>NC_137975.1:63770926-64370926 GCF_963924665.1 Micromys minutus | reverse complement strand
GTTCAGAATATCCCCATTCTTGCCACTTGGGTGTTAATGCTGCTGCTGTCTATTCTTAGGACCTTTAGTGTTAGCCCCAGACCTACGGGTTGAAGTGAACTTTAATAATGTGTGTTCTCTTAAAACATTTAGTCAACTCCTTAAGAAAACTGATAATCTAGGAAACCCATGGGTCTTGAAGCATAGAACACAGGTAAAAGAAAATATCAATGTGTTGAAAAACCTTGAGGGAACTGGCTCAGAGAAAGCTTAGATTTCAGTTAAAGCAGGAGTTTGGAGAGAACATGGAAGGCAAGGAGTCGGGAAGTGATTTATTTTTGAGCTGGCCTTGATTTGCATGAAATATAATAAAGCATTTCAAGTGGGGACAAGGAGTGGGGTCTGGAATAGAAAAACTATATTTGGACTAAAATGGCAAATAGAGTGAGAACCAGTTCATAAACTGAAATTGCTTGGCTGTCTGTAATAGTTTTTATAGCCTTATTGTGATATGACTCACACCATGGCATTCATATGTTTAAAATATTTATTTAAATAGTTTGTGATATATCAACAGACTTTGCATTTGTTACCACAATTAGCATCATAGATGATGCTCTAGTAAGCCCATTTTGACACTGTTTTTCAAGGCAAAATCTCTCTGTGTAACAAGCCCTAGCTGTCTTGGACTAGTTTTGTAGACCTGGCTGGTCTTGAGCTCATAGGTATGTTTGTCTCTGCCTCCTGAGTGCTGGGATTTAAGGTGTATGCCATGACTCCTGGTGCTGCCATCTGTTTTTAATAAGCCAATTAAAATAGTCACATTAATAGTGAAAAGCAGGCTGGAGAGAAGGCTCCATGGTTGAGAACACTGAAGGCTTTTTCAGAGGGAGGACCTGGGTTCAATTCCCAGAACCCACTTGGCAGCTCACAACACTCTCTAATTCTAGGATCAACACTCTCACGCAGCCATACATGCAGACAAAACACCAGTCCACATTAAATACATGTATACATACATATATACATGCATACGTAGTACATGCATAATACATAAATGAAAACTAGAAAAGAGAAATATTTTCAATGTGACTACACTGGTAAGAGGAACAAAGAGATCCAGTGAAACCACCACTTATTTTTAGTTTCCTAAAGTAGCTTTAAGAATTAAGTCTAAGCCATAGTTATCTGAGTCTCAGTAGTCCTGGTCTAAGGAGTGATCCTGCCCAGAACTGACCTACCCTTGTCTCTTTTGAAAGGTAGTCTAACAAATGTCAATTCTGTTTCCTTTTTCTCCCTCAGGCTGGCTCAAGCTTTAGGCTTTATCTTCTCCCAGGATAAGATTCCTGAGTAAATTCTTCTAGTTTCCTGGGGTCCTTTGTTCAAACAGTATGATAGCCTGAGTGAGGGATGTGTTTCTTCAGAAAACTCATTCCCCGGGCCAGTTACACAATGACTAGCCAAAGCAAAGGTTAAAACATTCACATTGCTCTAAAAAATGACTGGGATCATTAGCTGCCAGTGTCTATCCTGTTGCCCCCATTTCAGGCAAGCACTGATTAATTTTCTATCTCTATAGATTTGCCTTCTACTTGAAACTTCTAATAAGAAGAACATAAGCTATGCAATATCTTATGGCTGCCTTCTGGCACTTGACACAATGTTTTCAAGGTTTATCTTCGTTACAGCATGAATCAATATGGTGCTTGTGTTATTTATGAATAAATGGTGGGGTGACTAGGCCATGTTTTGTTTACCCATTCCAGGCTTGATGGACATTTGGATAGTTTTCAACTTAGTAAGATCTGTAGATAATGCTGTAGCGAACATTTGAGCATTTATTTTTATAGAACATCTGCCTTTATTTTTCTTGAGGATATGTCATGTCACGAGATCTGTGGCCCATTAAGCTTATAGCATATGTGCACAAAATGGGCTGTATATTGATCCTAATGTTTCAATCTTTTAGGTCAAAAGTCTCCAGTGTTGAAATAAAATTTTAAAAAAGCCCACACTGTTGCTCTTTTATATGTGTGGTGTACATCTTGTACACGCTCACATG
The DNA here is from genome assembly GCF_963924665.1 of Micromys minutus. Classification (NCBI taxonomy): domain Eukaryota; kingdom Metazoa; phylum Chordata; class Mammalia; order Rodentia; family Muridae; genus Micromys; species Micromys minutus. The sequence continues at coordinate 64,368,885 of NC_137975.1, read as the reverse complement.
TGTGTGCATGTGGGTGCACATGAGTGTAGACACCTGAGGTCAGTGTTGATAACCTTACTCAGTCATACTCTACCCTCATCTAGGATCACTGACCCCAGGGTTCACTGGCTCAGGGAGACTGGCTGGCAGCTGAACACTGAGGATCCTCTAATCTCCACTCTTCCAGCTCAAAGGTTACAGACGCCCACCATCGGGGCTGATAGTTATGTGGATCCTGGGGAACTAAACTTTAAATCCCACCCTGGTAGTCTGAATGGGACTGTCTCCCAGAAACACAAGAGTTGTGTGTTTGAACATGTGCTCTCCAGGTGCTGGCACTGTTTGGGTAGGAGTGGAAGAAGTAGACCCTTGTGAAGGAAGGGTAGCCCTGTGCCCACCCTGTGGTGGAAGGGCAGCCCTGGAACCAGCTTTGAGAGTTCACACCTTTGCATCACTTCTGGTTAGCTCTCTGTTTCCAGTTGCATTTGAAGATGTGCAGTCTTGGATTCCTGTTCTCGGACACCATGACTTCCCCACCAAGAAGCACCCTTATTCCACTGGGACTCTTTGTCTCATAAGTCACGTTTGTTATAAGCTTTTAAAAAAAATTCTCATAACAAAAATGTAACTAATACTGGAGGGAAGACTCACCCTGAGAGTAGACAGTAGCATCCCATAGGTCAAAGGCTTCATCTGAATAATAGGGAAAAAATTACATAGTGCACTGATGGTCAACACTCATCTCTCTCTGCTTCCTGATTGCACATTTTGTCATAGTGAGCAGCACACTTCTCTGTGTGTAGCTGACAGGATACCCTGTGCTGCCGAGACACACCAGGATTCTTGGCTTACTAGATCAGTGTAGGTCTCCTGTGTAGTCCATCCATGAGCATTCTATATAGTATGACGTCAAAATCAGTTTTTGTGTTCCACATTAACACTTAGCAAATTGTGATGAATATCTAATATATTTGAATGATTTCAGCATTAATAAAGCATTAATTTCAGCATTCATGCACATATCTGTGTTTTGGTAGAAAAGGAATCTTATCTATAATCTGCATCTGGGTTAGTTTATAATGCTCCTCTGTTTTCTTTTTATCGAGTTAGTTTTTCCACCAAACTTCTTTCTCTTGTGACACTCCTCTTACTGCATTGAAAGCATTCTGGGAAAAAAAGACCATGCCCTATTCTTCATGTCTCTGACAGCTTGAGCACACAGTGTTTGCTGTGACAGTCTCTCCATATCTTTGGTGAATATATTATAAGCCTGCAGCTTATTTAGATTTAATTGCACCATTGTCCTGGAGGGTGATGGAGTGTGTGGAAATTATATTATCCCTGCCCTGCTTTTTAGTTGAGATAGCTACATAAAACGATGAAATAAAGTCATTGTTATGGAATTCACAATGGACACGTTATTCCATACTTATCACAAAGAATTAAAAAAAAAGAAAAATACCCAATTGTTGATAATCTCTCATAATTTTGTCAAAATACAATGGCTTTATATATTTTTATTAAGGCTCCCTGACATGCTTGAAATTATTTTACAACCTGGTGATTTCTCCCAGACTTAACTCTTGGCACAAGGAGAGATTTATATACCCTATGGACCACAGAAAGTTGACTGCATTTTTCTTCTAAGAGTGGACATGTTATATGAAAATCAATCACTTAAGAAAACAATTTCTGCCAGGCTTGGTGACACATTCCCTTGATCCCAATACTCTAAAGGCATATCTCTGTGAGTTCAACGCCAACCTGGTCTACATAGCAAGTTCCAGGCCAGTCAGTGCTACAAATTGCTTGATTCATCTGCTGGTGGGTTGCAAAAGGTTGTGTAGTCTGCACCTGACCTAAATGCCAGGACTGCAGAAGAGCAATGAATACTCAGGAATCAAAATGGTGAATCATAGGAATAGCGTGAGAAGTGCTGGAAAGATAGCTTGGTCAGTTAGTGCTTCTTGCCATGCAAGTCTGAGGACCTGCGTTCGAGCTCCAGAACTCAACTTGAAAGCCAGGTTAGTGTATGAATTTGTAATTCCAGCTTTGGGAAAGCATATAAAGGAGGATTCCTGGGACTTATGGGAAAGATAGGCTAGCCTATTATATATAGCCCCAAATCCCAGAGAGAGTCTTGCCTAAATTGAAGGCTCCTGGGGAAGGATATATAAAGGTGACCTCTAATATATACATGCATAGTATGCATGCACATGTATGAACACACACATGCATGTACATACATACACACAAATGGACACATTCACATATTTGCACATCCTCTGCACATACCCATGTACACACAAATTCATGCATGCAAGGCATTACACCTATATGCACACTTGCACCCCCTACACAAATGACACCAATGTATGCTGACCCACATTCTCTACCCATACACACACACATGAACATACAAACTCATGCATGCACATGAACTACACTCACACATGTGTACATATACACGGAAACACACATATATACACATGAACACACATGCACTTACACACAGATGCACATCCATACACACACATACATGGATACATACATGCGTACCATATATACAGACATATAGATGCATACATATACATATGTATGCACACACATGTACATAACATGTATATGTACACATATGTGTACCTGCACATACATACATGAGCAAAGTGTATCCTCACACGGCATGCTGAAGTTCCATCTGATGCTTACTGACTGTGACCTTGCCTACTCCTCTTCAGCTCTGACTGTCACTTTTCTCCCCAGGAAACAATGATACTGTCTGACTGCAATATTCTGCACTTCTATGACTATCTTACACTAAAACTAAATCTTTGTAGTTGCAAATAAAAACTGAAAATCAAGAATGAGTATTTTCTGTGCGGTGCTGTGTTCCTGGGGATAACAGTGCACAGTTGTGCAAATCATTCACTCTTCTTTGCACAAGCTCACCTTGCTGAAATATGAAGTCATAATCACTTTATCTTCCTGTTTTGTGCAAATTACAAAAGCAACTGTGGAGAAGCCAGAATTCACGGGTGATAATCAATATTTGGATAAACACTTCCAGTAGTTGGAGCCAACATTTTGCTATAAGAAAAATGAGTTAAACCTCATGACAGAAAACAAATCATAGAAAAAAACATTCCTGTTTCTGTCTCCCTTCTCCCTAGGTATTTTATCTGTATAATCATTTCTGAAATTTTGAACAGTATTCTGTCTTAGCAGAGTCTGAAGGTCAGGTTGGAAAAACAGGGCAATATTTTCATCAAGGTCATCCCACCATCTTCATATTAAGTTCTGTGGGAAAGAGAAGTGAGTGTATTTAACACGGCTTTCAGCATTTTAGCACAATAATAATTACAAAATATTCTTTCCAGTGAATGCAGGAAGCCAGGCAGGGCACTTTCCCCAGCCGGTGAACGCACAGGCTACTGAGTACGAAACACATTACACTAAAAGCTCCATGAAATGGTAATTTCTTCAGTTTAATTTCTAAAGGACAGCCCAGACACTGACTTGACAGGAAAGACTGCTAAACCCAGTGAAGCGAGAAACGGTGGCGTGTGCTTTAAGAGATGGAGGAAATGCTCGGTTAGTTATCTCCCCCCCCCCTTCTGTGTAGAGTGTTTGAGTGTTGCCAAACATCGGCATTGTGCAAATCTTGTTGAAAGATCTCAATTGGCTTCTATTGCAGACCCAGGATTGTGAAGCCTCTCATTCTGTAAGTAGGATGAGCATGGTAATGAGCCGAAGGTGGAGGCTGGTTTTATAGGCTGAACAAGCTATGAAAAGCAGGCACAGGAAATGAAAAGCATATGGCTACTTTCAGTTACCCTCTTCACTAACACAAAAGCAAAGAAACTTCCTTATCGGTCCCCAGAGCTCACCCAACTGAAAGTTGGCTGTTCAATCCCTCTCTTCCTTCCTTTTCTTCCTGTCCTTGTCATCATAGAAAGTTCAGCCTCAGCTTGATGGTGTGAACCTCACTATGAGTAACTCCATTTTGAGCTTCTCTGTGCTTTTTGTGCCATGCAGTGTCCTTCCCGAATTGTGTGTGGCAGCTCAGAATGTCAAAGGAACGTTTCAAAATATGGACATGATATAACACATCCCCATCATGGATGCCTCCATTTCATTCCTGTTGGGATGATGTGACGCCTTACTCAGTCCTGCTCTAGAAAGGTAACTGTCATTGAAAACCTCACGGGAGACGGTGTCTGTTTCCCTTAAAATACTGATAGCTTCCAAGTGAAGGATGTATGAATTCCAGGGCAATGGTAGAATAGAATGGGAGCTTAAGAAGTGTCCCAGTGGTTAAGAAAGATTACTGTTCCTGCAAAGGGCCTAAGTTGTATTCCCAGGACCTACGTTTAGTGATTCATGACTTCCTGTAAGTCTAGTTTCGGGTGATTTGATGCCCTGTTCATACCTCTTCATACCTACCTACCTACCTACCTACACACACACACACACACACACACACACACACACACACACACACAAACACACACACAAATAAGATGGGGCAAGATGGTGGTATGAACAGATAATATTTCTAAATTTAAAACATGGTCTGATATATTTTTTAGTGCAGTATATTACAGCAGCAGTTTGTGATAAATTCTACTTACCTACTGCAGCCAGGAAGCAGAGAGCAAGAAAAAAGAAGAAGAAGAAGAAGAAGAAGAAGAAGAAGAAGAAGAAGAAGAAGAAGAAGAAGAAGAAGAAGAAGAAGAAGAAGAAGAAGAAGAAGCAGAAGAAGAAGAAGAAGAAGAAGAAGAAGAAGAAGAAGAAGAAGAAGAAGAAGAAGAAGAAGAAGAAGAAGAAGAGCCCAGCACCAAGTTAAATCTTTCAATATCCTGCCCTTGACATAACTCTCCCTCTTCTCCCGACAAACTGCTCCCAACACACCCCATCCAACAGGCCTCTTCTTACATAGGAAGCCCACCTTCAGTACTGTATTCAAATTTGAATAGGTCAAGCTGAAATTCCCAAGTGCAGTTCCCATGATGCAGTTCTTTGGCTATGCCCACACAGTGGCATTCGTGCTGATTGGTAGGCATCTCGTGCTTCATTCAAGTTGATGGACAAGACCACCATTGCTGTGTCTGAGACTGGAGATCAGAAGTGGATTTTGTACAATCAGTTCTCCAAATGAACAGCAAATGTGGTTTTAAACATTTTCAAGATCATACAAGAGCTATTGAAAAATACCAGCATTCCCCCCACCCCCACTTTGGTCAAGTTTTAAACACACAGATAAACCCAAAATACTGGAAACAAACATACCAGCCTTTGAAGAGCTAAAAACCATCCAGCACCTCTGCATTTTGTGGCTCATGTCACTTTAATGTGAACAGTCTTACAATGAAGATAAGAAATGGTTTCCAGCCCAGACCAAAAAAGACATCTTTCCTTTTGAAAAAGAAAAAAAAAAAACAGAATCTTTTGAGGACACTTCTCTGTCTGTGAAAAGATGCTTCAGTGTATGTTATAAAAGCCTTTGAAGGAAGACACGGAGCCAGAAAAACACAGTCTAGGATTCTTAGAGAAATGAGATCTGACGAGAGCTATGTGTGCTATTACCCTCCTTCCTGCAAAGCCACACCCAGCATCCTATCCTTTCCTATTGTGGTATTTCATCTGAAGCCTAGATAGGTCTTCCTGGATACCAATTTTTAAACCATAGGGACTTGTCAGTCAGACTTTTAATTAATTGGTACAGGTTAGAAAATAGTTAAAAATCCCAGAGACAAAACCCCAAGTTAGACTAAATGAAAGAATAGTGTTTGATACCAATCCCAGGGTCTGGAAGTATATTTTCCTATAAAAATATCACACAGGATTGACATCACCTACCTCATGATCAGGCCACTTTGGTCCATGGTCCATGGACTAGATGAGTCTGGATGCAGAAACAGCATGCAGTTTAAATGTGTCTTCACATTTTATGTTTTAGAACTTCAGTTTTCAGTGTCACATGTTAATGGCACTTGAGAAGTGAGATTTTTGAGTTCAGATCTCTGAAGCATGAACACCCATTCATTAGTCCATGGGCAGATGGATTAATGCATTCATAAGGGGTTGTAGGTACAGCTTTTTAAAAAGGTCTATTCATTTAGTGTGTATATGTGCTTGCCTATTTGAGTCTATTTGCACCATGTGCATAGTTGTCCCAGTTGTACCCCTAGAGATCAAAAGAGGCCATTTGCTGCTCTGGACATGGAGTTGCAGGCAGTTGTTCTGAAGCACATCTGTTTCCTCTGCAAGCACAGGAAGTGCTCTTACCTGTTGAACCATCTCTTTGGCCCAGAAATGGCTTTGTTATTATAGGGAACTCTCTGGCTAGATTGTTCACTCTGTCCTGTCTCTTACTGCCTCAGAAGTCTGCAGACCACCCTTACTTGACCCTGACCCTTAGCAAATTCTGTTCCTTAGTCTTGGATCTAACAACCTCCCACATTCTAAGAAATAAATTAACTTTTTTGATAAATCATTCAGGCTCAAGTGTTCTATAATAGCAACAGAAAATGGACCCATAAAACATACTAAATGAAGCATAAAGATATTTGATGTGGAAAAAAAATAGCAGCAGGATAATTTATGTTAGAGAGGATCTGACAAGCCATACAAATGGGTGTCCTTTCTTTGGCAGTTTTAATGTGAGACCAAGAGTGGTGGGTGAGGTTGGAACAGTGCCATCTGTGGGAAGTGGGAGAAGATGCCTAGAAAGCACTGGAGTTGCAGACATGAGACCCATAGAAAGCTGGGTGGGTGACCACATGGCCTCCTCTCTAGTCTAAATAGTGTCTCTGATTTAGGTGATAATAACCAGTCCAAGCTGGAAAAATACAGTCACCTTTTTACATCCTTGGGTGTTTGTTAACTCCATTTTAAGGTATCTTTAGCAAGTCTTCCCTTTAAATTTAAAATTGGTCAATAACACAATATAACTTTGTATTGACTACTGCTCTTGTCTCTGTGAGTAAATACTTAAAAAAGTAGTATCTTAAGGGAGAAAGGAATTTAAGTGGCTTGTGGTTTTAAGGCTCAGTTCAGTGTGGTAGGGAATGTGGGGGGAATGGCTCAAGGCTGCAGTGCAGAAACACGAGGCTGTCTATTCGATACCTCCTAAGACCAAGAAGTATATGCAGAACAGGAAGTGGTCAGTAGCCATGTGCCTCAAAAGTATGTGCAGAACAGGAAGTGTCAGTGGCCATGTGCCTCAAAGTTTGCTTCCAGAGATTTGCATCTGCTACCAAGGCTCCACTCAAATGCTCCACAACCTCTTAAAATCATATCATCTATCAACTAGTGATGAACTCTTTAACACCTATGGGGGAAAATTTTGCATTTCAACCATAACCACCACATAATTTATAACCAACTACTCTCTAACATAATTGAAGTGGAAAACAAAAGACAAACAGTGGTAGTGATGGGATGGCTAGGGAATGGGCTCATTAGTCCAGAACACTTGCTGTTCTTACAGAGGACCTAAGTTCCATTACTAGCATTCACAAAGGGTGGCTCACAACAACATGTAACTTCAGCTCCAGGGCATCTATTGCCATCTTCTGGCTTTCTTGCAGAACTGCATTTGTGTGCACATACACATAAATACATATGCCTACACACACGAATACATAGAAGATTAAATAAATAAAAATAAATAAAATGTGTTGCTTCAATACTAACTTGTTATAAATAGAAAATAAGCATATAAACATTAATTACCACAAGCCAGATTTATATACTTATTTATTAATGATACCACTGCACTTTGAGATTAATTCTGTCATAATGCTGCTTATATAGGTGAAGAAATCGAGACCCAGAGATGTTAAGCAACTTGCAAGGGATAAAGCTGAGTCATGAGAGGACAGATTGGCTCCAGGGCACTGCATTAGATACTGGTTTCATACATTTCTATAGCTTTTTTATTTTCTTTAAAAAATGATGATTGGATAATTGTAGTAAATTACCATTTGTGAGGGTTAAATAAAAATGACCCTCATAGGCTCATGTATTTGAATGCTTGGTTCCTAGTTAGTGGAAATGTTTGGGGAGGATCAGAAGGTGTGTTCTTGTTGGTATGAGGATATGAATCACTGGGAGTGGGCTTTGAGGTTTCAAATACCAGCTCTAGCCCCCCCTCCCCATCTATCTCTATCTGCATGGGTATTATATGATCCCTAATGGGATGATCCCTCCCCTTTCCAAATAAAACCCATAAAATAAGCAAGGATATCACTATACTTGCGCAGTGAAAAGTGTCCCATAGCCTATCTCATAGTAGGGAAAACTAGAGTCTGGTGGTTCATTGTGATAGAATCCAGAGAAAGCTTCACTGTGAAGCCCCAGCTGGCCTGAAATACTCTACCTAGACCAGCTAACTTTGAACTCACTAGAGGTAGGCTAGGCTTAAAGGTATGGTTCATCATACATGGCAGAATTAGCTTTCTCTGTATACAATGCACCCTCAGCCCCCATGAGACACTGTTCAAATGAAGGAAAATAAAATAACTCATTCCAAAATCTTAAGATACTCATGCATGAGGTTATCAGGACATAGATTCAGATATTTGTAGGTGTAAAGACTATTGGAGATTAATGTAAGGTAAGTGTAAGTAGCATTAACAGCATCTCTGTTCTAGAGCTGAAGCATACTCTACCCTTATCCATCCTTAGCACAATGTGAGTGTCCTCACCATTCTGCATGCTTTATTGTAGATAATTATAGCCTTGTGTGTATGTTTGTCAGATGTAAGAGGTTAACTTGAAACCTGGTTTCATGGGCACTGATTGCAGTTAAGCACATCTTAATGGATGTGAAATAAAAGGCTAAAGTAGCTGGGCTTTTCTGTATTTGAGATAGGATCTTATTACATATCCCAGGCTGACCTTGAACACATTATCTCTTAGTCTTCCAAGTGTTTGCAGACTATACCACTTGGATATGTGGCCAAATACAATCAGTGAACTTCAGGAGTGTGAGTGAGTGAGTGTGTGTGTGTGTGTGTGTGTGTGTATTTGTGTGTGTGTGTGTGTGTGTGTATTTGTGTGTGTGTGAGGGGTATTTCTCATGAGTCATGGTTTAAACACAACTCATGACTAACGTAAAGGCCACAGTATCCATGGTACTCTCTTTGAGCCTGGGGGAGCTTGTGTTTAGCAGATGAGGTCTTCAAACCGTGAGTTTTCTCACTCTATAAGTACTAACAAGCCCTTGTATTGGTCTGGCCTGTGGTAAAAGAATCCCTACTTTTCCACTTAACAGGAGTCAGAAGAGAGAAGTCTGAAGACTTATTAGTGTCTTGGGAAATGCCCTCTGAGAAGATGTAGTGACTGAGTTTACATGTCCGTTCTGGAAGGAATTGACAACAGCTTAGATAGAAACTGGTACCCACCCCAATAGTCCATCTCCCCTTGTGTGTGTGTGTGTGTGTGTGTGTGTGTGTGTGTGTGTGTATTCTATTTGAATATGTATGTGTTTCTCTCTCTCTCTCTCTCTCTCTCTCTCTCTCTCTCTCTCTCTCTCTGTGTGTGTGTGTGTGTATGTGTGTGTGTGTGTGTGTGTGTGTGTGTGTGCTTTATCTCTGGAGTGTCTTTATCTATTTCTTTCTACCTTATTTTAGTTTAATTAATCATTAGTATTATTGCTGCTGTTATTGAGACAGAACCCCACTATGTAGTCCTGCCTAGTCTCAGACTTACAGAGAATCCCCTATCTGTGTCTTGAGTGCTGGAGTTAGAGGTGTGCATTAGTATACTTGCCTCCATTTTTTTTTTTTTTTTTTTTTTTTGATACGGAGTCTTTCGCTGTAGCAGAAGCTCAGCATTCAATTAGAGTAGCTGGCCCAAAGGCTTTCTGGGATCTTTCTGTCTCTACTTCACAGCACTAGAGTCAAAGGTGAATTTTGAAAGCTTGTACGTATATGCTTAGGATCTGGACTCGGATCCTCCTCTTTACAATGTGAAACTCAGCTAAACTGTCTCCTGTCTGTCAGTTATGCTACATAAACAACAACAACAGCAACAAAACCATTATGTTTTTACCTTCTCCATCCCACACTTTTGTGGCCAAAGGTGTTCAATGGGATGCTAGAGTATTTGGGAGAAGCTAGTAAGAAAGTATATATAAAGTGAAATGGCCTGTCTGGATGTTTCTCTATTTTATACTCTTATTACTTGGGTTACAAAGGCGATGCCTCTGAGTGTACCTGCCATCCGCAGGCATGCAACTGTAATCCCAGCACTTGGGAGACAGACAGACACAGGCAGATCTTAGGGCAATGAAAAAAAAGCAACTAATACAAATATATAATGTTGACCCTCCAGACCTGTAAGCTAAATAGAACTTTTCTTTGTAATTACTCAGCCTCAGTCATTTCGTTATAGTAACAGGCAACAGATGATGTATGCAAATACAGTCTTCTCCAGAAAGACATCCAAGCCACTAGTGGATCATTGACCTAATTCTGCATCATTAAGCAGAACACTTGTGTTCAAGTTGGCACATTTGCCTTTTGATGGAGATATGAGTGTGTAGGGTTTCCCCATGGGCAGCGATTAGACAATTGGCTTGCTTCCCAATGACCAGGATCCATCTGCTGAGAAAGCCTTCCCAGAGCACAGACCACATGCAACCCTGGAAAATCAATTTTTCACCCTTTTATCCCTGGAAGCAAATGTTGGTGATTTTACAATAACTGTTTCGTTTCCTTCCAGACAGCTGGGCTGAAAAGTAAAATCTCAGAGTGTCCCTGCACACCAATGTTCAGTGGCAAGAAGATCCCCAAGGACGTGTATAGTTAAAAAAACAAACAGAAAAAAAAACAAAACATAGAAATTGAACTACATTCCAACCATCAACTTTATTCTTTAAAAACTTATATATTTTTATTTTATGTGTATGAGTGTTTTATCTGCATGTGTGCATGTATACCACACATGTGTCTAGTGCTTGGTGCCTGTAGAGGCCAGGAGATATTGGATACCCTGGAACTAGAGTTGTAAAAGGTTGTGAGCCATCGTGTCTCTGCTGGGAAATGAACCTGGATCCTGCATGAGCAGTAAGTGCTTTTAACCCTGGAGCTATCCCATGACCACCCTCTAATATATATATTAGATGTAACAAATACACATTATATATATATATATGTATATATATTTGCTAATTTATTTATTCTCTTTACATGCTGATTGCAACTTTCCTCCATTATCTCTTCCCAGTCCTTCCTTCTCACCTCCTTTCCCCTTTCTCCTTCCCTTTTCCCTGGAGAAAGGGAATACTACCCCCAATGCCAGGGCACCAGTTCACGCAGAGCATCTAGAAGCACTTGGACTAAGCATAGCATCTTCCTTATGCATGCTCTTTGGTTGATGGTTCAGTCTCTGTGAGCCCCCATGGGCCCAGGGTAATTGGCTCTGTGGGTCATCTTGTGTTATCCTTGCTCTCTCCCACTCTCTCAATCCTTTCTCTGACTCTTCCACAAGACTCCCTGAGCTCCGCTCGATGTTTGCCTGTGGGTCTCCACATCTGTTTCCATCAGCTGCTGGATGACGCCTTTCAGATGACAGTTGTGTTAGACTCCTGCCTCTAATGTATTTTTAATGGAGACAAGTGATCCATCATTGCTTTTTAAAATTTGGATTTTCTGTCACAATTAGAAAACTTTTTCCGTACTCCTTAGAATTTATGTAGTTGGTTTTATTTTATTTAAATCAGTGGAGTGTTTAGATACTTTAAAAAATGTGATTTTATTTTGTTCTTTAACAACGCCATGGTTTAGAAGACTCTTGTGTCATTTTGCTTCTCAGCACCTTGTGTTCCCGGTGCCTCCAATTTCTTCTTTATCCTGGAATGTTTTTAAGTTTCTTTCTGTGCAACAGATGAGGCACAGTCCATAGGCCAAGCACAACATGTTGTTCTTCCAAACGTCGCTGGTTAGGATCCAGAGCAGTGTGGTTTTTACTGCCAATCAGATGTGACATCACCTTCTATTTCTAATAGCAACATTACAAAAACAATCAAACATTTGTTATTAATTTATTACATTTTTATTTAACATATATCCTAAAGTCAATTCTCTCTGTAAGTAAATGATTGTTTTTCTCATTTGTCTTTCTTTTTATATTTTGTCCTTTGGTTTCTTATTACATCTTTATAACCTGGTATCTTACACCTTCAGCCGAGCTTACTCTAGATTAACCAATGCCCAGTAGTAAATAGCTCACATATTGGGTGGACACTGACCTGTTAGAGTGGTGTGCCCTAGCATAACAGATTTCAGATCTGATCTAAGCAGTCTAGAAGTAGGCTTGATTGTGTCTGTGAATTTGCCAAAGTTCCTGGACAAGAGCCCTGTGCACGTCTGTTTTAAACAGGCAAACAAAAGTCATGTGTATCTGGTTTCTATGTTCTTCGAAGTCATGTAATGCTGAGAGGAGTTTCACAGCTGAAAGACATTGTCACCAGAGAGAATGGAGGCCATGGTGCAAGGACAATGAGTGATGACAACATCATTAGTAAATTATCAAGATTTTAAAAATAGTACAGCCTTACAACCTTAACACTTTCCCAGAACTTCTGGGTATTCAAAGGGGGGCTAACACTGAGAGAAGAGTCATCTTTAACACAATTGTCAGGCTGTGTGATGAAGTCAAGGATGTCCAGTCACTCTGACTAGAGTGAAGATTTCTTGGAGACATGGAGTGACACTTGGATCCTGACCTCTTTGTGGTCTGGGGGATATGAAGAAATGTGAATATAGATCATAAAACCACCACTGTATGTTAGAGCATCTCAGATCAGATGGTGAAGCAGGTATTATAAAATGCTCAGAAACCTCAGAAGGATGTTGGAAGGTTCCTAGTGGGTTCCATATTGCACCCCAAGACTTTCAGTGTGTGGTAATAGCTAATAAACCTGGAAAAATCTGCAAAGAAACTTATTTACAATATTCTCTTGTAATTTCAAAGCTGGCTGACTCAGTGTGTGCATGCAACCTAGGTTGTTGGTGATCAGAAAGTGCTGGTCCAATTTTGTATTTCTCTTAGAAAAAAATTTCATTATTCCACCAAACATGGGAGTGACATCCTTACTTCTAGCACTGGGAGTCAGAGTCAGAGTCAGAGGCAGAGGCAGAGGCAGAGGCAGAGGCAGAGGCAGAGGCAGAGGCAGAGGCAGAGGCAGGTGGTAATATATGAGTTCATACAAGTTCAAGGCCAATCTATCCTACATAATTCCATGTCAGACCAGCCATGGTGACCCAGTGAGACCATTGCTTTGTGGCATTTAAGAAAGTAAAGATGATGAGCTAAGGAGACAACTTAGTTGGTTAAGCACCTGCAAGAATGAGAACCTTAAGTTTTATCCCTAGCATTCACATAAAAGCAGAAAGTAGTAATATGAGAAATTGGAATTCCAACAATGAGGAGAGGGAGACAGGTGGATCCCTGGGGACATGCCACCCAACCAGTCTAACTGAATCAATAAGCACCAAGCACTAGTGAGAGATCCCATCTTAAATAATAATAGAAGACAGAGTCCTAAGGACTGACAGTGATCTCTGGCATTCACACACACTTGCACACATGCAGAACTGCACACATCCCTGCACCTGCACGTACAGGGACACGTGTGTGCACACTCTAAGCACCCATGAGACACAACATAGAAAAAGGTTAGAGGAAAAAAAGCAATAAGTATGCATCTTTTAGGAAAGTAATAAAATAAGATGGCATGGTCTATAACAAATGTGATCAGGTATAATAGAGATTTAGAGATTTATAAGGACCAGACAGATTGTTGAACTCTCATTTAATCTACTACACTGAGTACATGAGCAGACTGTTAGTATTCTGATTTCTCCTAACTCACTATTTTTGCCTGTAGATTCATCTTGCTTAGGGGTGTGTGCTTTAAGCTAACTGGCCTTCTTCCTGATTTTTTAAAGCAGTTGCATTACAGCTGGGAATGAGCAGCTATAGGCATGTGTCTGAGGTTCTGTCTTCCAAAATGATGCTCTGTCTTTGGGCTAGGATATTTTGGGAATAGAAGCCTGTTGACTTGGCTGAACTCTGAGAAAAGATATCAGTGCTGACATCCCCATGTGCTCCACACATCAGCAAAAGCAGGCGCTTCTGCTGTACAGAATGCCATTTTGTTCCCTGTCTCGACAGCTAAGGATCCTGGAGAATTGGTCTCCTGGGTCGTTTATGCTGAATGCAGACAGAAAGCATCTTCCATCTCCCCCTGTAGTGTCAAATAAAAACCCAAAACAGGCTAGATGTGGTGATACATGCCTGTAATCCTAGGATTTGAGAGATGGAGGCAGGAGAATTGTGAGTTTCAAAACCAGTTTGGCTTGCATGGTGAGATCCTGTGTCAAAGATAGATAGGTATGTAGTAGGTAGATAGATAGATAGATAGATAGATAGATAGATGGATGGATGGATGGATGGATGGATGGATGGATGGATGGATAGATAGATAGATAGATAGATAGATAGATAGATAGATGGATGGATAGATGGATAGATAGATGGATAGATATATAGATGGATAGATAGATATATGGATGGATGGATGGATGAATGGATGGATAGATAGATGGATAGATAGATAAATAGATAGATAGATGGATGGATGGATGGATGGATGGATGGATGGATAGATAGATAGATAGATAGATAGATAGATAGATAGATAGATGAATGGACAGACAGACAGATTTTAGTATTGTTGCAGATTTGTGGTGAGCAACCTTTGTGTCAGCATGGAGCACATGTACTCTATCTGCTCTTTAGAGTTTAATTCTAAAATTTGATATAAAGTTGTCTACTGAGGGACCAGCTGGTTAATGAAGAGAGTATGTTAGTTACATTTATCATTGCTGTGACAAAATATTAGACAAGATGCAATTTAAAGGAGGAAGGGTTTACTGTGAACTAGAGATGGGGGTGTTGCGGCAGCTGCTCACACTGTGTCTGCAGTAAGAGAGTGGAGAGTGCTGTACTCAGCTGGGATTCTCAGTCTGGGACCTCAGCCCCTGGACTAGTGCTGCCTCCGATTTCTCAACCCCGTTCAGTAAGCGACTCTAGAAACTCCTCCACAGGCATGTCCAGAGATATGACTTCTGGGTGGGCTAGATCCTGCCAAGATGACAGCCAATATCAATGCACACAGAGAGGCAGGTCTGGTGTGTCGAAGCAGAGGTGTTTCTTTAGTGAACCATACAAAGTGCCTGCTGGCTGAAGTGGGCTTTCAGGTATTAACCACTGTTACGGGTAAAGGCTGTGACTGTATCAAACATTCCACAAAGCTGATAGATCAAAACTTTGGTGATTGTAGGGAGCTGGACGTTTACAGATCCAAAGCCAAATTATCCGGTTCTACTTTATCTTGCCAGTAGTCACTCCTTGTCTACCTCAGCGTTTGATCTAACAGTCTTGTATCTATGAAACTCCTTGTAGGAGTTTGCGAACAGATCTATGCTCCCACCAAACTAAATGCTAAGACAGGGATCTGATCACACCAGAGGGCCACAACAGTGTCTTTTTAGGAGTGCATTGGTTTATGAATTAATTTATTCTGTTACTACAAAAACGCCATGAAACTCTTAAACACAGTTATAGTGTGTGGAACGACCTGAGTCTGGGTTTCCAGTTCATGATCACTAATATTTGGTTCTACAATAGAACTCTTTTTATTCCTTTGGAGGTAAGAGAGGAGCATTTGTGTTAAAATTGACCTTTTTTTTTTTTCTCTTGTGCCAGAAGAGCGCGCTGGTGGGTAAGAAAGAACAACAAAACAAGATTTTGGCTTTTGAGAGCAGCAGTTTTTACCTGTGGGTCACGACCACTTTGTAGGTCATGTACCATATATCCTGTATGCCAGATATTTACATTATGATTCATAACAGTAGAAAAAATACATTAATGAAATCTCAGCAAAATAGTTTTATGGCGGGGAATCACCACAACGTAAGAAACCGTATTCAGGGGTTGTAACATTAAGAAAACAGTCTATAAAGCAGATTGATTAGATTGATTAGTAAAACATCAGTGTCTGTGGGGATTTGTGATACTTACCAGTCTAGAGTCAAATAATCTTGTCCTTTCAAAATAATGTATAAAACACTGATGCCAAAAACACAGCTTAGACTTCCAAGGGAATAAGAGAGGTTATTTTAGAGCCAAACATGAGCAACCATGGCCTGGAAACACTGGTTTAGGTTAGCCCAAATCCCATGCTACAAATGAATGGGTTGGAGTCACCCAAGTTGCTTGTCCCATGGTCATGGGCTTCGTCCTTTGAGGTAGTGCCCTTCCTTGAAGAACAGCAGCTTTCAAAAATAGCAAAAAAAAAAAAAAAAAAAAAAAGCCACTGTGATGCTTGGGGCCAGGAGTGTTAACAGAGCTATGCCTGGGGGCTGCCACTCACAGTCGGGCTCAGAAAGGGATTTAGGGAACACACCAGGCCTAGGCGGGGATAGAGAGAGCCATAGAGAGCAAATCGAGGAAAAGCCACATTGCTTACCCATTAAGCTTCTCTCTCAAGCCCACAAGGAACTCGAGATCCAAGAGCTAGGAGCCAGGTGCAAGGAAAGAGTCTCCTGTACAGAGGCAGTGTGCAAAGCCTTGATGGTAGTTGTGATTATTTCGGTGAAAGTGCATGCTTGTCTCATGGTTACAGGAGTCTGTGGGGATTCCACATGGGACAAACAGGTGTGGCATCTCTGACCCTGAGTCACTGCTGAGTCACCGAACAGCATCCGGCTCTTTGCACAGGCGTGTGCTAAGCAGATGTTGCCTCCGGCCAGGCACTAGTGTCCTGTGTAAAGACACCCGCATTAGAGAGATTGTTGTGGTATTAAGCGCTATGGATATTAAGGCTTGCATTGATTTTACAGCCGTTTTCTCTTTTCTGCCTCAACCACCCCCCTTCTTTCTTAGAAATAGTCATCATTTTAGATAAACTGTGGCCAACAAGAACCATAACCCCGTGAATGGTGTCTCAGTCATGGACTCCAAATGTTTCTTCAATGTGTTAATAATTCCCATGGTGTAAAAACCACCTTACATTGGGTTTAGCAGGTGTGTATATGTACATCCATACCATAGCATGCCAGTATCCTGCCTGTTGCTGCAAATGAGGAGCTGAGGCTTCTAGGTGGCATAGTTCTTCAGAGGCAGAGTTTGGACATGAGGTTCTTGTTATACAACCACACTAACCTACTTCACCCAGTCAGCTGCTTCCTGGGCTCTCCCACATCTGCAAGCCAATCGCCTGGAGCAAAGCCTCGTTCAAGTTAATTAGCTCCAGCCTTGGCAAGCAGCATGCAGCAGATCTTAGTAGCTGCCTGGCTTCTCCATCACGTCTAATCGCATCTCTGAATGCATTATGCATTTTTGCCTCTTGTCTGTTCTCAGTTCCAATGCCCTCCGTTTCAGTGTACAAGTCTCGACTCTGCCTTCTTCTTCAGATCAACTTTTTGACTTTCCTTTCAGCCCTGTCTCCCAGAGCTTGATGCCCAAGGGCCTCTGACTTTTCACCTGTGCTGTTACCCTGTTTGTTTTTTTTGAACTGTCAGAGAGTATCCACCCTCCTTTGGGAATGTCCCTTGCTTCCAGCAATGGCTCAGGCTCTTAAAGACAAAGATTTGACTCTTTTCCCTTGTCATCATTTGTTATCATTATAAGAAAAAATAAAATAGTTTTTAAGCAACCACTGATAGTCCAGATACCTCACAGTCCAGAGTTGCAGATTGACTAAATAGAATTGGCTAGACCACAAATATAAAATAGCATGTTTCTCTGTGATATATGTCATGGAGAATATTGGCTGTAACAATAGGCATATTTCATTACATAGAGAAAAGAAGATAGAGACTAACATTAAAACAGAAAAGCTGTAGATTTTACACACATACACACACAAATATACATACACATACACAGGTATACATACACAGATGCATTCATATACTCACATATGCACATATACATACTGACACATACATACATGAACATATACACATAAACAAATATACATACATATATACATGGACATATAAGCACATAAATGCACACAATATGCATCTGTATGATAGCACTGTGCATTCAAACCCGTTTCATAGCAACAATGCAGTTTCATCCTCTTGTTTGGGCAATGTGCAGCAGTGACAGGTAATTCTGTGTTTGATTCCATTATTTTCCTGACACACCCCGTCTTTGTCTGCACTGCTGCCTCTTCTTCAGGTAATGTATAATTGTTTTAGGGGTTGGTCCACATCCAGAAGACACTCCATAAGATTTCTGGGTTCTTGTATCCAAGAACAAAGAATTGGAGCATTTGGGTAATGATAGAAATAAAGACAGCTTATAGAAGAAGAAGAAGAAGAAGAAGAAGAAGAAGAAGAAGAAGAAGAAGAAGAAGAAGAAGAAGAAGAAGAAGAAGAAGAAGAAGAAGAAGAAGAAGAAGAAGAAAAGGTATTCCTGAGGGCTCCAGGGGCACTGCTGTTCTGGCTAGCAGCAAATTGGACTTGCTTTAGATGGAAGTGCTCTTGACCCCATCAAGGGGTGTTGGCATGCAAGGCGGGCTGAATTCTGTCTGCAGTAAGTTGATCCAGGCAGGTGCTGAGGAGCTCATGCTGATGTGTCAGAAGCAGCCTGTTCTCACTACATTGGAAGTGTGACTCCCTCAGGGCTTCCATAAGAAGGTTCAAAATATTGTGTTAGCTCTATAGGCAAGGTTAGAAGCAGCACTCACACATGCTATGAGGTAGGCATGCTCACCAGAAATGCCTTTTTGTTTGGTAGCTGGCTGAAATGCAGATTTGCAACCTTGGCATTAACACTTCAAACAAACTTTGCTTTCGAAATTTCCTTGTAATTTTAAAGGGGTAGGGGGAAAGCCATGGGTTAAAACAGGGCACTGACAAATACTTTGTATTCTGATTTTGCTTGATTCATGATCCTGATTACATTTGATTCATGGTGGTGGTATCACCAAGATCTCATACTTGCTGACATCAAAAGTTGAGTACTGAGATTAGTGACCTTCAGCCATCTTGTCAGGAATAAGGATATTCAGAAGAGACATATGTGTTGATCCCTTTGGCTCTCAGACCTTTGAGGTAATGATCTCTAAGAAACAGATTTCCACAGGAAGCTCACATTGGAAGAAGAAAAAGGCTAAAGCTTGGTGCCAGGCAAGGAAGAACTGGCCACTGGGAAAGGGTTCTGGCAGTTTGTCACATTGCTTGAGAGACTGGAGCCTCGATAATGATGGCTCAGTGACAGGTGAACCACACCCAGGCCAGGACTACTTATTTAAGCATACATTCAATTACATCTGACCCTCATGTTAGAACCCTGATTATAGACTTGGGGAGTAAAGGGTGACCTCTTCTTCCTATCCCAATGTGATCACACTAAAGAAATCTCTTCTTTCTCTTTCAGTTGTCTCTTTAAATGGCCTGTTGAGGATGGGTGGCAAAGACTGTATTCATAAAGCTTCCTGGACCCAAGCTTAGACTCTGACAACTCTAGTGGCACCCCAGACCCCACTGCTTCAGACGTCAATCCCAAGTCCACCTGTCTCCCTCTTCTAGGCAATATGTCAGGGTTCCTGCAAGACGGTGCCTTTGCCTCTGGCTTGATCACAAGAATGGCTCACAGAAGGGAGAGAAACTCTGCAGTTCCTAGATTAGCAGTTCATTATATTTGACTACAGCTCAGGAATACTTACTTCCTGGGCTTTGTTGAAGCACGACCAGTTGGCTAGAGCTGTTCACATCATGGCAGCTGAGAAGGGATACATGAAGGAGGAGAGGGAAAAAGGAGGAAAGGGGGAGGGGACAAGAGAGGAGGAGAGAAAAGAGAAAGGAAGGGGAGGGGTGTGAAAAGTAGAGAAGTGAAGAGAGTGGAACATAATTTTTCATTTAAGTTCATGCCCCCAGTGGTTTGTTGACTGCATTCTTAAGTCTCTTTGACTTCTTAAGATCCCCCTAAGCCACAAATTCACAGTTCCATGTGATCCATCCAGGTTCCCAATATCTTATGTTTGAACCCTGCTGCACTGGGGGGGGGGGTGAAGTCTGTAACACATGAACCTCTTAGGGGTGTGTCTGATCCCCTAACATGGTGAGACTAAGGGTTCCTGTGGCTTGGCTGTGTGATGTCCTGAAGACTTTGCCACACACTGTGTGGTGTGGCTTCATATTCCCATCACTCAGTTACCAAGAAGTAGAAAAAGAGAGAAAAAAAGATGCAAAGTGAAGACAGAGAATTCATAACTTCTTACTAACAAGGGGCAGAAGACCCAAAGGGGACATTAATCACACTCACCGAACTGAAGGCTTTTTGTCAAAGATAGGAATCTATGCAAATTATGCACAGAAAATGTTATAAAATAAAAGTCGGCTGAATATTAAAGACTTTAAGTAATGCTTTTAACATTTCAAAAGCACATTAGTTCTGGACCAGTTGACTGCTCTCTCTTAAAACTTTCAAAAGTCATTTACTCAAATGAGATGGGAATAAGTCTAGATTTTTTTCACATAACCTTATTTGTCCACCCGACAAGGCCCACAGACAGATGCCACAGACAAAGGAAATGACCCTGGAAAGATTTTCAGAATTAAATTATTTTTCAGATAAAATAGGGTCCTTGTATTTCATTTCATATTTTTTTTTCTTAAAATCTGGGTGTTGACAAGGATGACCCCACTCAAGGGCACCAATTTCAATTTTCACTACTGGCTTAACAACCTACTGGGATGGCCTGGTAGTGGGCTCACTGGTTATCAGGTTAGCTTATAGATGTGAGCTTGATCCCCAAACCCATATAGAACATCCTGGGCATGGTGGCTCAATGTTTGTAGTGCCAATGTTGGGGAGGTAGAAACAGGAGGATTTTGGATGCTCACTGGACAATCATGTTACATTCTTAGTTCCAGGAAATGTGAACTGCATGAGGAACAATACCTCAGGTTGTCCTTTGGCTTTTACATACATGTAGACACACAGAGACACACATTCATGCATACACACATCTACTCATGTATGGATATATTTCTACCTTTCCCCTAACACATACCCATACATAAAAGTGGTAGAAAATATTCTTTCATAGAAAATGACTCTATTGTCTATGGGCTCTATTGTTGAAGACCATGCCAACACAGAAACTGAATAGCCATGGAATAGATGCTAAAGAGAGATAAAGGTCAAACTTTGTAGCACTGGGGAGACAGTTCAGTGGATAAAGTGCTTCCTGTGTGTGCACGTGGACCAGAGTTCAGATGCCCGACACCCATATAAAAAGGTCACTGTGGTGGTGTGTAACCCTACACTGAGCTCAGGGGGCGGGCACATGAAGATCACAGAGCCTTGCTGGCCAATCATCTTCCCTGAAATGACAAGATTCAAATTTAGTAAAAGGCTGTATCTCAAATAGGTAAGGTTGAAAATGACTGAGGAGACATATCCAGACTCAGCATCTATCTTCTATACACTCTGGGCAGACACACACCCATCCATTATACACATGTACACTCATATACACCACACATACACATCCATTACACACATGCACACTCACATACACCACACATACACATCCATTACACAATGCACACTCACATACACCACACACACACATACACACACATCTATTGCATACATGCACACTCATATACACCACACACACACATACACACACACATTCATTACACAATGCACACTCATATACACTACACACACATACACACACATCCATTACACACATGCATACTCACATACACTACACACACACACATACACACACACATCCATTACACACATGCATACTCACATATACCACACACACACACATACACACACACGTCCATTACACACATACACACTTGCATACACCACACACACAGACACATACACACACATCCATTACACATATGCACACTCACATACACCACACACACACATACACACACACATACACACATCCATCACACACAAGCCCACTAACCTACACAACACACACATATACAACACACACGTACACACACAGTTGTACCATATATTCAGCTCTGACACAGTTATAACTCCAGTGTTAAGCCTTCATCCTCTCTGGGCCATCTTTTGTTGTTTGGAATCCCTAAGAACCATTTGTTCCAATGCCTTATTCCTTCTTGGCCTAATTCCTTAGAGGAGTTTGTGTGCTGAATTAACTCAAGTATTGATTTGCCTAGAAAAAAAAAAACCAGTTGATTTCAACACACTTCTCTCAAAATTTAGGAAAAAAAAATCATACGATGCCATCTCATTGTTTAAATTCTATTGCTCTTAAAATTTTGCCAATACTGGGCCAGCCCACGCTCCATGGATCATTCTCTTCATTGGCAGGAGAGGTAAACTGCTTAAAAACTAAATAAGATTTCATGATGACTATAGAATGGGGGATGTATTTTTGAACATGAAGGGTTACCTGGGACTTCTCAGGCAGCTCTTTTGGTAAAGAAATCCATGAAGATGAATGTGAACAGGAGAGAATCAATCTACACTTTCATCTTAAAGTTCACTTCACACTTCAGTGACAAAGGATGACAGATTGGGGTCCTGTGAGAAAATTCATGGCTCTGTCGAGATGCTTTCATTTAGCCAGCATGCCACATAGGCAGTCTGTTCGCAGAGGAGAAAATATTAGATTTGATGATTCCTTGAAGCCAAATATTTTAAGTTAACGTATTTAGGGAAATGAATGGCGATTTCTGGGTGGAATTTAAGGAGGATGCATTGGAGGTGTGAGGAACATGGCTGCCTGGGTTCAGGGTAATGCTCCTGGAACTCTAGAGCTGATCATTACTGTCTGTGGTTCTGTCCGTTGTCATTAAGCAGGCAGAGCTCTACTTCTTCACAGTCGGCCCTCAGGAGGCCTGAGCACTGTCTGAAGTCCCTGATAGTTATCTGTGCTGAACATGTTTATCCCATGCAGAAGGACCTCTAACATACCCTAGCATCCCTGCACAAGTTAGATGACTAAAAGCGGACATGAACATATTAGAGTCTGCAGCTCAGGTATGGAGTGCTCTTGCAGAGCACCTGGGCTCCCAGCATGCACCTTAGATTGCTCACACCCCTTGTAACTCCAGTTCCAGGGACATCTGACACCCTCTTCTGTCCTCTGTGGGCACAGTACTCATATGCACGAGTCTAGACAGAGATGAGCATGTATACATATAATTAAAATTAAAAACTTAAAAAAATTTTTTTTGATTGGTCAGTCTGCTGATCCAAATTGCTCTGCATGCTGTAAGGCCTAGCTCAGGTTTTCTTTTTAAACTTGTACACACTTTGAAATTGGGACACATTTCATGATGGCATCTGAGGTCTGTGGAAAGGTGATGTCTGGTTATAAATTCTCCTGATACAGCATTCTAGATCCTCCTCTACTGTTCTTAACAGCTTTTACCCTTTTCATTCAAATTCACACTAAGTTGTTCTAGTTGCTAGATTTGTCTACACATTGATTACCTTCTATTCAGAAAGATGATGTCATGACTCCTACAGTGATACTTAGATGACTGAGACACTGCTGATTTGAGACTAGGCCCTTAAAACTCATAATAGTGGGCCGGGGAGATAACTCTGTAGGTAAAGCTTTTGCTCTGTGGATATGAAGTCCCAAGTTCGATTCCCAGAATCACATTGACTTAAATTGTCTAGCTGTGGGTGTTGCTGAGTGTTGTGGCTGGTTGGTGTTGTGGCTGGTGTATACATGTACTCTCAGCTTTGGGGAGTAGGAGACAAGCAGATCCCTAGGGTTTAGCAGGATCAGCCAGTTCTAGGTAAGTAAGAGATCCTGCTTCAAAAAACAAGATGGCTGGCTACTGAGGAAAGCCTCCACATGTCTGTGCACACATACCCTCACATACGAATGCATCTGTACCCAAACACAATTTATAAAAATGACTATAGGAAGCATTGACTTCTATGGACATGGATGAATATCTTTAACAGAGCCAAATACTATTAATTCCTCAGTGCTCCACACACCCTTGCAGGGGCGTCACTGTTCTATCCTACCAGAGTGGATAGATTTGCCTCAGTCTAGACAAAAACATATTTATTCCAGCCCAGCTGCGACTTCTTTTCTTAGCACTGGGCCTTTCCTGTTCTTGTTGAAAAGGAAATTGGAGTTGATATTTTGAAAATGGGATCTGAGCTCCCAGGTGAGTCTGTGCTATACCCTCGGGGCCGTCACAGCAGCTGGTCCCTGGGCAGAGGAAAGGGAGGAAGTAGAAGCAGGTTCCTAATGGAGTCATGGCTACGGCTCAGGCTGGAAAACAGCTCTTGCCTCTTAAACAGCTTGTCTCCACAAGCTGCCATTTTTGCCTGTCAGAGGAAACAGATAAAATACAGGAAGGTAATATTTATCGGGGCAGGATTGCTTGACTTGGCCAGAAATCAGCAGCTTTTGATTTTTTGAGTAGTTTTACAGCATCAAGCTTTTACAAGATGGGCAAAATAATCTTTGTGCTGATTGTTTGGATTTGTTTCTGTCCTGTTAGCTTGATCTATTTTGCCCTTATTTACGTAAATGACCCATTGTTGATAAACTGTCTATTAATAAGATCATTTAAAAATACAGCCACATCATTATTGTTTTACATGTATTTATTTAGTGTGTGTATGGGCACACACGTGTAGAAATCTGAGGTCAAAACTTGCATCTCTCCTTCCACCATGTAGTGAATGGGAAGGAGCTTGGGTCCTTGGGCATGCTAGCAGGCACCCTTTACCTGCTGACTTATCTCACCCACCGTGAACATGTTTGTATAATGAGACCCATCCCTAAAGTACTCAGATGCTTGCAGCTAACCATCAGGATGAGCAAGGGGACCCCAATGGAGGAGTTAGAGAAAGGACTGAAGGAGCTGAAGGGGGTTGCAACCTTATAGGAAGAACAATATCAACCTCCCAGAGCTCCCAGGGACTAAACCACCAAACAAAGAGTACATGTGGGGGGACCCATGGCTTATGTAGCATATGTAGAAGAGTATGGCATTGTCTGTATCAATGGCAAGAGAAGCCCTTGGTCCTATGAGGCTCAAAGCCCCAGTGTAGGAGAATGCCAGGGTGTTGAGGTGGGTGTGGCTGAGAGACAGTGGGGAGCATCCTCATAGAAGCAGGGGGAGAGGGAGGGAAGAAGTGGAAACCCGGAAAGGGGATAACATTTGAAATGCAAATATATGAACTATCCAATAAAAAAATCAAGGCTAAGATGTAATAAGATATGAATAAAAAAGTTATGCAAGTCCCTGCAAAGATGCAGAATTTGCTATGTTTAACCTAGAGCAAATAAACTATTGCATGAACAAATGTAGTATCCTTGATAATTTGCTAATAACATGAGAAGCTAATAATAATATTGTAGATGCCTTGTAAATTAGTAATTTACTAATTAGAAACCATAAATGGAAACATATAGATAGGTGTGGTGGCACATTATGGTGGCTGACTTGTGGTCAGAGAAACTAAGAACAGAGTGCTCTGTCCCCATTTTTTTTCGGACAGTCTGATGTAATTCCAGGCTGGCTTTGAATTTACTCTATGGGCACGGATGACCTTGAACTCTGATCTTCCTTCTTCCATTTCCCCAGTGTTATGATTACAAATGGAAACCACCCCACACAACTTTTATTCAGGTCTTTCCAGTATACTCGCTAAACTCTTTACCAATTACTTATTATACTTCCTCTGTCCTAGATGCTCCGTATTCTCACTATCTTGGGAACGACATGGAAGCAGATGAGACAGGGAGGAGTGGAGTGAAGGATGAGCACAAATGAACAGAAGGGAAACTCACACATGGATTAAAATGCACCAATAGAGCCCTTTCCGTTTGTATGCTTCGCTAATTTCCTTAAACACAAGAAAAGAAGGTGCATGTTCTGTCCTCGCCAAAGAGGAGCCTCAGCTGAACCTGCTGATAGAACTGAATTGGGTCTAAATGCCTAAGATCCAGTAGCTCACAAACTGGAGCTGAGTGCTTGAGTAATGGGAAGGTCAGGGAGGTTTAGAATAGTAGTCCCTTCCCCCATTATTTTTGGACAGGGGCCAATGTATTCCAGGCTGGCTTTAAATTTACTCTGTTGCTGCTGGCATAAATCTTGGTGTTTCAATTCCTGCAAAGCAATGGCAGGTAGGAAATGAAGATGAATACGCCAGTTCAAGACTACCCCTTCGGTCTGGGCTTTCCTTGGATTGGATGATATCTATCTGCTTTGGTGAAGGCAAGTCTTTACTCAGTCACACTGATCTCTCCCAGAGACACCCTTGCAGCCACATCTGGATAATCTCTGTCATGCTATCTGGAAATCCCTTAGCCCAGTCCATTTGACTTGTAAAGTCACCTGTCACAATGGCTTATCTATCACTGTTGTGGCTGGCCCATCAGTCTCTTCGGAGAATCCTTCCTTGGCTTTTTTGAACATGCTGTTAGGTCCTCTACTGTGCCACTGGGCAAAGGTGGCTGGGGAAGGAAACCACCTGCATTGAGGTACCATGTGAATGCCAGGCATACTGTGATTTTAGACTGCTAATCACATCAGAGACGCAAGAAGTACTTCACAGTCTTAAAACTATGGGAAAACAAAAAATAAAAACAATGTGTCTATGTCTACTATAATTTCTGATCTATCTTACTCATATTTGAATTTCTCCAAGGCTCTGTAGTCTTTAAAAATAGCACTAAAAAAAAAAAAAACTCATTCTTTATATCCTCTAGTTTTGACCCACAAATAGGGAAGGTGATTGTTGCCTACATGTCTGTGAGTTTGTTGAAGATGCGTTTTATTTATGAGTATGTGGGTGTTAAGGGAGTGGTTACAGATGCCATGGAAGCCAGAAGGAGGCACCAAGTTCTCTGAGAGGGAACTATGCATAAACGTGAGTGATCTGATGCAGATGCTGAAAACCAAATGCTGGTCCTCCACGGGAGCCGAAGCACTCATAACCGAGTCCCTGGTTCCTCAACCCCTGATGCTTGTTTTTGACATTCAACTTGCCACATACTGGGCTCACCTGAGATGAGCCATCCTCTAGGAATTGTCTAGATGGTGTTGACTGGTGAGCATCTTGGTATGGGATTTTCCTGACTGTTTATTATAATGTGGGAAGACCTAGCTCATTGTGGGCAGCATCAGTTTCTAGCAGGGAGGTTCTGAACTACATAAGGTAAGGGAAAACTAAATGGGAACAAGTAGTATGACTCTACTCATCTCTCTCTCTCTCTCTCTCTCTCTCTCTCCCTCCCTCCCTCCCTCCCTCCCTCTCTCAGTTTTTTTTTTTAATTGGATATTATCTGTGTTTACATTTCAAATGTTATCCCCTTTCCCTCCACTCCCCTCCCCCTCCCCCTCCACTTGCTTCCATGAAGGTGCTCCCTCTCCCAACCAACCTCTCTACCTCAATGCCTTGGCATTTATTTACACTGGGAAAATGTGCCTTCACTGAACCAAGGGTCTCTTCTCTCACTGATGCCAGACAATGCTATGCTTTGCTACACATGCATCTGGAGCCATGGGTCTCTCATGTGTACTCAATGGTTGGTCCCTTGGAGCTCTGGAGTGTTTGGTTGGTTGATAATGTTCTTCCCATGGGGTTGCAAACCCTTTCAGCTCCTTCAGTTTTTTTCTCTAACTCCTTCATTGGGGATCCGGTGTTCAGTTCAATAATTAGCTGCAAGCATCCTCAACTATATCTGACTGACTCTGGCAGAGCTTCTGAGGGGGAATCTATATCTGGCTCCTGCCAGTAAGCACTTCTTGGCATTGGAAATAGTGCTTGGGTTTGGTGACTGCATGTGGGATGGATCCCCAGGTGAAGCAGTTTTGAAGTGATCTTTTCTTCAATCCCTGCTCCTCTATTTGTCCCTGTATTTCCTCTCATGAGTGCTTTATCTTCCCTTATAAGAAGGACTGAGGTATCTACCTTCTGGAATTCCTTTTTTAAATTTATTTTTATTTTTATTTTGAGCTTCATAAGGTCTGTGCATTGTTTCTTGGGTATTCAGAACCTTTGGAGGTAGTGTACACTTATCAATAAGTCCATACCTCACTCAGGATGATTGCTTCTAGTTCCATCCATTAATCTAGGAATTTCATAAAGTCATTGTTTTTAATAGCTGAGTAATACTCTATTGTGTATATGTACCACAATTTTTTGTGTCCATTCCTCTATTCAAGGACATCTGGGTTTTTCCAGCTTCTGGATATTATAAATAAGGCTGCTATAAACATGGTGGGGCATGTGTCCTTGTTAGATGTTGGAGGGTCTTTTGGGTATATGCTCAGGTATATGTTCAGTGGGTCTTCAGGTAGTACTATGCCCAACTTTCTGGGGAATAGCCAGACTGATTTCCAGAGTGGTTATAACAGCTTGCAGTCCCATCAACAATGGAACAATGTTCTGCTTTCTCAGCATTCTAGCCAGTATCTACTGTCACCTGAGTTTTTGATCTTAGTTATTCTGACTGGTGTGAGGTGGAATCTCAGGGTTGTTTTGATTTACACTTCCCTAATGACTAGAGCTGTTGAGCATTTTTTTAGGCGCTTCACAGCCATTCGGTATTCCTCAGTTGAGCATTCTTTGTTTTGCTCTGCACCCTATTTTTAATAGGATTATTTGATTCTCTGGAGTCTAACTTCTTGAGTTCTTTGTATATATTGGATATTGACCTTCTATCAGATGTAGGACTGGTAAAGATCCTCTTGACAGTGTCCTTTGCCTTTTAGAAACTTTGCAGTTTCATGAGGTCCCATTTGTAGGTTTTAGGTCTTAGCGCATGCTCCTTTCTCTCAGCTCCTGGTTGTTAACTGAGCAGCAGCGTCAAGCTCCTGCTCCCCGACTTCCCAGCACCGATGAAGTCTAACCTGGAACTTTGTGGCCAATAAACCTTTTTATCACCTATTTTTTTTTCATCACAGAGCAACGGAAATGCAACCAGAATGGGTCTCCATAGGTTTCTAAGGAGATTTAGATGTAAGACTGTTTTAAATTATTAAAAACAACTAATTAATAAAATATACTAATCCTGCTTTTATTTGCAGATCTCCCTCATGGGGATTTCTTTTATGTCACCCATAGGCTAATGAAGAGTGAAAAGCAAATATAAGTAACCAAGGAGAACCAGAGCACAGGAAGTAGGAAGAAGGAAACAACATGATAATCAGCTGAAAAACTATGCCTCTCTGTGCAAGGTTCTATTACAGAATAATATTTAAGTTGAAAGATGAGACTGTACACTTTTTATTTCTAGGCACTCTTAAGAAACTTGCAAATGATATTATACAGAATGAGCATGGGTAATTTGTACTAATAGCCAGAGCCACTGTTGACCCCCAATTGATGTAGAAAATCGCCAAGAAGTAATGTGGCCTGTCTTTGCCCTGGGTAATCAGGTGTGTTTTTAGAATGGTCATGCAAGAACATGTCTGAGGCTTTCTATATGCTTTCACTGAAAAAGGTTTAAGGGAAAATGAACAAGGAAATAAAAGGGTTGCTAAGAAACCAGGTGTTTTTAGCTTTGGCTCAAAGAATCTTGTGTGTAAAGTGAATTAGTTGAGTATAGTAGAGAACCCTTAAATGCTTCAGATTCATAAGGATGGAGTGATTGCCACCATCCCCAAGAGATCACAGCCTTGGCAGTCAACATGGCTAGGATGTAGTGATTAGGAGGTAGAAACAAATTTTCAGCCAGATGTGGGGTGGCTCTGAGCTGTGTATCTTGCTGTAAAACTACCTAGAAAGCATATCTATCCTTAAAATCATTTGTATAGATAGGTTCCTGGGTTTGAAAAAGTCTAAATCTCCTTCAAATATGCCCAAGTTCAAAACATTCTTTGATTGTCTGAGTTTTCTGGTATAAATGATTCCCAGTAAGATTAATAATTTATTATACCTATAAATATTTTTATTGCAAATGAAGACTTCATTTCATCAGGATAGTCTTTATATATTATCGGAGTTGTTAGAGTCAAAGCCTGTGTACGGACAGCTCCCAATAGACCAGATTCTACAAGCTGTCCTCTGAAAGTCAATTACAGAGACATAGTCATTGAGAGTGAAAAGCAGGAAAAAAAAAAAAAAAGATTTATTTACTTTGGGAAGAAGGGAAAGAAAAGAATCCAATGTGCTTTGTTCTCTGCCAAGTTCATCTTCACGGATCTGACATGAGGTTTAGATTTAAGTACAGGACCAGAGGTATGTAGAGTGATGCAGTCGTCATGGAGGGATGGTTCTGACCATCACTAACCTTTCATCGTCTTAGCTCTTTCCAGGCTGGTTACAGAGCAGTTTAGCGGCTTGTTAGGCGACAGCCATAAGGACCACACAAAATCCAGTCAGTTCTTCTCCCAACATTGTACAACAAAGTCTGAGCTCGTGACTGAAGCCTGTGATTCCCTTTTACATTATTCATCCATTATTCATCTTTCAGGAAGTGACTCTGGCCATCTTGCCTGACATCTATTACACGTGGAAACTCTTCTGGAAAGAAGATGTGACCTCTAACACTTCCTGTTCATTTTTCCTGCTAATTTGCTTAGTGGCTTTGTGTCAGTATGAGTAATCAGACGCTAATGGCAAGTGTTTCGTTCCCTTCGTTTATTTTTCCCTGTGGATATGAGACCATAAGACCTTCTTTTCCCTGAATGTTTAAAAGCACACACACTCCATCAGCTTTGTAATTATATTGCTTTAAAAACTTGTTTGCTTATTTATTGACTGACTGATTGTTTGTGTGTGTGTGTGGGCCCCTGTGTGCCATGGTATCAAGTATGGTGATCAGAAGACAGCTTGTGGGAGGTAGTACTTCCTTTTCACTGCGTGAATACAGGGACTCCAATTTAGGTAGGTAGCCAGGCTTGGTGACAAGGGTCTTCACCTGCTGAGTCATTTCTCTGGCTCATGCTATTGTAATTATTTTATAATTATCTGACCATACAGGTAACAGTAATTTTATATGCACAAGTAAGTTTCATTAAGCAATAATGAGTAAAACTCTCAAAAAAGAGAACATCTCATAGGTTGATTGAGGATATTCATCACAAAGGGGAAAACGTTTTATTGATCAACAAGCATATCTAATTGCAGTGGCCATCTCTCATATCGCTGACTATTCCACAAGTGGCACCTTAGGAGGATGTCTTGATGCTTGTTTTATTGACTTGATGATGCTATGAAAGGAATTTACATGCAGTGGGAAACAATAAAACACACTGAATTTCTTAACACGGTGATTGTTTTCTGGGCTGAGGCTGCTGGGGTCCTGTGATGTGATAGGGAGGTGGTCCTGACTGGCAGCTTCCATTGGCCATGAGATTCTCCTGTAGATGTGGACTGTCTGCAGTGCAGCACTGTTCAGCCTTGGTGTCTGAGCTCCATGTGCAACCTGTATTTCTCAGCTCTGATGCCTCCACAGCGAATGAGCTTATCAGGGTGTGACTCTTAAGTTGAAGAGCATTTGTGAATGACTGTGGTTAGGATAAGGGTGTTGGATAAAATACTTACTTAGCATGTGGAATGGTAGCCAGGACTTTATCCATGTTTGGAAGTACTGCATGGTTGATCTGTACTTTCAGTGTTTTCTTTCTTCGTTCTGTGTCACATTCTAATCTGGGGATATGGAGATGTGGCTCAGTTGATAGAAGACTTGTGTAATACCTTCAAGTCCCTGGGTTCAAACCCCACCTGCACATAAAATCCAACATGGGGGCTTACACATGTAATCCCAATATTCAGAGGGTGGAGATAGGAAGACTAGGAGGTCAAGCTCATGCTTAAAACTTAGCAAATTTGAGACTAGTCTTTCTCAAAGTAAAAATCTAATCTTCGGATGTGATTCACACCCATCCACCATGCCTAGCCTATTCATTAGACACAGCATGTGGGAAGGACATTTGTCTCACTACTATTAATAATCTCAAATTATCGTCCAAGGGACTCCCTGCTCCGATTTTGGTGGGAGACAAATCATTACTAATCTTTATTGCTTTTGGATAATCACACTAAAGTCTACATGTAGCTCTGTCAGAAAAACATATCTGTTGAACAAAGGGAACAGAAAATACTTGCTTTTCATCTGGCGTGTGGTGCATAGAAAAATGTATGGCTGGTTTCTCTATTACAAAAAGGCTACTTTCTACAAAAAACTACTGAGCCTCACAGGTGAATGAGGGGAAGACAAACATAGGTTGATTGCTTTCTGCCATTTCTCTTCAGGGTGAATAGGTGTGATATATTACTTCTTTTATTGCTTTAACAAAATATGCAACAAAAGCAACTTTTAAATACACAGTTTCAGGCTATAGTCCATTATGGTCGCTTTAACCTTTATATTCAGTCTGTGACCAAAGACCACAGGTTCATTCTAGCCATGTTGGAAGCAGGTTCACAGGAAGGCCCAGCTGTGTGTCTTTAGGCAATTCAGATCCAGCCAGGTGGAGAAATTAGGCTCAAGTGATCAAAAACACCTGTCAGTTTAAAGACAGGGCCTGTTTTAAGGATGGTAAAGTCACAGTCTTTACAACAAAGCAATCCAGTGGTGAAAGATTTCCCTGTGTGTTTTATTGTTTTTCACTGCATGTAATGGTATGGTAGGGAAGGGTGTGCCTCTGTGGGCCCATGCTGAGGCACCCCTTTCCCTAAGGGACCATATGACAGTATAGTATCAAGAGTTTATTAGGGACTTGTGGAGGGAAGTTGGGAGGGTAGTAGAAACAGATAAATAAAAGAGATAGATAGATATATAGATAGATAGATAGATAGATAGATAGATAGATAGATAGATAGATGGATGGATGGATGGATGGATGGATGGATGGATGGATGGATGGATGGATGGATGGTTGGATGGATGGATGGATGGATGGATGGTTGGATGGATGGATGGATGGATGGATGGTTGGATGGATGGATGGATGGATGGATAGATAGATAGATAGATGGATGGATGGATGGATGGATGGATGGATGGATGGATGGATGGATGGATGATTGGATGGATGGATGGATGGATGGATGGATGGATAGATAGATAGATAGATAGATAGATAGATAGATAGATAGATAAAGAGTAGAGGCCTATCATGAACACATGGAGAGAAGGGGAGGGGAATGGGGAGAGAGGAGAGGGTAAAAGAGCAAGGGAAAGAGAACAAGAGAGAGAGAAAGAGGGTGGGGGGAAGGCACAGATAAACTGTCTTAGTGGTCCTAAGGATCTACCCACTGAGGAAGAGAGCGATAAGAGAAGTTAAGAATATGGTTGGAAGCATTTGGAATGTGGAGGAAGAGGGAATAATCTATATTTTGCTGAGAAGTTTGGTATATATTACAACACAGTTAAATCCTGTGCTTCTTTGTAGAGTTGATCTGAGCCTTTAGTCTGTCAGGGCGCATTGCAATTTCTAAGACAGTTGGTTTTCTAAGGTTTTCAAAATTGTGCTTATTTATGTGTGTTATTATTTATTATTTTGTGTGTTATTATTGTTTTTATGTATATGCACATGCATATATGGAACTAAGAGGACAAATTTTGGAAATCGATTCCTTCCTTCTATCATATGGACTCTGGGCCTCAAACTCAGGAAGTTAGACACAGCAGCAATTGCCTCTACCCACTGAGCCATCTCTCCAGTCCAAGAGCAAGATTTCAAAAGTAGTTTTTGCTCAAATGCAGATGACTATAAGGATACCTTACAGTAAAACATATATTGAAAATGCTGTCATAATTGATAGCACCTTTACTAATACTTTATTTTTAATCCACCAAATCCCATTAAAAGGTGGCAGGTGGCTGGAATGAAATGCATGTTGGATTGTCATAACTAAATAATAAAAGCTAATGTAAGACAGTCAATTCATAATAATGGTGTTTGATCTTGCTCTAGCGGTATCACCCACTGGAAGGATTCCACACTATCTACTATATCTTAATAGGCTTTACCAATGTTTAATGCCAACCACTGATATGATTAAGGTCTCTTTATTTTTATTTTATGCACATGGGTATTTTTGCTTGTACTTCTGTCTGTGCATTCATGCAGTGCCTGTGGAGCCCAGAAGTGGGCAACAGATCCCCTGGAACTGGAGTTACAGATGTCTGTGAGTCACCTTGAAGGTACTGAGAATCAAACCTAGATCCTCAGGAAGAGCAGCCAGTGCTTTAACCACTGAGCTATCTTTCCAGTTTCCAAACCACCATCTTAAAACCAGTGTAACATACTTTTCTTTACAAAGGTATGGATGGGTTATTTAATTTGTTTAAGGCAGCTGAGAGAACTCAAGATGCTAAATGACATAGCCCCTGGAAGTAAGAACCTGAAGTGTGATTGATGCCCTAATGGGGCATTTTTAACTTGTAAACAGTTTAGTTTTCAGTTCTGATTCATTTAAAGCTGGTTTATTTGACAAAATCCTGAAAGAGAATTGATGTTTCTCCTTGCAAAGTGAATCACAGAGAGGAAACTCACTGTAAACAAATACTATAATGTAGATTCCTGCTTTTATCATATTCCTGAATTGTTATAAAAATTGGTGTTAGATGAAGTATGTACTTATATTCATATATTTATTTTACATTAATATTTTCAGATTTAGAAATTACTTGTAATAGTTTTTTTTTTCTTTTAATGGCAATGTTGGAATTTGAAATAATGAGATGGGGCTGGTGAGATGGCATATCTGAGAACTTGCTGTGTAAGACTGATAATGTGAGTTCTATACCCATATCCCATGGTGGAAGGAGAGAACCAAATTCCATGACATGTACATATACATATTCACATCACACATATGTAGACATGCACACACACACACGTACACACACGCACACATGCAGGAACATGTTCACACACACAAGACAGAGAGAAAGAGATTGACATCTTTAAGAAAACACCAACAATAGGTGATAAGAAAAAAATAATCCTAGCATTTCTATTGAGACGACCACCTCATCTATATCAGACTGGTCTGCCTGGACTGGAGAGATGGCTCAATGGTCAAGAGCACTTGCTGTTCTTGCAGTGGATATGAATTTAGATCACAGCTCCGGGAGATCCAACTCCCTCTTCTGGGCTATGGGATCACTGCATGCATGTGTATATACACACACATGAGTAAGAAATGAAAAAAACATTTTTTAAAAGTCTTTTAGAGTTTACAAAGCTTAAATGCAAGTTTTGGCTCAACGATAAATAACATTACCTAAAAATTAAAAAATTTAATATTGAGATAAACTAAAATTAGTGAACATTTATGAACTAGAACACAACATGAGTAAAATTGAGTAGTCACTACACAGTTAATTAAATAGCTGTGAGAATGTATATATTGGTGTTCATGCAAGTCAATGTCCAGGAGAGACTGGTGGTTAATGAAATACAGAGCAGTTTATAAAAACTCATATGCAACATCCACATTGCAGTGCCACAAAAATACCAGCAGCTAACCGAAGCAATCAGTTAAGGATGCTTTTACTCTATGTTCTCTCATGGCTTGCATCTTAGATTGTCAGAGCGAAGACAAAAACAGTAGACAAATACATCAATTCTTTTCAAAAGTTGTAAAACTAACTTCCCATCTGATGGCCTTTGCAAATGAGGTCTTTAAGCAAACCCAGGAGAGTAATTGGAGATGTTTTCTTTGCCCAGCTAACCAGAGCTGTACTATCTAAAACCTGAGAGTGGCACTGCTTCTGTGCCTACAATTGTATTACTCTATACCCGAATTGTTTCTTTTGCCTGTCCTTCTATGAAATGATTTTTTAAAGGTCCAGTGTCAGTACAGCAGAGTCAGACTGTAAAGTGGATGTTGGCTGTTCCATGTGCATGCTGGAATCTGAATTCAGGTCCACTGCAAGAACAGAAAATGTTCTTGACCATTGAGCCATGTCTCCAGGCCGGGCTGAATTGTCTGATAAAGATAAGGTGGGTGTCTCAACAGAAATGCTAGCATTTTCTTAGAAATTATTTTTGATATTCTCCTAAGGATGCTCGTCGCCTACCCCTATGTGTGTGCATGTGCGAATGCACATGTGTATGTGGGAACTCTGGTCATTAGGCCTGGCAGCAAGCACCTTTACCCAGTGAGCCATTTCACAGCCCCACACTCATTTTGAACCAATCAACCCGAATCTTAGACCTTTCCTTCTCCTGCAGACATGTATTCAATCAATTCTGAAGCATTGATTTTAATTCTTGACGGTTTTGCCCTCTGTGATCATTAATCCTTTCTATGGATGCATTAAGGATGCATGTAGTTCAGTGATCATCTATTGTGACATCTCTGTTTAGCCAGGAAGATCTCTCCTGGTCTTTATTTGCTTTCACCCATGGGAATTCTGCGCATCTGCTTTGGCATCCCGTAGGCATCTTTCAAACAAAACATTCTTGAATAAACTCATTTTTCCTCACTCTAGCTCATCTGATCCTCTCCTAAGTAACCATTATCATGATGAATGGGTACCATTGCCAATGTAGTTTTTGAAGTTAGAAACTTGGAGATAATTCTAAGCCTAATAGCCATGTGTAATCTCTTGGCACAGAAAATCAGTCCTATCTTCTAATACCCAGAAGCTCATCTTTTACCTTCTGTCCCTATTATCGCCACCCAAATGGTGTTTGCTAAATGTAACTTCATGCAGCTAAATTTCTATGTCAGGATGGTACTCATATATATATATCATTGCCTACCCCTTTCCCATGTATGTGTGTGCATGTGTGCAAATATATATTTTTGTAGACGTGTCTCTTCTCTGTGCATAATTTTCTGTGTGTTCTACTAGTGTAAACTTAGCATGCTGGCATGCAAAGACTGGCTTAATGCAGTCCATCTCAGCTCTGAGCAGAAGTCCCTTCCCATCTTCTTAGTCCTGCTAATATCCTCAGCAGATGCAGTTCGCAGTGAGCCCTGTTTCTTCTTTGCACACCTTCCTTTGATGAGTGTCTTGTGCTTTGAGTCTTTGTCATTTCCAGTGTGTTCTGCTACTCAAATGCTCCTCCTTCTAAAAAGCACACACCACACACACACACACACACACACAAACACACATACACACACATATATCATATTCATACACATCATCATATCTATATATACATACAGATTCATCATATACACAGACACATAGACACAGACACACACAGATAGATAAGCTAGATAAATAGATAGATAGATAGATAGATAGATAGATAGATAGATAGATAGATAGATAGATAGATAATGAATGGCTTGTAGCCATTTCTGTGTGTAGTGCTATTTTCTAGGTCCAGACTCTGAACTGTGTAAGAATAAAAAAAAAGTAAAGAAAAGAAAGAAAAGAAAAGAGTAAAAGAGCGGTAGGCAGTCTGCATAAGGCACACGTGTATTTCTTTGTGCTCTTGCCTATGGAAGTGATGTGACTAGCTGTGTAAAGTTTCCAATTTTTTAACTCCCCTGTGATGGTCTGTAATCTGTTTTGTAGGTTAAAAGAAACCCATTCTCCCTGAACTGCTTTTTCTTAGTATGCTTTTATCACAGGAACAGAGATGGAATTTAGACACACCTAACCTGGATTGGGCATATAGTGTTACCTTGTATTCCATCCATCTCTTAAGATTATGGAAACAAAGCCCATGGGTTGTCTAATGAGTTTACATTTTACAAGTCTACTTCTATTGTGTTGAACATTTTGGGTCAGAAATTTCCATTCTTAACTTCATTTTCTTATAGAGTTACTAACACTTTGGTCATGAAGAGCTTAAAGTACATTAGTCAAAGGGTGGCTGAACGAACTAAAATACAGAATAATTTTTAATGTATTCACTGAGACACAAATGACATAGAAAATCACTTAGTTTATTTAAGTTATTATGAGAAAATTCTTAGTCTGCCCTATGAACAACAAAATGTACTTCTCACAGGTTTGAAACTGAAGAAACCTAGGATCAGAGATTCGATAGCTCAAAGTCTATTTCTTCTCATTATGGCGTCTTGTGGCTGAAGTCACAGAGGCTGACTACAAAGGGATTAATTTCATATGTGATATCTCCCCCTTTGTTACCTAGTCATGTCCCTGAAGGTCTCACCCTCTGTTACTGGAACCTCAAGGGTTAAGATTTTAACACAGATTTTTTGTAAAACACTGAACATTAGCATGGTGGCGCATGCTAATACAACTTAAAAAAAATCTATATCCTAGAATCTGGACTAATTTAGTAATTGTGGTACTGTGTGTATGTGTGTATGTATGCGTGTGTGTGTGTGTGTGTGTGTGTGTGTGTGTGTGTGTTTGTGTGTGTGTGTGTGTGTCCCATGGTTCTTCTTTGATCTTTAGATCTTTAAATCCTGTTTGGAATCTTGTCAGTGGTTTCATTAACAGAATAATTCATAAGAAGCATGTATCAGATACTCATTTTTAGCTCTAAAAAAATCTCTTGATTTTTAAGAACTACAGACTACCTTTAAATTGTATGCTGTTGATGTGATTTAGATAAAGCAAAGCACACGGCATCATATATAACACTCACTTTCAGTGATGCTTCCAACCTCTTTAAATAGCTCTCCTCCATTACTGGTTTCTAATCTAACATCTCCTTAGTCATCACGATGCCCTGTGTCAATCACAGCTTGCTCTGTGAGGACTTATTCGCACAGTTAGTTACCTGCCATGTAGCAGGCTGGAGTTCTAGAATGGAAAATGAAGCTGGAAAATGAAGCATCTAATGTTTTGATTTCTTACATAGAATCTCATCCAACCTGAGATGGAGAACATATTTAGTTCACCTGGGAACCTCATCTGAATGCTAGCTTCTCTTTCACGATTTCATTTTGCTCATATTTCATTTACCCACAGATTTCGTTACTGAGGTTCTTAATAAATGAACACAAATATTGTGGATGGTACCTTGAGCAGGTCATACTACTTTCATGATACATGGTCTATTAGATATAGGCAAGAAGCTTTTAATGTTTAACATTTTCTTGGAGTGTGTTGTGTGTGTGTGTGTGTGTGTGTGTGTGTGTGTGTGTGTGTGTGTGCCTGCGTGTGTCTGAGTATGGACATGTGCAAGAATACCTGTTCTCTATTTATTGAATAAGTGTCCATTTATGATTCAGCCAAACAACATAATGAAATCATCATGATTTCATAATGTCTTTCTTAATCCATAGTTGATGAAACTATTTTGTTTTATTTCCCAATTCTTCTTTACAACATGGCTGTGGGCTCCAATGACAGACACTGCATGGGTGTGGGAAGAGATCTGTTTTCTTCACTGTTCCCTTAATTAGCACATACTCACATCTTTCTAGTAAGTCTATGCTGTCGTTACCCTGGAAAGAGGTTGTGTACTTATTCTGAGTTGTCCTTGTTATCTAGCTGTGATTTGGGGCAGTTTTCCTAAATTTAAATGTATTTATTAGGAATGAATTTGTCTTCCATGTGTTTACTGCTTTCCCCTTAGTCTACAGCCCCATTCTATTCCATGCACAGTGAGTGGCAGGCACAGGAACAGCAACAAGTGTCCAGGGACTTCACCCACTTTCTAAAAGGTTGATTTCTTCTCTAGTTAAAACACAATGCTCATTAAGTTTAAGGTTGCCATAGTGATGACTTTGTGCCTACATTATTTTATCTTTTTGTGGAGGTAAAGCATACAGGATTCACCACTGTAAGCGTTTTAAAGTTTGCACATCAGGTCCATTTGTCCTTCAAAGGAACCCTTAGTAAATGTAACTGCTGCCTTCAGGTCAGACCAGAGGGGTCAACACAGAGAGGTCCTGACCACTTGCCTGGCTCTAGACTAGATGACTGGGCTGGTTGCCATGACCAGTCACAAAGATGCTCACTGTGAGAACTCCAGCCCATGGGCGCTTTTACCCCAGAGAATACATGGCATCTACAGCTAATTTTCTGGGGGTTCTCATGAGGCCACTTCTATTGTATACATTTCCTGGGTTTTTCTTGTGACCCAGCTGGAATTTGATAACTGATTTGGTGCAGTTTAAAAAATCTTTCTCAGGAATAAATTTACTTTATAGTTGAATATGAAAGCTCTCTTTTAATTTTAGTATATATTTTTACCCGATTCCAAAGAAAAACAGTGTCTATTTTTATTTAATTTACATAGCTAATTCTGAGGATGCAATCAGACGTAGTAGAAATTACTCTGAGGTGAGAAATGATTTTGTGTTTACCAATTAAAAACTCACCCTGGTCTCGTGTTTGATAAACAAATTAAGGAAAATTTTATGTTACACATATCTCTTCATACTGTAATTTTGATATCATTTATTTTTTTATTTGACACATAAAATGAATAAAGTAAATTAAATATCTAGACAGTTATCAATATGAGGAATCATGAACCTGATTTGAGAGTGGTACCTCCCTATCACGTGTTTGCATGTTACTGAACATACATGTATATGTGTATCATGCATGCATTAAACAATAAAGTGAGCTCTTGGTACTGTAAGATTCAATGCTTGCTTAGATAAAATTTAAGATGCAACACTTTGTCTACTAACAAAGTTTATTTCCAGCTATTTAATGAGTTGATATCCTGCAACATCTTTGAGGAAACCATTAATTTCTTTAAAAGGGGCTGAAGATTGTTCTGTCAGTACCCAGTTCTCAGCATCCCACATGGTGTCGCACAACCATCTGTCACTCTACTTCCAGAGCTTCTGATACTTGTTAGGAAAAAATGAAGAGAGAAAGAGTGGGGGGTGGTGGCGGGGGAATATGCTCCATGGAGGTGCGGCAAGGCATGGGGGCAAGGGGACGGATGCCTCTGGGAGACCCATGTTGGGAATCTCTTCCCCCTGAGTGTCCAGCCACATGATGCTATAGTACAGAATAGATACAGGAAGTTATAGTACAGAATAGCGTATAGGTCATGGGGGGAGTTAAGAGGGTAGTACAGGTAGAGAGAGAGAGAGAGAGAGAAGAGGAGAAGAGAAGTAGAAAAGCTAGGCCAGCCATGAGCACTTGGAGAGAGAGGGTGAAAGGGGGAAGAGCAAGGACACAAGAGAGCAAGAGAACAAAAGAAAAAAGAGAGAGGAGGGGACACTCAGCCCCCTTTATAGTGCCAGGTAACTGGGGTGGAGCATACCTGGCTGTTACCGGGTAACTGAGGGGTAGGGTTTACAGAATCCCAACAATGCTCCTTTTGGCTTTTACAGGCACCGGGCATGCACATGTTATACATACATGCACAAAATTAAAATACTCAAGAGGGTTCAAAAATTCTTTTTAATGTTTTGAGTGTTTTGCATGATGTTAATTAGTTGTTTGGAGAAACCAAACTAACAACAACAACAGCAACAATTCAAACTCATTCATAAAGCTAACTTGACAAGCAAGGTTGCTCATGTACAGACAGACGCTCCTGTCTCTCCTGAGACTTTTCCATGACTGAAGGAGAGAGTACATATATTCCCTAGATTGAACCCGGTCCATTCGTTTCAGAAATCCGATTACACTGTAAGCAATTACATCATTCTATAACCCTCAGTTTACATCCCTACATTAGAACAGTAGGACACAGAGACTGACAGGGAAGATGGACTTATTTATAGTTCAGTCAAACGGGTAGGGAAAGCATACATTTCTTCCCCATGGTGCTTGGGACAGTTTTAAGATGTCTAAGAACCACAGAAGGAAACTTAGCTTTGAGCAGCTGTAACTGCTCCTTCCCTGCTGGGAAGGGCCAAGGGCCAGGCAGAGGGGGCTCAGCCTCAGGAGGCCTTTTGTCTTTCTTCCCTGCAGTGGGCTCCATTCTCAGCAGGGAGGAGCAGTTCTCCTTTGAACCTAGAATACCTCCTCTGTCCCAGCAGGGCTCCTGTCCTTGTCTTTCCTTGTGGGATCAGAACCTCTAGGCTGAGACTATTGGTAGAAGGAAAAGAAATAACAGAAGCAGGTTATAAGGAAGGGGGGTGGTGGAGGGGGAAAGGAGGAGGGCTCCATGGTCAGGTCATTTCCTTTTCAAAATCTTCTAGCCTCACAGAGGACAAATAAATCTTCTGTAGAAAGCAGTATCTTTAGCATCTCCACACTGGGCAGACATTGCCCACCTTGCTTTCCTTATGCTCAGTTTTAGTGAATTTAGAAAACCCACCTGTAAAGTGTATGTCTGTGGTAACACACAAGGGACCTAGAGAAAGGAACTGTGTTTCCTGTACTGCCTGTGGATCCAGTTGACCCACATTATCAGGTGACTCTCCACTTAGAAGTTATCTGCCCTTTCAGCACCTGCTGGGTCCCTTCCCCTCTCACTGTGCCCTTCAGCATGAATGGCTACAAGAAAACTGTTGAATGTCTGAAATAGTTTTCCAACATCTTCAGAGAAAACAACGGGTCCTTGTGGAAGAAAAACTAGACCCTCAACCTGGGGTCTCCTTTGCACTCTCCTACTGGCTGAGAGGCAACAGACTTCCACATAGTTGACAAAATCAAAATTGCTTTCAGAGGGAACAT
Source organism: Micromys minutus (assembly GCF_963924665.1). Classification (NCBI taxonomy): domain Eukaryota; kingdom Metazoa; phylum Chordata; class Mammalia; order Rodentia; family Muridae; genus Micromys; species Micromys minutus. Next base: position 64,326,374 of record NC_137975.1, on the reverse strand, counting down.
TCCCAAGCAAAGACCCCCTAACAACACAAACATATAACACACTCATTGGAGCATTTTGGTCTAGCTGAATCAGCACCCCCACCTTGACTCTAAATATGAACACTATATCTGATAGAATCACCATACCATCTCATTTACAACTGAAAATTCTTTAACAAAAATGAAGCATGTGATGCTTTCTAAATGTACATTATTTTCAACTTTGTATCATCTTTAAACCTTGTAATTTATATGCCTTAAGCCAATATCACTAGAAAGTCATATGATCTCTGTGAGGGTATACATGTTAAAGAAAGCATGAAGACCTTTATTTTAAAACAATTCTTAATAAATTATTTTATTGGTTTTATAGCCTCATGAATATAAAATCAATTATCATACTGATGACACAGATGGCTTCCTTATTTTTATGTGAAGAATTAGATCTGTGCTGAGTATTTGACTCTTCGAGACCTAGAAAATCTTCAAAAAAATTTCCAGAGCTGATTGATATTCAGACTTTATTATTATCAGTGTTAAGCACAGAGAGTAATAGAAGCACAATACTGATGAACAAAAGAATGCTTAAGGCCTTTTCAAAAACATGGGAAGCCCTGTCTTAATCCCAAGCCCAAAATTATTTTAATGACTTTTAAACATAATGTCCACAAAAAACCCCCATGGCTCTCACCTTAAAGTGGAATAAAGGATCTTTTATTCTAGAGCCATTTTGAGCAACCATGATCCTGGAACAGAGATTTAGTCTAACACAAATTCCTTGTCCCAACATGGAAGTGAAAGACCCCCGAAGGGAGACCCTCACTCAAATCTCAGGAGAGGTGGGCACCCAGCGAGGTACCGAGACCAGACTTGCTGCAATCGCACGAGGAAGTTTATTGAAAGTGAAACAGAGTGAGATCTCAGGCCAGCATGCTGGAGTTGAGACTCATACACCACGCAGGGGTAGAGGAGTTCGACCCTGGCCTGAACTTGTAACGGGCTTATAAAGGCAAAAACCACAAAAGAGAGGGAGGACAGGGGGAATGAGGAAATTCAAAGGGGGCAATGAGGAAATTCAAAGGGGAAGAATCATACATTTTTTATCAGTACACCTAGGGCGTTGAAACATTCCACAGAGGTCATCCTGACCTTCTGCGGTTATTTTGGAAACTCAAATCTCAAGAAAGTTCCGGGAGTAAATTCCTGCAGAGGAGAGGGCCCTAGGACAAGGAATCAGTGTCCTTTGACAACCTTTTACTCTTCAGAAGCAATTTTATAAAGTTGCATAGTTTTATAGGACAAAGTAAGTCATATATCAAGGCATGTTTAAAATACATTGTTGGATATTTAGATGTGGTTACAGGAAGATGGGGGAAGCTTTTCTATAGCCCAAGATATCATCTGATGCCATTCTTAGCTTTGGGGTTGGTGGAAGCTAGTGGTCTGCTAAACTATTAAATTCCAAAAGGTTTCCATCTGTTAGGAACAAGATGGTAGTCTAGACAGAGACAGAGGTGGGCAAGGCCTGGTTCTCCCAAAGGGGCTAGAACTAGCCCAAGATAAGGTCATTAGCCTGTAGATCTACGACATTCCAATATCCCCCCCATTACAGTAGTTTTAATCATTCTCTCCAGACACAGCTCTGTTCAGTTCTCTGAGTAGAAGGCAGCAAGTAACTGGGTCAGACATTTTCAAAATCAAGCATGAAACGCAATCCAATCTGAAGCTACTGGATTTGATACATCCCAAGGAACGATACAAGGAAAACGTTGGAAGATTTCTGTCCCTCAAAATTAAGTCTTTATGTTTTCATGGGAGCAGAAAGCCTTTATGGCTAGTAAAAAAAAAAAATCACACACGGTTCACAGTTTGAATCTGAGACTGTTTTAGTAGAGCCTTAGCAATGCTCGATGTGACAACGTGTGCAGTTCAAAGCATCCATGTTTGGAGACAAGGCTGCCATGCAGTTGTATGGTGCATCATGGTAAGAGCTGTCCAGGACACATCTATTACACAGCACAGGAAGCCATTTCTAAGGAACTGGATCCTTCAGTTCTCTTCAGAAATTACCATCCCCTGGTTGAGGAATTACAGTTGTATCCCATCCAGAGGACCGGGAATTTAGCATGTTTGGTTGAGTATGTATGTACATGTATGTTATATTTATGTGCAGCTAGGTGTGGTATATGTGTGGAGTGCAGACAACCACTTTGACTGCATTCCTTAAGAATGTGTCCACTTTTCTGAGACAGGGTTTCCCATGGGCCTGGCACTTGCATGTATGCATAAGCTGGCTGACCATCAACCCTTTGGGATCCTTTATTCTCTCCTTGCCGGTGAGTGCTGGCATTCCTCACGGGCACTGCCAAACCTGATGTTTAGTTTTGCATGGTTTTCGGTGGTCACACCAAGGCACTCAGGCCTGTCTGTCGAGACCAAACTATCCATATCTTTGAAATTCAGGATCATTTTAAAAAAGAAAATAAATTGCCTTTTAATTCCCAAATTGCAATTTATTTAAAACTATAAATTTATGAGGAAGCAATATAATTAAGTGGGCTTTTATCTGCATTGTTTTTTTTTTTTTTTTAATTTCCCCAAAACATGTGCAGGTGTCTAAATGAGACAAAAAGCAGGTGTGGGAAAAAATAATTATCTGGAGTCTGTAGCTGCCTAATCCCATCTCTGAGGATACAACAGAGCCATCTAATGGGACTGGTTCTCAGACTCAAGATGAAACGGTTATAAAGGGTGAAAATCCTTGATTTGATTTTTGTTTTGTTTTGTTTTGTTTTTTTTACAGTCTTATCCCTTTTATTATTATTATTATTATTATTATTATTATTATTATTATTATTATTATTATTATTATTTGTGCAATAATTGAATCTCAGCTCTCTGAGAGCTTTCGATTTGGGGAAGACAACTAAGTACGCTGCAAAAGTAAGGCAAGGGAGGGAAGGCTCTGGCAACTGAGTATTAAGATGCTGGGTGTCAGCTGCCACTTGCCAGAGGGAACAAACATTGTAATTGCTTCCTTTAGAATGCTGCCTTGTTCCAATGCCAGCCAGGATAACAGCCGAAGGGGGTGACATTAGAAACCATCAACGCAAGGCACCTGGTTGCAGCTGTGTTGCTCAACAAGGGTGTGGATGGCCGAGGGCAGGAAAGAAGAAAAGGCATTTTTGAGAATGATTGCTACATGGTTAACTGAAGGCAGAGCCAGGCAATGTAAATCTCAGCAATATTAACGAGTTATGTTGTAAGTTTTGCAGCTCAGTGAGTATGTTGCTGGATCCGTGGTTTCACCTAATTTTATTTGGCACTTTCCTGGCAACATAAGGTCTGCTGGTTCTCCTGGTGCCACACATCATAAATGGGGTATAGATTAAAAGATGTGGGGTCAGGGACCATGTTCTTCTCAGCTTTGCAGCTGACAGAGGTACCATGTCTCCATCATTGCAGGTTGTTCAGTGTAACAGGATTATTCAGTTGTGATTGAATGGTGGAGAGAGAGAGAGAGAGAGAGAGAGAGAGAGAGAGAGAGTGGGTGTGTGTGTTTGGGGGGGGGTTGCAGAGTCTTTAACAGGTAGGTTGCAGATGAACCATGCATTCCAATTCAATAATAAGTATGTGACAATATGCATTTATGAGACAATATCTAGATTCCTGAGTACTGCGAACTGAAGTTCCCAGGAAGAAAAGAACCACACACCTTCTGTATAAACACTCTACCAAGCTGCTTGATTAAAATTATGCCAGGGATTGTTGAAAGCTGGACATTTAAAGATCCATAGTTAAATTATCATGGGCTATCTTTAGAGCTCCAAAATAGTCATTCATTGCCCATCTCTGTATTTAACCCCCCAATCCTTGTGATGATCAGGTAAAATACCTGTTGCAAAGTCTCATGATCTCCCAATGCAAAAGTCACAGCTACTTCCCCTCTACGACAGAGGCTTTTCTGTAACCCGCCTACCTATGTATTTTTAAAATTCTCCCTGATTTATGGTTTTCTTTGTCAGTAGCAAAACTCATAGGATTGTTACCAAATTGAGACACAGTATTTGCAGTAATGTAGATCTGTTCCTGGGCCATGGGACTTCATAACTAGGGTTCAGGATAAACTGTTTCTTATTCGCTTTTCAGTAAAAGCTGTGCGCATTTGGGTCAATAGTATCTAGATGGTTCAATCTCCCATGACCTAGGTCACTCAGCACCAGACTGGTCATTCCCTGGGCATGAGATGTCTTGTGGCCTCCTAGCTATACTCCTCTTGTGGCCCATCTCTGCCCAGATGATCCAGGAAGCATTCATCTCCTCAGAAATAGACATTCCAGGCCACCAACTGACCTGAATGAGGAGAGAACTTTCTAGAAAGGCTGCAGAAGGTTTTACAGAGGTGGTTAACGGCAGTTGAATTTGTACCAGACCAACATGAGACTTCAATCCAGTGACTGGTGTCTTTATAAGAAAAGGGAGTTTCAAAGATAAACAGTAGAGAGTCAGAGGGAGGAAAACCATGTGGAAATGGAGGCAGAGATGGAAGAGATGTATCACAGGTTGCCATGGCGAACACCCCAGAAGCTGGAGAAAGTCCAGAAACAAGTCCCTTGGGGTCTCTAGGGGAAGCTCTATCTGCCAACAGTTTGTGCTCCTTGAACTCTCAAAACTGTGAGAGGATAAATTTCTGTGGCATCAGCTCATAAATCTCATAGTCGTTTCGAGCAAGAAGTTATGTGACTGACACACAGTTTCAGGGAGATTCATTTTTATGGCCAAGTGAGCCTTGTCGTGCTTGGCTGATGGATTGCACAACCCAAGTGTGTGATAAAAAACTAGAAATGAATGTTATTTTGAGGAAAGTATAGTATTTTAAGAAGAATCATTAAAAAAAACTGCGACAAGACTGGAAGGGGTTTAGGACCATCATAAAGAATACATAATTGTCTAGATATGATGAATTTATGTTTTTCCATTGCACTTATGGTGATTAGATAAATTCAGATGATGCCCTTCTTCAGAACAGCGAAGATCAGTAATTAAGGTGTTCCTTTGCCCAGAGGAAGCTCACCAAATGCAAAGCACACGGTTAAGTGAGGGGGAAAAGCGGCATAAATATGGCATAAATATTATTAAGCACAATCGTAGCTGATGATAATTTGTCAGGCTTTGAAAAATCCCCTTCAAGTGCTTTCCATTTGTTTCAAAATCATGGAAGGAATCTGCTGTGTCTGTTGATGAATCACTGCCTTTCCAGCATCTCCTCTGTTCTTCATGGATAATTAAGAAGAAAGGAAGGGTAATGTTCAGAAAAAAAAGATGCTTCTTCAAGGATGCCGGGCCTAATTCTACATCCAACACTCTGACCTACATGTTGGGGGACAATCACATTTTAGGCAGAGCCAGAGGGTAATTTGTGCTGAGGTGTGTGCCAGATGCGGCCTGAGGAAAATGTTCAAGTGCCTCACTGAACTCAAAAGTTTTGACTAATGTTCAGAGGCTTCTTCTTGACATAGCAGCCTGAGCTAACAAGAGAGACCATCTGTCACTGTCTGTGCCTAAGGCTGCTCCCCAAAATGTCAACAGCCAGCAACTGTAGTTCTCCCAATCCAATTCTGTGTTTCCTGGCAAGAAACCCAGTCCTCAGGTTCGAATGCCCTAGTTCCTTCTCTTTGAACATTTTCAGACTCTATCAGCTGCAGAGTGCCTATATGGTGTGTCCCAGGGACAGTAGCAGGCTTATGTTGTGTAGGAGTCAGCGAGCATTTCTCTATTTCTCTACATAGCTGGTGTGTAGAAGAAATAACCCCAAGTTCTCCGGTATCGATACATGTTCACTTTTACTCCATGTTGCCATATATTGTTTAATAAAGACAAGGGTTCATTATTTAGCCATGACTTGCCTACAGTTCACTGTGTTGACCAGGCTAGCCTGCAACTTTTGGGAAGTTTTCTGCATCTATCTCCTGAGAATTATGTTTTAAAGGTTACCTTTGTGTGTACGTATATGGGCATGTGTGTACACATGCACGCATAAGCCCAAGAAGGCCAGACAGGGTGTCAGATCCTCTGGAGCTGGAGTTAGTAGAAGATCTGTGTGAGAACAGTATGTGTTCTTAACTGCTCAGCCATCTCTCCCACCACACTAAGAGTAGTTATAGAATAAAGCAAAATAAATACATAGATAGACAGATAAATGATAGGCAGATAGATAGATGATAGACAGACAGATGGATAGATGGAGGTACAGACATTCTGTTGTGAGGTAGAAGATATATATGAGCAGTGGAGTTGAGAGGAGCTAGGGAGGTAGTCTGGAGAACAAGCACAAGCTTTGTGCCTATCTCTGTAGTCAAACAGGCTATTGGAAACATTGGCCCTGCTTCTATGATAAAACCATAGGTTTCTAATAGCAGGATTCTATAACCTCAGAATGTCTTATCAGACAGTTTTAAGATCAATCATAGGAGCTTGAGCCATGTCAGAAAGGAGTTAGATGTGAGGTAATCCATTGAAATGCAGCTGTGCTGGGGTGGCTGTGTCTCCTGAGGGTCAGAATGCTCCACTGTGACCACATATTTTCATGTTTGCATATAAGCTGTTACTTTCTTATGAAAAAGAAGGAGCCAAATGCTTTTTCATACACTTGCACTAATATAGGGTCTGCATCCTTGGATGACATTAGCTTCATTACAATACCACGGAATCCTGTATTGTGATTTTGAGCTTTCTTATTCCTGCCTTTATGGACTTTTAGGGGAGAACCAAGGATAGAATGATTGTAAAAGGGAAATCTAGCTCTCTGTATGAGTTTTAATTATCAACCTGACACAGTCTAGAATCACCTCAGAAGAGTCTCAAAGGGACATTGTCTGAGTTTGGTTGACCTGGGAGTGTGTGTGTGTGTGTGTGTGTGTGTGTGTGTGTGTGTGTGTGTGTTGGGGGCTGGTGTTGATTATGTTTATTATGTGGGAAGACCCCACTGTAGGCAGCACCATCCCTGAGTCTGGGCCTTAGACTGTATTAAAGGCAAAGCAAGTTTAGCACTAGATAGAATGCATTTATTCCTTTATTTCTGTTGACTATGGGTGTGTGTACTGTGATGAGACATGTGATGTGATTGACTGTTTTAAGTTCCCATCACCCCAACTTCTGGCGATGAACTGTAAGCTAGGTGGTGAGCTAAAATTAACCCTTTCTACCATAAACTGCCCGGTGTCTGAATATTTTATCACAGTTACACAGACGAAACTAGGACGCCCACCATGACTTGGGAGGTGAGATATGAGCTCTCTGCTTCTCGCTGCTGTTACTGCTTGCTGCCTCACTTCCCACCAAGGCAAATTCATGAGTGGAATAAACCCTTCCTTTTCCTTTATCATGATTTTTTATCACAACCATAGAAATGTAACCAATACAAATACCACATATGTGATTTGGTTTGGAGAGCAAATAAATTTTAAGATGATAAATTCTGGAAATTTCTGGACCCTCCCATCTTCAGTTTCTAAGAAGCAGAGATTCTGATGTGTTCAATTATTTAAGGGTGGACAAAGAGCAGTTGGATTACCTTAACCTACCTTCGCATAGTTCAAACCCCAAACTCCTAGTCTCTTGGAAATCTTTATCTGTTCATTCATTTCTTTGCTTGAGACAAGGTCTTTCTTCATAACCCACATTGGGCTAAACATGTGACCCTCCTGCCTCTGCCTCTCAAGTGCTGGAATTACAGTTGTAAATCATTATACTCAGCTAGAAAATTCTCAAGTCTTTTCTTCTCTCTACTTTGAGACAGTGTCTCAGGTATGCCAGGCGCAGGCTAGAACTCGCTACATAGGAAGAAAGGATGACCATTAGCATCTCCTGTCTGCTTCTTCCGAGTGTTGGAATCCCTAGTGTGTAGAATCACACCCAGTTCGAGCAGTGCTAAGGATCATCCCCAGGTCTTCCCGGGTGCTATGCTAGAACTCAACCAACTGAGCCTCATCTCTAGCTCCTCAAGTCTTTAAAACAGTGAGAACTGCTGAGGCAAACCCTTGTTTCTCTTCTAAAGATTTAGGAACCAAACCTAAGCTAGTGTAGGTGACCAGTGACTCTGCCTTTTTCCATAAAAGGCAGTGGAGTGTTCTTCCAAATACAACCCCTGCAGCTTGTGCCAGACTGCATCTGTCATTGAAAAAAAAAGGATAAGAACTTCCTACATTCCTTTTATCCTAAAATCCCAAGTAAAATGCTATCGTCAGTATCAACTCCCGGCTATCACAGATGGAAAGAAACTGACTGTTCAGTGGCAGTACTGTTTTTCATTACATGAGTTTTTTCCAAAGTTCTGGCTTATGCCTTCCCAAACCTCTAAGAGGGTAAGAAAGTTAGTCTTGAAGAGGCTGTTACCTTGGACATTTCTGGTCTCTCCTGCATCCCACCTACTTTCCAGACAGCAGCCAACCCCACTGCATTCTCTAATAACATGCACTTGCAAGGTCTTTGTTTTCTTCTGGTTGCCTCTCTGGTTGCCCTGAAAAAGACACATGATTGCTGCTGAGACTGTAATGTCGCCTGATTCAGTTGCATTGTTGTTTTAATTTTATTTTATTCTGAATTGACTGTTAGCTACACTGCTTAACCAGAACACTATAATTAGCATCTCACACTTAAATGTTTGTTCCTCTTCAGTGTTACCTTCAAATTTCCAGCACTGTTTCCCTCATTGCTGTTCCTTAGATGTAAGTCCTCTCTCCTGTAATATGTTCCTGGATAAATTTGAGCAGAATTGATTTTGAGTATTCATTTTATATCTAGTTCATTTCAACACACACACACACACACAATAAAATTTAAAGGATGTTAACTTAACAAGCCAGTCCCATGGTTCCTTACTAAGGCTTTAGTATAAGTATCAACAATAAACCAAACAAACAAACAAAAATCCTTAAGAACAAGAATATCAAACTTAAGGAAGCATTAAGTTTTGAAACATCATTGAAACTCATCACATACTAAGCTTGCTTCTCTATAAAAATCATTGCATAGATACCTTTGTGATGCTATATGCTATATGTAATTCACAGTCATGGGGTTTTAAATAGAAAAATGTTAGTCATGTGATTTATAAAAAGGAAAAAAAATCTGGGCCTAGACTCTCAGCAATTTGGGAGACTAAGACAGGAGGGTTGCAAGTTCAAGGCTGCACTGGGGTGTGTATAGACCTTAAGTCCAGTCTTGGTGACTTAGTTTGACTATCTCAAAAGTAAAAAGAAAAAGTTCCACAAAAAAATAGCAACAAGAAAGGATCCAGGGTAGGGCATGTGAAGGGATGGCTCATTGGCTGCTCTTGAAGAAGACCTGGATTTCATTGCCAGCACCCACAGGTGGCTTATGGCCATCCATTACCAGTTTCAGGGAATGGAATTTCCTTGACCTACCTTCTTGGGCACTATAGGAACTTGACATACTTACATGCAAGCAGACAAAACATGCCTTCACGCTAAATAAAAAATATTGAAATGAATTAAAAAGACAAAACAACAAAAGAGACCTGGGGTGTAGCTGGATGGCAGAGTACCTCCCGTCCCTATTGTTTGAGACTAGAGGATCAGACGACATTGAGTGTCCAGGATGAAGCAGCCACAGTAGAGAAAGGACCCCTACGTTCAATTCCTTAGTGCTTTAAATTTATATGAAATGTAAAATATTTGTAATATTACCACTAAAAGTACATATTTGTCGGGAATTTCACAAACTTATTTAACATGAAGTTTACTAATTCTTAAATATTTGTGTAAAGACTTAGCTGAACCAGAATCAGTTCAGTATTTCCGGAGTATGAGTTGATGTGAACAAGTGTTTAGCTCACATGTGTATGTGCTTCCAAGGTGTCTCAGTTCAGGGAAAAATTCTATTTTGAGCAGACACCTGGTTTTGGGCTTAACATTTTTTTTTTTTTTTTTTCATTTTATTCCATGCTACACCCTGGGAAACGTTACAGCTCAATGAATAGCACGATTCTCTGGCTTTCCCAATTTTTGCCCTAGATTTCATGAATGTTAACCACCCACGTTACCATCACCAAGGTCAGGAGCCCATGTCCAGTGGGAAGTGAATCACCACTGAGCAGTCCACAAGTCCACCTTTTGTGCAGTGAATGGATGCTCCCTGACCCTTGCAGAAAGCCGGCCTTCTCCTTCTCGCCCATGGGAGATGGAGACACATTTAGACACATTTCCCCCTCTTTTAGCTCTTACCAGTCATTTCTATTACTCCTACTCACTGAGAAGCCAGTATGCCTTCTATGTGTCAAAAAGTCTTCAGACATTTGATGCAGGAAGGAAAGAGAATCAAAATTCGAGAAACATTGTAACAGAATTCCAAGTAGGTGATAAAATAGAAATAACATGCTTAAGACCACAGTTTTTTGCTCCTGGAATCAACTTATTGTTGCTTTTTTTTGTAAAAGCTTGTAATAAAACCTATAGATAACAGCTCAAACCTTTAAGAACCACTGTCAAAACGAATTGTTTATCAAATGACAAAGAAAATGTCTGATTTAGAAAGTTGGAAAACATTCTAAAATATTTTTTAGTTATTTACATGCATGTGTGTATATGTTGGAGCTGGCGTGTTAAATTTGTGAATCTCCTAATATGGGTACTGGAAACCAAACACGGGACTGCTGCAAGACCATCAATTGGTTTTAAATATTGAGAAATCTCTCCAGAACCAGCAAGAAGATCTTTAAAAAATCTATTTGTTTTCTGCAATGAGATCCACCTGGGATGTTGCCCTTTAAATTACTGCCTTACCAGAAGTCCCACCTCCTGCCCAATCTCTCCAAAACTGATTGATAAAGGTGGAGAATGATGTCAATGAACCAAATCTGTAAACACTTGCTTAGACTTCAGACTACTGTGAACCCTGTGGTGCATCGGAGTTTGTTACAACCAGTATGCAGTTGGTGAGTAAGTAGAGGGCTAAAGTTCCCTATTGTCTGATTGGATGAGACCACACATTCTGAAAGGCTCGTAATCATTTCAACCATGCTTCCCCCTTTCATTTAGAAAGAATAAGTCATATGTTCTTTAACTGATGTACCGCATGTTTGCATCATATTTCATGACATTAAAAAAGTACACTCAAGTTTGGAGTTGCAAGTGGTCCAGCTTTTCCTCATGGTCTCTTCAACATTAGATGAAAATAAAAACAGTCATGTTCTAGTCATCCCATGCTGTTGTTACTATGAAATATTTGATAACAAAAAGAGGCATTGTAGATATTTATTATTATTCCACATTCAAAAGGAGCTTTAAGGAAGAAACTATTGGGAACGTGTTCATACCAGTATTTGTTATCTTTTTCCTTTCTCTGTAAGGATAGTTTCCATGATAACTCTTTCAGTACACTGAGTACATGTTAAAAACCACACTGATTACATATTAAAAACCAAAGCTTCAGTAAGCCAGTTTCACTTCTAAAGTGCCTACCTAGACACAACACTGTTTTGAAAAGAATCTCATCCTGTTGTGGACTTCCCTATTTTTTCTTCAAGATTATTTTTGTTTTAACAAGGCATCCCTCATGTTTAATCAGAAGTGTAACTACGACAGTGCCACTGTATATATAACCTGTGCAAAGAATTTTTTTTATCTTGAGTTTACTCTATCCTATCTTTTCATTATGTTAGAAAATCTTTATGGTGCCTTGATATTCTGTATGAAGAATTACAAAGACAGTCAGAGAGCATAGAAGATACTCTCACCCTCTGGATAATTTTAATATTGACGGGCTGGTAGCCTAGAGAAAGACTGTAAAATCCACACATTTAATTGTTCAATGCTTGTTTGAATTTCTTTCAGAAAACATGTTTATTTCTACTTCAGCCTGTTTTATTAGGGCCTACTTAATTTTTAAAATTGATAGGGGTTGTTCTTCTTACTGGGTTTTCAACTATTATGTTTTGTCTCCAGGAGGATAAGAAATTACTAAATGCTCAGGTCAGTAACCAACTCTGCCCAAAATTAAACATGTAATAAATATTTAAAAGCCACATCTTATAGCGAGTCTGTTTGTGATATAGCAATGCTAATTATGAATGGACTTTCCTAATTTGTGACAATTATAACTAATATAATTATATAACTTATTATAATATATAATTTTAATAATACAGTAACTTTATAACTTGTGGCAGATAATATCTGTATCAGATATTAGTCTTTATCATCTTAGTTAGAATCTTTCTTTGTAAGACAGAATAGGACAAGGGACCCTTCTATTATTTCTTGTCTCTAACATCCTGCTAGGCATCTTCAATACTGAAAATAAAAAGAATTAATATACTGCTCTGTGAAATGAATAAATAAAGAAAACTGAATCAACCTTTATGCTAAAGTGGTGTAGCTAACAAATGAGTAAGAAAAGATTAATGTATTTGAATCTACAAAATTAATATTTCACTAATACCAGAAAGCATCAACTTCAAATTACAACATGACAGAAATAATCCTTTACAATAGTTACAAATAATAAAAGATACCTGGGAATTAGCTTACCGTAGAGAAGCAGACCTCTGGGAAAAATGCTAAACTCCTAATCAGAATGCATCTGATAGGTAGAGAATTGTTTATTCCAAGGAATACTATTGCATTGTATTATAAAAGACAAAGACTTGGTACAAATAAGTGCATTAAATGTAATTTGTTTAAATTTGCCAACTCGAGTTTAAATTTCATTTATGTTATTTAAAGAGTTTCACATTTTACAATCTCACTAAGAATAATGTCTGAGAATCAGCCACTGGAACTTAAAGAAACTGTGTTGTTAACAATTTTTCCAAATCAGGTTTAATCAGCTTTCCTTGGCTATGTCTAAGACTTAAATAGACAGAAAAATTATTCTCAATCAATCACAATTTTTCTTAATTCATTCTAAGAGCTTTAATTTGTTTTGATGTGCATGCTTGTGTGTGCAAGCATGTGTGTGAGTGAATTAATGTGTCAGATGTATGTGAACATGTGTGTGCATATGCATGGATAACCCACAAGACAACTTTTAATTGCCACTCTTTGAGTGCAATTCACTTTTGTTTTGGAAATGGTGTCTCCTACCTTAGGTCTGGAACTCACTCTATGTTAACTGGCCAGTGAGTCCCAGATATCATACTGTTTGTTTTCTAGTGGCAGAGCTCTTTCCAGCCTTGGGAAGATATGCATTCTTCTTCTTCTTCTTCTTCTTCTTCTTCTTCTTCTTCTTCTTCTTCTTCTTCTTCTTCTTCTTCTTCTTCTTCTTCTTCTTCTTCTTCTTCTTCTTCTTCTTCTTCTTCTTCTTCATATTCTTCTTCTTCTTCTTCTTCTTCTTCTTCATATTCTTCTTCTTCTTCTTTTTCTTCTTCTTCTTCTTCTTCTTCTTCTTCTTCTTCATCTTCTTCTTCTTCTTCTTTTTCTTCTTCTTCTTCTTCTTCTTCTTATTATTATTATTATTAATTATTATTATCATTATTATTATTATTACTATTTAAAAGTTAGGCACAGGGCTATGTAGATTTACATTAAGTTGATACATGATTGGGCAGTGGAAAAGTAGGCAGAGAAAAGGTGGGAAAAGAGAAGAGGAAAAGAGATGGAAAGAAAATCAAGATGGAACCTGGGACTTAGATTCCGGTGGTTGTAATTGGACATAGGTAGATATAAATATTTAAAGGGATTCTATAGGTCTTTATGTCATATGGAAGGGCAGTTTGTGTCTTTGTTTATTGGATGTAATCTTGTTGTGTAGAGGGTTTGTGAATTGATAATCTATTATATAAACCTGTTTGAAAAGTTACCGGGCTTTGAAGTGATGTTTGTGACAGGCTGTGGAAGAAAGAAGAGGAAATTTCACCAGGGACAGAGGCAGTAAGGCAAGCAGAGTGAACCACCAGGGAAGGGAACTGTGTGGATAGGGTGGCTTGTGGACTGAGTGACCGAGTCTGGGGGGACAGTAAAGAGATAAGCAGTCATTTAAAAAAATATTTAGTGCAACAGGGCTAGATGGATGTGTCAGTTGTTAGGAGCTCTTTTGGTGAATCTGAGAATTTATTTCCCATATTGGGTCAGGCAAGTCATAACCAACAGTATCTCCATCTTTAGGGCATTTGACACCTCCAGGCTCTGTGACATCTGAACTCAAGTGCACATGCCCACCTACACACACACACACACACACACACACACACACAGAGAGAGAGAGAGAGAGAGAGAGAGAGAGAGAGAGATAGAGAGAGAGAGAGAGAGAGAGAGAGAGAAAGAGAGACCACAGACATAACACAGACACACATATGTAGACACAGACATGCATGCACACAGACACATGCAGACACGTACATACACATGCATGCATGCACACACAGAGAGAGCTAATTAAAAATTAATTAAATCTAAAAGAAAGTTGGCTTACTGAGGAGCATTGGTGTAGCTGAGAAAAGGATTTCCCAGGGGCATGAATCCTCTCAAACTTCTTCCTTCCTTTATATTTATTTTCACAGCCAACATTTTTCTGGGTATTTAAAGAGGATTTGTGGGGAGAGTTATTATCCTATATCCAAATATGAATAGAGGATTTAAAGGGCAACATCTGGGACCTTTCTGTTTTCAAAATGATTACTTTTCCAGAAAGGTTCATTGAGACCTTAGCCATAAAGCCAGTGGCCACAGTGAAAGAGCTGAAGGATCAGACTGCTCCAACAGAGGCAGATGAGAAAGGAAGGAACCGACCGAAAACTGACTTAACCCTCTGGACATCAGCCTGCTCAAATGGGCACAGGCCTTTCAACTGGAAAATAAAGGAATTAGGATGAACCAACAGAGGGACATGTTTTGGCTCTAGTGTATGATGATGATACTAAAAACAGTGGACTAATTTTAGATATGGCAACGGTTGTAGTTGAAAACAAACACCCCCCCCAACAGACATTATCCATATTTTATTAGATTCTTAATTCACTTATATCGAGTTTCAAGTAAAACTATGTCAATTCTTCACCATAACTTGGCTCATGTGACTGTTGCCCATGTATCATTTTTTATGATAGAAAATAGGCAGACAATTTGCTGGCCCTTTATCCAGTTTCTAGGGTGAGGTTAGAATTGGGACACCAGTAGCATTTTAATTAATTAAATAAATACTACTCCCACACATTTGCGATTGGTCCATTCCCAACCTCTTGTTCAGGTTCTTTTGAAACAAATGTTGGAGATTTGAATTTACGTGGGGGAGACTGGAAAATAATCACTAAATGTATCAAACTTATGTCTATTAATTTGTTTTTGTTTTTGTGTTTTTTTTGGTGGGGGGAGTTAAATTTTCCTTGCAGATATGCAGTTTAATCCAAAGTTCTAGATTTGAGAAAATGTTCTGGATTATCTGGCTATTTTTTATCACTACACCACCACTATAACCCTCATCTTCATCTTTATCTTCATCTTCATCTTCATCTTCATCAGACAAGGGGATCTGCTGGCTCCTGGCATATTTTCAGCTCCTGCATTTATACTTGAGTCAACAGAAACCTAGGAATTACTTGAAGATAAACAAACAAGCACACAAATAGACTGTGATGGCCCATTCTGGTGACAAGTGGGCTGCCAGTCATGTTTCTGGAAGGTTCCAACCATTGGGAGAACCCTGTAGAGGAAACAGTATCAGGAATTGCAAGTCAAATGTTGAGTTTTGAGGTTGTAAGGCTGGACCTAGAGAAAACTGCTAATGGACAACAGTTTGGAAAACTAAAAAATAGTGACTGTGTGCACATGGACCTATGTATATGTGTTTGGTGTGTGTGTGTGTGTGTGTGTGTGTGTGTGTGTGTGTGTGTGTGTGTGTGTGTGAACATGTTTATCCTTCTAAGGAGGGGTTCTGAGAGTCAACCTTAGGTCACCAAGCTTACATGGCAAATGTCCTCTAAGCCATCTCCTTGGCCCTTGGAATGCTTCATAAACTATATTTTAGACAACAAATTCATTTTTTTAAAAACATGTGATCTGGTTTTTAAAATGCATCTATGTCTGGAGCACTATGGAATACCTGTGAATAGTTTCACTTTTGCAGAATTAGCTTTTCTATTCAAGCTGCAAGAAATAAATGATGAGAACAAGTGAAAAAGCATGGGGTGTTGTTCCCCGAGAACATTTGGTGCTCATCAGAGATAAAATCAAGGGCGAATCTTCTTCTCAGTGTGCTAATCATCAGCTCCCTGCATATGCTAATATTAGGTGTGAAATGCAGTATCTGCAGCAATGTTCTATACAACAGAACAGGGAATGGCATGCATCGTTCCATATTTTCTTCCCTTGTTCTCTTCTTTCTTCCCAGATGGACAGAACAGAAGGTGTAAGGTGGGAAGGCCACAAACAGATAAAACAATTTGTACCAGACAGTTGTGAGACTATGGCTCTATTGTTAGAAGCCATGCTTGTGGTCTGGGCCTAGTGACCACTGCCGTGTTATCTACTCTGTTTTACATAGAAGCAGACATTAAATTGCTCAAATAATGACTAAGCGAGTTGCTGCTATACACTTTCAGGTATCTGCAAGCTGGCAAGCTCACCACACTCTGAGAAGTTGGCTAAGTGCTGGAGCCTAGTCAAACAGCTCCCTGTAGGCATAGTGAAGCCACATACATGAAGCTTGGAGCTTCAATTGTGGCTGGCTTTTGAAAGTATGACATAAGATGAGGGCAAACATATGAAGTGGAGAGTGGAGACATCTGAGGCCTTAGAAAGCTGTGGAAATGTGTGATCCTGAGTCTTAAACGGTGGGGGAGTTGGGCTGGTGCCTGTCTGGAGTTAGCTGCCTTTCTAGAAGCTCCCATTAGGGAAGAACTAGGCCAAAAAATCAGAAAAGTAAAGGAGCAGTATAGTCCTTTATATCTCAGGAAAGATAATTTGACTATGAATGATGGAACATGGAATTTGTTGGAGGTATATAGTTAAGAAGGTTAATTTTATAGGGGATTATAAATTATATAGATGTAATGGTTTATATATGCATGGCCCAGGGAGTGGCACTATTTGGAGGTGTGGCCTTGTTGGAGTAGCTGTGGCCTTGTTGGGATATGTGTGTCACTTGGCATGGGCTTTAAGACCCTACTCCTAGCTGCTGTGAAGTCAGTATTCTGCTAGTATGAAGATGTAGAACACTTAGCGCCTTCTGCACCCTGCCTGCCTGGATGCAGCCATGTACCTGCCTTGATGATAACGGACTGAACCTCTGAATCTGTAAACCAGCCACTATTAAATGTCTTTATAGGAGTTGCCTTGGTCATGGTGTCTATTCACAGCAGTAGAACCCTCACTAAGACAATGGACATCAAGGGCACAAGCCTGGTTTTCAGTTTGTGAGTATACTCAGGCACACATACATGTAAATACCCAAGGCTGTCTGAACCCTGATTGTCATTTCTGCTCCCTCCACCCTTCTGGGATGGTGCCAATGACCCCAGAGGAGGAGGGAGACCCACAAGGACACATTGCCTTCTATGTCTCTCCCCCACTCCACCTCTCTCTTTTAATGCTTTGATTAGAAATGAGAACAATTTTAACCACCTCCTTCCTCCCCTTGTGGAATGTGCAGCATTGGCAACAAAGACTGTTATTTTATCCAAGCAACTGAAGTCAAAGCCAGGCAATAGCCCTTGGTGACTGTGATGCTACAAATAATGCAATCCTGATAGACTAAAAGATCAGTGGGCTATTACTCTTCTCTGACCCACTGAACAGAGTCCCGTTCCTCCAGCAGTCCTATAGTCTTACCTCCTTGTTCATTTTTTTTTCATTGATTTACTATGTAATGAACCTCTAATACAATACAACAGAAAATCTCTCTGGGCTGTTCCCTAGCTTTTTCCGGGAGCAAAATAGGACTCGAGCCAATTACTAACACAAAGTAGCACTGTTACATATTGGATGATGGTAGATATGGAGAATTTCTTCCCCCAGCTCCTTATGTAAGTTGCAGCACATAACCACAGATTGGTCCCAGCAGGGAGATTTCCATATTCAGTCCAGTTACCCTGAAGGTTTGCCCTGATCCTATGGCCTGATTTCAAACAGACTGCTTATCAACAAAATGACTTATCGGAGAGCTAGTCTGTGTTGTGATTAAGTAAATCCAAAAACATGGCATGCACAATGGATGCAGTTTCTTCTTCTAACCCTAAAACATACAGCAACTTTATGTTCTGTAACATGGAGCAGTCTGAGCTGTTTGCTCTTCTCTAACCGATTTTCTCAGTTGAAAGCAATTCTGGTACCCACAAGCTGTTTTCACAGTTGCCAACCTGATCCAACCAGGACTTTAAGTCCTTTATACAGCATCCTTTAGCATCAGAAATTTTTCATTGTGATTTATTTGTGTTTTAGTTTGTCTTCACTCTGAAAGTAATTCCAAACAGCTTCTGATAGAAACACATTAATGGAAGTTAAAAATGAATTAAAACAATGAAAAAATTATTAAAGTTAGTTTTTTAGTGTTGTGTAGGTACCCACTTTACCAGTGAGCTAAATCCTTAACCCAAGAAAATACAGAGGTGGAAAATATAAAATCAATACCAGTGCTCTTTGCATTTTACTAAGAAGTGAGAAGTAGCTCAGTGGGCAGTGCTACTTCCTGCAAATTAACGAGGACCAAGGTTCATATCTTTGCCAGCCACATGAAAACAAGGCATAGATAGCTGCAAGTTTCTATAAGCTCAGTACTGGAGAGTAGAGATGGGCAGATTCCAGAGCTCAGTGACTGTGTAAAGACTTTCTATCCATTTGAAGATTTTCTTCTTAATTTTAAATATATATGGGTATGTCTGCATAATGGGAATGTACATGTGGGTGCCTGTACCCAGGGAGATCAGAAGAGGGCAACAGATTCCTGTAACTAGCATTACAGGCTGTTGTGAGTTGCCTAATGTTATATGAGTGTTGAGAAGTGAATTTGGGTCCTCTACAAGAGCAGTGCATGCTCTTAATTCCTGAACCTTCTCTCCAAGCCTTTTGATTTTTAGTTCAAGCATATAAAGTCTAGAGTCATATTGGGCACAGTCATTTATTACTCTCCTGTGTTGCATGGTTATTGAATATGTCTTAGATTACCTTGGCCAGGGCCATTCATGTTTACCATGGATTTTTAGTTCTTTTCTGAAGTACTAAGTATTCTCTACAATGCAGCAAGACAGTCTGGTTTTTAAGTTACAGCAGAAATCCAATCTTTCTTAGTTCTTGTAAAGAACACACATGAAAAGGTATTGTAGGAAATGGGAGAAAGAGAGGCCAGTACAAAGCTGGTTCTACTAGCATTTATATTTTTGCTTACAGTGCTGTATATTCATTCTTCATATCTGGTACTTTCTGTGTGAGATGTACATTATAGACTAATAACGGTCAAGCTTATCCCATTAACTGATTTCCAGCCACTAATCGAAAACATAGGCTTGTTACAAGCATTGAGCATTTCTAAGTGGGGACTTCATTATTTCCTTTGTTTCTAGCAGTTTATTCAAAGTTTATTTCAATGTATAGTTTACATTGTATAGTTACAATGTATAGTTTACCTGATGTTTCCTCAAAGAGCTGCATCAAAATCTAACAGTCCTCTAAATCTAATCTTTAGAGGCCAGAACCTCTAAAGGTGAGTGTAAAAGGTCAACTTAAGAGGCTACTCGAGGGCCAGAGAAATGGTTCTACAGTTAAGAACATGTACTTCAGGGCTCTCAAATTCAGTTTTCTAGTATCCATATCATGTAGCTCACAACCACTGGTAACTCCAGGTCTAGGATATTTTCTGTCCTCTGCAAGTACGGTTATATATATATATATATATATACATACATACATGTACACACATATACATACATACATACACACACACACACACACACACACACACACACACACATATATATATATTCAGAATTTCTGTCAACACAATAGTAAAAGCACCAAGAAAAAAAACATTTCTGTTGGGGTTGGCTCTCTGATCAACAGGCTTTCTCACCAACACAGGCAGGTTTCTGGGATGGTGGTGAGCGGCGGGATACTAATTTTATGCTAATTTTGGCTTTGATTCCTTTATGCCATTAATATATTCATCAGCGGTGACATGCCCTGAACTTCATAGTTAAGTTGGGGATCTCTAGAGATGGCTTAATTGGGTCAATGGGGAGGAGACAGCGTGAAGCTCGGTTTTCAATGGTGAAAAGCTCATAATTAACCCCAATTACTTTGAAGGTGTCAGTACCTTAGTTTCACCTGGTAGGATGGCTGCAGCAAGTGGCCTAGGGAGATCTGTAAGAATGCCTACCTCTTTGGAAAGACTCCCAGGAGAAAAGAATGTTGACAACATCTGTCATCTGTGTCTGAACCGGTTTTTTTTATCCTAGTCAAGATTGGAATTTGGGTCTCTGCATGTAGGAAATCTTATATGTGCAAAGATGTAGTTTTTGTTCTCAAATCTGGAAGATCATTCCCATCACCTTAAAGCATCATTCCCGAGACAGCAACAGGAGTTGGGGTAGGAATAGGAATTCTAACCATGTGATATGGTGCAACAATAGCCTCACAGCTAAGGGTGTAGAGACTGAGATTAGCCTCTTGGGGAGTCCCCCATACAAGCCGATGGACATCAACTCTACAGGCCACGCCCCACTTGTAGCCCATGGGTTGTGTATGGCCTGCAGTAGTGATGGGCATGACTCAATGCAGTTCCCAAGCAGAAGCTTTTTAGATAATACGTGTTTAAAGGATGGGCATGCTTGCAAGATGTAGGCAGGCATCCCTGGAAGATGACAAACACCAGGGTTATTATTATGTTTTAATGTAGCATTGATCCTGACTCCCGTAAAATAGGGCATATGAAGACTGTTCTTTCAGCTTTCTTTGGCTGTGAGCCCAAGCGTCTCTTGGCTCCTTTATAACAGTGTCTTTTAGGTGTTTTTACACTGTAAGCAGAATGTAACAGCTGTTTGCAGGCAAGAAGTGCTGTCCAAGGATTTCATTTTCTAAACTCCGGGGTTGGGCTATAATAGGGATCCATAAAGAATTTCCATTTCTTCCTGCGTGAGCATTAAGCAGAGATTAATAGCGATGGGGCTTTGAATTCACTGACAATGTTTGAAATCTGTGACCATCCCCCTTTTCATATGGTTGCTATCCCTGCTCCAGACAAGGTCTCATGTGGCTTCAGACAAGGCCTCAGATTTGCCTGATAGGTAGGAATGACCTTGAGGTTTTGATCCTATTGATTTCAACTGTGGAGAGCTGTGCTAGGATTAGAGGCATGCACCAAAATACCCAATTGATGCTTGGGAAAAATTTATATATGCTAAGCAGGTACTCTACCAACTCCCCTGTCTCTTGATCTTAATTTTTGATGATTACTAAGAATGGGATTGAACAGACCCCAACTCAGTATATCTCACTGTGGTGTGCACTGAGAGAAACTCTTTCAAAAGAGTAGGATCAGGGAGTCATGGACCTTAGCAGTAAGGGCAAAGTAATTGTCTCAGTGTTTGGTCCCCTCCCCCCTTTTCCCTTCTGCTTTATATATTATGTAGAGTAGCAATTCTATAGAACCAAAACTCTTTTGTGGGGGGGGGTGACTATAGGATCAAAACCTGCTATTTCCTGGCGTTTGGTTGCGAAGGACCAGCCTCCACTAGGAAAGGGGGACATAAGGACCGGGTGTTTGGAAGTGTTACATGAATGACTTGCAATTGATAGGTGCAAGCTGACAGCCCTGTTTTCTGCTCAAGAGAACTCTCTAGATGGTTCAACTAGATAGTTAGTTCTTGAAAACCAAAGCCCAGTCTTTTATTCACATATCAATTTAATCATTACCCCAGGTTCCCTTTTGATTATCCCACAAATCAGGGTTTTATGAACTTAGCCCCTTGATTCTTTAGAGAAGACAGCAAATATATTATTTGTTTATTTATTTATATTGAATATTTTATTTATTTACATTTCTTATGTTATCCCCCTTTCCTGTTTCCCATTCAGAAACCCCCTATCCTATCTTCCCTTCCTCTTCTTCTATGTGGATGCTTCTCCACCCACCCACTCAGTGCCTCCCCACCCAGGCATTCCCCTACATTGGGGCATAGTGTTTTTACAGGACCAAGGGCTTTTCCTCCACTGATGCCTGACAAGGCCAGACTCTGCTACATATGCATCTGGAGCCATTGGTTCTTCCATGTGTACTCTTTGGTTGGTGGTTTAGTTCCTGGGAGCTCTGGGGTGCCTAGTTAATTGATATTGTTGTTCTTCTTATGGGGCTGCAAACCTTCAGTTCCTCCAGTCCTTTCTCTAACTCCTCCATTGGACACCCTGTTCTCAGTCCAATGGTTGGCTGCAGGCATCCACCTCTATATTTGTCAGGCTCTGGCAGAGCCTCTCAGGAAACAGAAAGCACTTCTTGGTATCTACAATAGTGTCTGCATTTGGTGGCTGTATATGGGATGGATCCCCAGGTGAGGCTGCCTCTGGATGGTCTTTCCTTCAGTCTCAGGGCCACACTTTGTCTCCATTTCTCCTCCCTTGAGTATTTTGTTCCCCCTTCTAAGAAGGACTGAAGTATTTACATTTTGGTCATCCTTCTTCTTGAGCTTTATGTGGTCTGTGAATTGTATCTTGGGTGTTCTGAGTTTTTGGTCTAATATCTAGTTAATAGTGAGTGCATACATACTATGTGTCCACTTTTGTGACTGGGTTACCTTAATCAGGATGATATTTTCTAATTTCATCCATTTGCCTAAGAATTTCATGAATTCCTTGTTTTGTAAATGTAGCACATTTTTAATATCCATTTCTCCCTTAAAGGACATCTGAGTTCTTTCCAACTTCAGGGTTTTTATTTGCATTTCCCTGATGACTAAGGATGTTGAGCATTTCTTTAGGTGCTTCTATTGGCCATTTGTTATTCCTCAGGTGAGAATTCTTTTTTATCTTTGTGTCCCACGTTTTTATACAGCTATTTGGTTCTCTGGAGTCTAACTTCTTGAGGGAGGTGTGTGTGTGTGTGTGTGTGTGTGTGTGTGTGTGTGTGCATGTGTATGTGTGTATCTATCTATCTATCTATCTATCTATCTATCTATCTATCTATCTATCTATCTATCTATATTAGCCCTCTACCAGATGTAGGATTGCTAAAGATCTTTCCCCAATCTGTTGGATGCCATTTTGTCCTATTGGCAGTATCTTTTAAACATAACAAATAAATTCAGAGCTCTGCCTGTTTTGGTAAGCACAAACAATAAACTAGGTGGTTAGGATCTTGCTGTGAGATTACCACTCCCACCATGCCTGGACCTACATTTTCTCTATCTCAGGGTGACCTTGAACTCAGAAATTTGCCTGTCTTTGTATCTTTCTAACGAGCTGGGTCAATAGTGTAGCTGCCTTTGTTCTTTTAGGTCCCTGAAGATCCTCACAGAATTCATATTGTACCTTATATTTTGCATTGTTGAAAGATTATGCATTCTTGAATTCATGTTTCACAGTTCTTTCCCATAGCC
Organism: Micromys minutus; assembly: GCF_963924665.1. NCBI lineage: Eukaryota > Metazoa > Chordata > Mammalia > Rodentia > Muridae > Micromys > Micromys minutus. Next base: position 64,302,862 of record NC_137975.1, on the reverse strand, counting down.
TTAAGGGATATCCTCAAGACCACATAGCATCTACCATTTTGCTGAGGAACATTAGACACACCCTCACCTCCCAAACTCATGCTGTTTCTAATTATCATGGAGGCATTAGCCTTGGCAGGAAGAACACTTCCCAATAACTATGGCAGGGAGAACATTTACCAAAGGAAGAACATAAAGTACAAATATATACATTGTTATACAAAAAGCCTTACATTTAGCACTCATGGAAGCCTATACTCTGATGGCTCTGCTCCAGGGGCTGAAACTGTGTCCCTTCAGTGGCCATGCAGGGCTTGGCACTTCATTATGTTTGCATCAGAACTTAAAACATCTGTCTATGGAGTCAAGTATTAGCTTGGCACCCACTCTGCAACAAGCCAGTGTGTCCTTTTTCTCATTCATGAACATACGGAAACAAACAAAAGAACCCAGAATTACTCTATGTGCTGCTCAAATGGTAGAAATTGTTAATTTTATTATATCTTGATGCCTTAGTGTATGTTTTAAAAAAAATGCTGTTTCACTGACTGTATGTGATACACAGACATGAATGCTGTCAAAATACACATACACATTTTGAAAAGTAGTTACTAAAAGGTTTAACTTTAGTGTGAATGGTATGTTTGCATAGGGACATGTAAACATCAAGGCAGATACCCATACAGACCCCAAGAGGACATCAGCAGATCCACTGGAGTTGTAGGTGGCTGTGAGCTGCCTGATATAGGTACTTGGATCTGAACTCAGGTCCTCAGTAAAAGCAACGTGCACTGCTAATAGCTGAACCACTCTGCAGGCTGCTTTATATATGGTTCTGCCAGAGTAAGGGAAGTATACTTAGCTAAGGCATCATACCAACTACAGGGTATTGTTGATAAAATTAAGCTGCAAATTCCATCTACTCTTGTTTCTCATGGTTACCATTTTCACTCGAAAGGACATCAGACAGACCACTAATTAGTGTTCAGATATGACCAGTCGTTTGAAGAAAAGAAACTGAAAACATTTAAGCATTCAAAGAAAAAAAATAGCCTCTTCAAAAAACTATTACCTCCACTATGAAGTGAAAAGGCTTTTTCCAGTGTGATTAAGAGATATGTTCATTATCAAACGTACAGTGTGTTTGTGTAACGGGTGAGCCAATGTTTTCTCAATGGTTAGCTACATTGTCTGGCATCCATGAGCGGCGAGGCCTTTGGTCCAGTGCAGACTCGTTTTCCTGGTGTAGGGGATGCCAACCAGGCTGAGTTGGGAGTGGGTGGTTGGGAGAAGGAGCACCTTCATGGAAGCAAGGGAAGGGGGTGGGGAGAAAGGGGATAACATTTGAAATGTAAATACAGAGAATATCCAATAAAAATGGGAAAAAGGATATAAACTAGATTATAATGAAAAAATCTTCATAGCCTAGGACAACCAATAGATTAAAAAAATATTTGTAATTGCTGTGTGTGTGGGGGGGGGTGTATGCACCGGTACCAGAAGAGTATGTCAAATGTCCTGGAGCTGAAGTTATGAGTGGCTGTAAGCCCGTGATATGTGTGCTGGGATCTAAACTTGGGTCCTCTGGCAGAGCAGAAAGTACTCTCAGTCCCAGAGCCAGTTCTCTGGCCCCCATCAGTAGGTTTTACGGCTCTTGAGTAAGAGTTTTCTAATTTCTATTTGAAATCTTGGAAGAGCTTACAATGCTTCTGGTCACTTACAGGTACAAAGTCAGATTTACCTTTCCCATAAAGATTCCCAAACAGCACATTGTAAGTGATTGTTTTTAGAAGCAGGAATGGAAACCTTGCTGTGTTTATTAAGCCAGAAATCACAGGTATTTCAAGCATGTAAATTCATTGTATTATTTGCATAATGATGTTATCCACTGTATTATTTGCTTTGGCAATGAAAGAATCACAAAATAGTATGCTGTTTGGTTAACCTATTATATATTCATCTTATTAAATGAATTGATAAGCTAAATATTTTTAAATATCTAGACTTAAAAATCACAATAAATAAGTTCCCCTAGCTCAATACATGAAAGTAATTCATGGTAATCTGTAAAAGAATGACAGGCATCTGAAGATGGGCTTATAGCTCAGGGATAGAATATTTGATTGAAGATCAAGAAGTCCCAGGTTCAAGTCCTTGATACTCCCTGCTGATTTCTACTTGGTAGACTTGTACTAGAGAGGTGATTCATCAGTTAAGAACACTCATTGTTTAATTATGATAACAGGATTCTGTTCTCATCCCCCATGCAAGATGGCTCACAAGTGCCTGTAACTCTAGCCCCCCCAAAATCCAATACCCTCTTTTTTCTCCTGAGGGTCTGCACACTCAATGTGCACATACACCCCTCCCCCAATACACATGTGCAGAGACCCATACATGGATGTGTTTCTGTCTGAACTGGCACTTCTTCATTTTAAAAAATTAATTATTTTATTTATTACATCCCAAGTGTTGCCCCTCCTGGTTCCCCCTTGCAGAGTTCTCTTCCCCACCACCTTCCCTTTGGCTTGCTTGTTTGGTCCCTGTGCAAGGTTCCTGTCTGCACGCACAACATAGCATCAGTAATAGTGCCAGGGTTTGGTTCCTGCCTGTGGGATGGATCCCAACTTGGGCCTGACACTTGTCATTCCTTCCTTCTGTCTCTGCTCCATTTTTGTCCATGCATTTCTTTTAGACAGGAACAATTTTGGGCTGAAATGTTTGAAGGTAAGTTGGTATTTCTATCCCTCCATTGAGGGCCCTGTTTCACTACTGGAGATGTTTTCTTCAGGTTCTATATCTCCACTGTTGAGCATTTTGGCTGAGATTACCCACATTGAGTCCTGAGAGCCTCCCCCCATCCCAGGTCTCTGGGACTTTCTAGAGGCTCCCCTTTCTCTTTCTTATCCTGGCAGCTGCATATTTATATTCATTCTCCTGGTCCTCTGGGATTCCCTCTTGTCTTTTCAGGCAAATAGATGGAACTAAAAAATATCATCCTGAGTAAGTTATCCCAGATCCCAAAGGACATGCATGGTATTCCTCACTGATAAATATTAGCCAAAAAGTGCAGAATACCCATGATAGATCCCACAGACCCTAAGAGCTTAAACTAAAAGGAAGGCCCAATCCCACTTAGAAAAGGGAACAAAATAATCACAAAAGGCAGAGGGAGAGGGAGGAATCTGAGTAGGAGAGGGGAGGTGTTGGAGGAAAGGAGCAAGATCCTTTACTCTTATAATCAAAATAGTTCTTTTGATCTTAAAGACTCCACCTAGAGCTGGTTTGTCAGACTTCTTTTATTATTTAATAATCAAGTGTCCAAATTTCATGTATACAACTTTTTTAATTGAATGATCTGCTTAACTATGTGGTACCTTGATACTGTCCAAGATTTGTTTTGTCTTGTGTTTTGAAACAGTTTTGGACAGTTTATTCCAGGATGGTCTTGAATTCAGACCTTCCTGCCCCATCATTCAGGAACTTGGATTGAGGCATATACTTCCCTATCATACTCAAGATTATAGGATCTCTGAGGGTAGATGTTTTCCTTCCAGTCTTAAAGCATTTGTAGCTATAAACAGTGGTCCCCATGTACTGCTATCCAAAGGACTGCCATTTTAGGCTTGCAAGTGCCATGTTATCCTGTTGCTCTGACACTGTACCCAGCTGATGACTGTGACATTGTCACTGACCTAGATGCTAGTGGGACTCTTGGGAAGATGTCACAGAGAAGCCAACCATCTTCTTGTTCCCGAAGTTCTGCAAGTCCTTCTTGGGTCCTAGCTTTTCTCTATCACTTGTATTCAGCATCCTGCACTCTTGTCAGTAGTCAAGAAATTACCATACCACCGAATTATTCTGAGTTAGTCAGACTAGTTAATGAAAACCAGAGTTATTCTGACCATCTTTGGCCAGTGACTACAGGGGGACCTGCTGGCTGGCAATATCTGTTGGAAGCCACACAGACACATGGCAGCAGGGCTTTTCCAAAACTTTTGTAATTGGATGGAAGTGGGAATGCGTCTCAAGATTAATAAAGGTGCCGCATCATGCCCAGCTGGCAGCCCGAGAGTTTCAGCTTGTGTGTTTAATCACATTCTGTAGGAGCATTCGGGCAACCCGGGGCAGCCGCCAGAGCCGATGCATCCTGTGAGGCTGCGCCTCTTCTGGATGCCAAGGTTTCTTCCCCCTGTCATTGCTGATCTGAGGCCAGTTCCAGAGGTTCTTTCCTGCAGAAATCCTTGTCCTCCAAAAGCAAACATTACTTACAGCACAGGCTGGCCTGACATCCTCCATGCAGTTCCCGTCTGTTGCAGATACTCGTACTGGAAAGTTTTCAAATGACAGCAGATGTCTCAGCAAGAAAAAAAAAAAAAAAACATTAATCAGCTCCACGTATGTCATTACCCAGTTAATTTTACAGTTGCAGAGGCCAGAAATTATGTTACTTTGGGTCATCATGCTGATGTTCTCATTTCGAAATGAAGTGTTAATTGTACTGCCAAGAGCTTATTACATAAAAATACATTTAAAGATGAGTGTCTAAATAAGAAGGTTGCATTCAGGTCTGTGGTCTTTAAATATGCCATGGAGAATATTCTTTGGAGCCACAAGGATCCTGGGTAGGAACAAAAGTCAACTGTTAAGGATGTCTGTGACTCTTCAGTGTGTGCCACATCTGAGGAACGACTTAAGGCACATGCAAGTTTGTCCATATACCATTAACCAATTTGTAAATTGCAAGAGGCAGAGAATCAGGCAGTTTTCTGTAAGATTGTATTTCCTCATAACAGGATAAACTGCATCTGTAAAGTCTCAACAAAATGGTTGCCCAAACATGAGCTGAACAGGAATGATACCAATGGACATCCAAATTGGACAGGGAAAAGCAAACAAGACCTCAAGCCTTCACAAAGAACTCTAGGTAACTGAAGAAAGTAGAAATCCAGAGAGGGAGTTTTCCCCATGGATAGGCATAACAGTTGACTGTCCAGTTGACTGTCCAGTGTCAGTCATCCCTGAAAACATATATAAAAGTAGCATTATATGGACTGAAAAAGTTATATTTAGGAATCTATATCTATATCATCTATAATCTATCATCTAACAATGTCTATCTACCTGTCTATCTATCTATCTATCTATCTATCTATCTATCTATCTATCCATATATCTATCTACCATCTATCATTTATCTATCTATCAGATTTCTGTCTCTGTCTGTCAGTCTGTCTCTGTCTATATTATGCATATGTATATATGTGTGAGTATATATATATATATATATATATATATATATATATATATATATATATACACACAAACAATATACATATACACATATATATGTGAACTATTGTATTAGAAAACCCCACAGCCACCTGAGAACATGTGTAGGCATAAAGTTCATTCAAGGTGTAGCCTGGACCCTCTCAGACATTGGTCCAGGTTAAAGTGGAAGAACAATGCAGTCAATGGTAGCCATACTTGTGGGCAGGATTTATTAGAGCTGGCCATGTATTTTCCCAAGTTTGTATTTGTTTATTTGGTTTCCATTTATAAGAGACAGATTTTATTAAGAATATGTTCTGTATTCTTGATGCTCAGTTGGTCTGGGGCCTTCAAAATTAGAGAAAAGAATCAATCTTATGTGGCAAGATGATTCCTGAAAGTAACAAATCACCTAAAAATACCATTTTTATACTAACAGGTTTGAGTCTGTGGTCTGGATGATCCATTTACTTAATTTTCACAAACCAAAAAAAAGAATTCTGAAATACTTCAGAGACAGGTATCAGCCCATGAGAGACCACATGTATCCCCAAGCCTACCACAATTATTTGAATCACCCTGACTTGCCTTGTCCTCCATGCTAAAACCCCAGTAAGATCTGTGATCTGGCCCTTTGCTTTCTTGATCTCTCACCAGATTGAAGCTTCGTGATCCTGTTGTGACTCTGCGTGGTCCAGTGAATCTTCTCTCTAGGACCCAAGTGGAAATTTTTCCTGCATCCAATTCTTGTTTCTTTCTTGTCAACTTCTTCAATGATGTTGACATATCGAATGTTTGCATTCTTACACTAAGATACACAAATGCATGTTGGTTTTTAATGAGCCCAATGCACCCTGCCTGCTCATTCATCCTCACTTTCCCCCATAAGCACAGTCTGTGCACTGATCCCTAGCACATGGGACATGCTACACTATAGGGAGATGCTGATTTAGAAAATGCTACTAATGTCAAGACCTTATAGTACAAAGAAGATGCTGGTTCAGATAGGCCATATTCATCCCTATTAGTCATCATTCACAGAGAAATCCAGTTTTTTTGTGTAGAAATTCTACAGGAAAAAAAAGTAGTTCCATTCATGAAGCCTTCTGAATTCAAATATCATAAAATGGTACATCAGTGTTGACTTAAGTGCCTAAGTATGTGGTAATTTGTATAGTCCAGGTAGATAGTGAAATACATGTACCTGTCATGCAAAATCCACCCAAAGGAAATGAAAACTATTTCTCTTAGGGGGACGGTCATATTTGAACATTATTCTTTAAACACCATGTATACAGATTATCTTGTTTTCTTCCTAAGTACCTATGATAGTTTGAATAAGAATGGCCCTCATAGGCTCATATATTTGAATGCTTAGTTATAAAAGTGTGCCATTACTTGAAAATGATTAGGTAGTGTGGCCTTGTTATAGTACATAGAACCTTGTTGGAGGAAGTGTGTCACTATGGTTTGAAGTTTCAAAACTCCAAGCCATATATAGTCTCTGTCTCTGTCTCTGTCTCTGTCTCTGTCTCTCTCTCTCTCTGTCTGTCTGTCTGTCTCTCTCTCTCTCTGTCTCTCTCCCTCTCTGTGTGTCTCTCTCTGTTTCTCCCTGTGCATCAGGATGTAAACCCACAATTGATCATGGTATATAGTAATAGAACAGTAATTAAGATAGTACCATTGTGTACTTTTAGAAGGAAAGTATCTAGCATCGTGTTTAGCTACACTGCTTTGGCTTTCAGTGGGTCACAGGTGCACCTACCAGGAGCTATCTGGATTGGCACATGAAACAAGCACACATGCACACACACATACACACATGCACACATGCACACACACACACACACACACACACAGGTCAGTTAAGTTTTTAATGCTGTGACTAGCTTACTCCTAAACCTTCCCCTACTAGCAAATGTTTCCTCTCATATTTCTGTAACTCCTAAGCCTGCTATCCCAGGCCCAACTGGGGAAATGGCAGTGGCCACTTACCTGAATTCTTACATAGCTGGTTGGATTTGTCTCTTCCAGCTCTTACATCTCATCCTTCTCCCTCAAGTCATGGAGATTTTCCATCTTTCTTTCTCGCAGTTCCTAGCCCAGGCAAATCTAAAAGTCCCACCTCTGTCTCAACCACTGACCACTGGCTCTTTATTGATGGATCAGAAACCAATTGGGGACCAGGACCTTCAGAGTTTGGACACACAAATTCCTGATTTGGGGGGCAGGATTAATTCAAAGCATTAGAACCAATCCCTAACAAAAGTGAATGGCTAAGAGGAATTAATGTAGACAGGGATCACATACATTAGTAACAAGACCTATTTCCAGGCAGAATTGTGGAACATGTTTTGAGATAACAAGACTCAGTATAGAGTATGTGTCTCTGCATGACAGCTATCTTGAATGAATGATCTCAGTTGAGTTTGTAAGCAGCTGGATTCTGTTCCACCTCACAGAGATGAGGTTTGAGCTCCCAGCTCTGATATCTTTTGGTGTCAGACACAACCATCGCACCCAACACCTCTTTAAGCAAAAGTAAGACTCAGAGTCAGTATAAAAACATTATGGAAGGATATTTCAGATGGGCATTAGGAAGATCAGTGTCTCTTCCTGAGTTACTGACAGGTGATGGAGCTATCCAGGGAAAAGGTGGGGAGGTAGACAGAACAGTTACATACCATGATCCTCTTTGGCTAGAATGAATTATAGATGGGATTTCAAGATCTGCTTTGGTAATTCTTTGTGAACAATGTTTGTGTTCTGTAATGATTGATTTTCTTTCCCCTTTCTCTCTTTTCATTAATGAGTTTTCCTTTTGAAAATGCCAATCATTTGCTAAGGTTTAAAAGAAAAGCAAGAAATGGGAAATGTAGGTTTTACTCTGCTAAGAATTTAAAGACATAGTATTATACCTTAGAGAGTATGTTCATTCTATGACTGTAACACATGAGCCATAAATTTGATGGACACTTGAGAAAGTGGAAATGGAAAGAAATAACAGCTTTTCTGCATATGTACTTTGTCTTAAGGCAAGAAGAATTATTAAAGCTGATGATAAAGTTTTCACAAGAAGATGACCATGAGAGTATACATTCTTATTTGTATAGAGTATTTGTGTTAGTTAGCTAGTGTTTATAGTTAGTGTTCTTGAAATGGAGGGATGAATGGCCATTAACAATAACTAGGGATCCTCAGTTTATTGTTCATTTCTTTTATATTTAAAGAAGTCTAGTCTAAGAAGATAGCCTTGTGGCAATTTTTGGTATTTAAAAATTATTATGTTTAATCTATACACACCAAGAAAACTTTGACTATTTTCAGGTTACATTTGGTTTTACATGTATTTTATGCTATGGTAACTAGTAAGATTTCAATGTATACTATCAAACCTTTAAAAAAATCAAGTACTGACAAAAATATATTCATATAGTTTTATGCCAAAATACTTTTAAAAATCTGCACATGTATCTCCTTTTTGAAAATAAAGGTGTAAGGGGAAAAAAGATGTCTAGATAAGTTATTATTATTATTTTTGTGAACATGTATGTCTGTGCACATGCATGTGGGTGCCTCCAGAGGCAAGAATAGGGAATTGGATTCCTAGGAGCTGTACTCAGAGATGCTTATAAGATACTAGATATGGGTGCTGGAAAACAAATGTGGGCCATTTGCAAGAGCACCAAATGTTCATAACCTGTGAACCATTCCTGCAGCTCCACAGCCCAGTTCTGATTTACTTAAGCCGGAGAAAGATGCTTCAGAAAGAAGTGGGTCTCCAAATTAAAAGCTATCAGTGAGTTGGCAATGACTTGTATTCTTGTCATGATTTAAAAGAGACTCTCTACTTTTGGAACCATTGGGAAAAGGCTTGAGAGGGGGTAATCTTTTAGTGAGGCTACATTACTTAAGAATAAAAGTTACTCTAGACAAAACTAATAAATCTTATAAATAAGCATTGGAAAGATAAAATTTATCACAATTAACTGTGAGCCCAAACATAGTCTGGTGCTCTTTAAGACATGCAGCAATGAACAATATGAATTTTGCAATTTATAACACCTAGTTAAAATGTACCAAGCATGTAATGAGGTAGGAAACTAAGAACTGTAACTCTGAGATTAATCAATAGAATTAGAAACAGCCAGGGCAATAGAGGAGGAGATGGTGAGCTTTAAAGAACCCGTGTTGATTTAATCTACTCAAGGAGGAAGGGAGCAGGTGAAGATCAAATAAATAATGTGGGATTTATAGGCTGAGAAGTGTGTGATCTGTGGGACGCAATGGGACTCAGTTGAGACAGTGATTGCTAGGCTCACACAGAGCAGCAGATCTGATCCTGGTACTGGACAACCTGGTGTAACGGTGACTTTAACAGTCCTGAGGTAAAGACAGAGGGTCAAGAATTCATCGTCCTCCTTAGTTATAAACTGTGTTCAGATTTGATCCAGAGAGTGTGGGACAAACAGACGACTGAGTAAATGAACACATTTTCTAAAGTGAAATTCACTAAACATGGTCAACAATACACTGAGTGTCAGTCACATGTTGCACAAAAAGGGTCAGTGATTTCCTGTAAGGGGTGAGAGATTTCAACCTGATGACCTGCACTCACTCACTCCCTCATTCACTAACTCACTCACTCACTAACTCACACACACACTCACTCACTCACTAACTCACTCACACACTCACTCACTCACTCACTCACTCACTAACTCTCTCACTCACTCACTAACTCACTCACTAACTCACACACTCACTAACTCACACACTCACTAACTCACACACTCACTAACTCACACACTCACTAACTCACTCACTCACTCACTCATACACACACTCACTCACTAACTCACTAACTCACTAACTCACTCACTAACTCACTCACTAACTCACTCACTAACTCGAGCACACCCTCACTCACCTACTAACTCACTAACTCTCTCACTCATTCACTAACTCACTCACTAACTCACACACTCACTAACTCACACACTCACTAACTCACACACTCACTAACTCACTCACTCACTCACTCATACACACACTCACTCACTAACTCACTAACTCACTAACTCACTCACTAACTCACTCACTAACTCACTCACTAACTCGAGCACACCCTCACTCACCTACTAACTCACTAACTCTCTCACTCATTCACTAACTAACTCACTAACTCACACACTCACTAACTCACTCACTCACTAACTCACTCACTCACTCAAACACACACCCACTCACTCACTCACTAACTCTCACACACACTCACTTACTCACGCACTAACCCTCTTACTCACTCACTTGTTCACTCACTAACTCACACACACACTCACTCACTAACTCACTCACACACTCACTCACTAACTCACTCACTCACTAACTCACTCACTCACATACTCATTCACTCACTCACTCACTCACACACCCACTCATTCATTCACTCACACACTCACTCACTCACTCACACACATAGTCATTCATTCACTCACACACTCACTCATACACTCACTTACACACTCACTCATTCATTCACTCACACACTCACTCACACACTCATTCACTCACTCACTCACACACTCATTCATTCACTCACACAGTCACTCACACACTAACTCACTCACACACACACTCATTCATTCACTCACACACTCACTCACACACTAACTCACCCACACACTCACTCATTCATTCTCACACACACACCCACTCACTAACTCACTCATTAACTCACACACACACTCACTCACTCACACACACATTCACTGGCTAACCAACAAAATGCCCATTGTAAATAGAAGATGTTCCAAGATAAACTGTTCAGATAAACTCAGAAAAAAAAAGAGGGAGACAAAGTGAAGCAAATGTTATTAAAATTGAAAAGTGACAAACATTTAATAAAAAACAGTAAATGTGGGATAAAGAAAAAAAAGTCATGTCACCTGAAATGCACATAGATAGTAAATGAGAAAAAGAATCATACATCTCCCTCAAAACTGTACAAGCCATAGAAAGATGAGGAGGAATCTTCAAAGACTTCAAAAAATATTAGCACATTAAAGAAAAAATAATAGTGCCGTTTGGGCTGCATGAAATATGTGGAAGGTAGTTATGAGAATAAGACAGAAGACCAGAAGCCCCTAACGAAGCTCCTGACAGCTCTTGAAGAAATGTAACATTAATTGGATGTGGAATCAATCAAATTAAAAGCACATGTTGCAAAACTGTAGTATAGTTAAAAGTTAAAATATGATTCCCACAGTGTAAGTAAACTTAAATCACAAAATGCAAAGTACTGAAGACAGAGATGATGGAAAGCATATATTGTCTCAGTATTTGAGAAACAGAGGCATTAAGATCAAGAATTCAAGGTCACCCTTGACTACATAATGATTTCAGTACCATCCTGAGATACATGAGACATTCTCTCCAAAAAAAAAAAAAAAAAAAAAACCAAAAACCCCCCCCAAAAACAAAAAAACCCCAAAAAACCAAAAAAACCAAAATCAAACCAACAAAACAAACAATCAAACACAAAACACCACACTGAGTCAAACGTCAATAGAAACAAATTAATTGATCCAAGAAAAGGAAGGATGAATAAAAAACAATTAGCAGTAAAGTGAAAGAAAAACAAATACTAATATGAATTTAGCTATATTGAAAAGTAAATTCCCCCAAAATATACTTGGCTGGGTCAGTGGCTGCAGCTGCACAGGAAGCAGAGGACACCTATGACACGTATCTGGCATTCGTGGGAGTGGAGGCCTTTGATCCTGTGGAAGCTCATGCTCCAGCAAAGGCTGATGCTAGACACGTGAGGCAGGAGTGGGTAGGTGAGTGGGGGGAGCACCCTCTTAGAGGCAAGGGGGAGAGGGTATGGGATGGGTGGTTTCCAGAGGGGAGACCAGAAAGGGGGACAACATATGATATGCAAATAAATAAAAGAACCACTAAAGATAAATAAATAAATAAATAAATAAATAAATAAATAAATAAATAAAAAGAATAGAGTATAAATTCATACAAGAAAAAGTTAAAACCATATCTTATGTCCAAGAGACTCAATTTATAATTATAATAATTACAGTACTATAAAAATTATCAAAGATTTTAATTTTGCCTTGATGTGTGTATGTCTGTGTAAGGATTTGTGCATGAATATTAATACCTCCAGAGGCTAAGAGAAAGCATAGGATCCCCTGGAGTTACTTGTGGCTGTGTTTCACTAGATGCGGGTTCTGGGAAATGAACTTGGGCCTTCTGCAAGAACATTATGTATTCCTAACTGTTGATATGCTCTTCTGACTTCCCATTGGCAGAACAACGGATCCTGAGAGGGAAAGTGAAACAAGTCCAGAACATCCAGGAGTGGAAGAGAGTCAGCTGTGATCACTCTTAGGGGACGAATCATTCAATGGGGATAATGAAAGCTACTTAAACATTTGGGGGCAGGCAGGGGTTTTTGGATGAGTGTGTATAATTGGCTGAAGCCAGAGTGCTGGGGCTGCCTTGGTTCTATAAGGAGGAATTCCAGGCACTGCTGACAATGAACTTATAAGGGAAAAGAAGTTTAAACTGGCTACCAGGTTATATCACCTCCTGGGACGGGGCAGAATTGGGGACATGCATCTGAGCATGCAAAAGATTGCTCTCTGTTCACAATGGTGGCTGCAACACAGCTACCTGTTCCCAGGCCCTGATACCTTCACTTCCCCACCATGACTGACAGTACCATAAACTGTGAACTAAAACAAATGCCTTCTCACTTAAATACTTTACACATGTTATTATATTTTATATACTTAATTATATGTGATCTTATAAATGAGTACATTTTGAAGAGTTACTTTTCTGTTTGTATTTATACATAAAAGGATTTTCTTATTCCTCTGTCTTGGATGTCATGGTCATAGGGAGACTGGGGTAAAACTAACTGTGGGTCATTCATATTCACTGGGTCACTGAAGGTACAAGTGCAGTCGAGACCAGAGAGATTCAGAAGGGGATGGAAGTGATTAGAAGATGTAAAATTTGAGGGCCATTTGTATATAAAAGCAACTGAGAGGAAGGAACCTATATCTCAAATACAGTGAAACATTAAACAAGTGAGCAGAAAGCAGGCTAGAATAATATTACCAGAGATCAAAGGGATCCTGTCAGATCATAATTGCAATGTTGGCACTTGAAGGAGTGATGGACAGATGAGCCAATATAGCTAAGTAAAAACTGAGTCAGAGCCACAAACTAAAAAAAAAAGAGACAATATAGAGTGGTCTAATGAAGGCTGACTGTAAGGTAGTTGATCGTTTGAATACTTGATCCACGTATGGAAATTGCACACTGGTTCAAATGGTCTCAAGGCAGCCAGGAGCTGACCAAAGTCCTGAATTAGTTTGTCTTCTCTCCCTAACAAGATTTACTCTGAACACCTAGGGAAGAAACAAAGAGAAATATTAGAAATGTCTGTGGGTTGCTTTTTTGTAAGATTGCCAATTTTACTGTGTTAATACTACTGATCCATGAACACGGGAGATCTTTTCATCCTCTGTGATCTTTGATTTATTTTTCCAGGAACTTGAAGTTCTTGTCATGCAGATCTTTCACTTGTTTGGTTAGAGTTACACCAAGATATTTGATATTATTTGTGGCTATTGTGAAGGGTGCTATTTCCCTAATTTCTTTTTCAGTCCATTTGTGTAAAGGAAGGTTATTGATCTGTTTGAGCTAATTATAGAGTCAGCCACTTTGCTGAAGTTATTTGTCAGCCACAGGCGTTCTCTGGTAGAATTTTTAGGGTTGCTTATGTATACTATCATATCACCTGCAAATAGTCATACCTTGACATCTTCCTTTCCAGTTAATATCCCTTTGATCTCCTTTTGTTGTCTAATTTCTCCAGCTAAACCTTTGAGTACTGTACTGAATAGATAGGAAGAGAGTGAACTTTTGGAAGAGTTAGGAGAAGAACTGAAGGAACTGAGGGGCATGGTGACCCCACAGGAAGAACAGTATTAACTAACCTGGATTCCTCAGAACTTTCAGAAACTAAGCCGCCAGAGAGCATACGTGGTCTGAACCACGGTCCCTGGAGCATATGCAGCAGAGGACTGCCTTGTTTGGCCTCAGGTGGAGAGGATATGCCTAATCCTGTAGAAACCTGATACCCTAGAGAAGGGGGATGCTGGGATGGGGAGGTGGGGGTGGGTGGGTAGGGAAGCACCCTCTCAGAGGCAAAGGGGAGGGAGAAATGAGGGTAACATTTGGAATATAAATCAATAAAATCATTTAATAACTCCCCCACATTCCATCCCACATATTGATTTAATTTAAGGACATCTGAGTTTGATGTGACATTAATGTATTGATAAATCCTGCTATTTATTTAGCTATCACCTATTATTTATATTTTTAATCTATATTTATCTAGCTATATTTCTTTATCTTTTTGTGTATACCAATTTTTGTATCTATATATCTGTCTGACTGCTCTGTTTATCTGTCACCTGTCTTCTATCTATCTGTCCATCTACCCATCTATTTTTGTTTGCCTCTTATATCTTCCAAAAGAAGAGGTAAATATTTGTGACTACATAAAATGGGGCTTCCACATTTGCTTATTCTATGAATTTGCCTTGGTGCAAATAACGTTACCTTCCACATTTTTGTTTTTCTGAATACCTCTAGCCTCAGGAGCAAAGTCACCAGAATGAAGAAGCCCTCATTTTCTAATTGGAAGATGACATTAGCGTTTGAGCTGTTGTTTTCTGACCATATCACACTCTGTATCTGGATAAATAGAATCTTCTCTACATCCCTTGCTATGCATTCTGAGACCCAAAGCACAAATTACCTGGGGACCTGCAGGAACTATCCTGCGGAGCGAGAGGTGAACCCTGGCCTCGAGAGTTGACGTTTGTCTCATGTATAGGTTTTGTTTGTCTGTTTTTTTTTTTTTTTCCAGAAAAGGCTCACCAATCTTTAGGGTCATGGAGCTATGTAGACCTAGCAAGAAATGTGCTTCAAATATAAAGAAGCTTCTATAGTTCATGAGTTTCAGCACTTGGTCCCTAGGCTGATGGCACTGCTTCAGAAGGTATAGAATCGTTAGCCAATAGAACCATGCTGGAGTATGTGAGTCACCATGCATGGGTGTTGAGGTTTTATAGCCTGCTCCCACTTCTTTCCATCCTCTGCTTCCTGAATGCTAGATATCACACTCTTCGGTACCATACCTTCCAATGATGCTCTCAACATCCTCAGATATAAACCCACCTCTCTTCCTTCAAGCTGTTTTATTATCAGATGTCTGGTCATAGCAATAAGCAGAATAACAACCAGCTAATGCACACACCACAGAATGCTGACTATAATTACTAAAGTCCCTAGGATAGTCAGGCTAGTAATGCCTCAAACCTAAGTAGCACAAGTATTACCTCATCCCTTGAAACTTTGAGGCCAGCCATTGACTTCTTCTCTGTAGCTATGGAAGTCCTGCAGGGTCCTTTCTTTTAATAGAGAGATCGAAGTCCATTTATTAGTGCGGCTACCTTTATCAGTGACCTGAGCTGGCTCTTTTGCTGAACTCATGGAGACCTCTGTAATGCTTGCTGCTGCACTTGCCCTTTGATGCTCTAGAGATTTTGCTTTTCTTAATCCTCATGAGGCAAGCTATGCCCACTTTCAACTTGTATCCTGTAGCTTCTTTATCTCCACCAGTCCATGTAGAAATAAAGAGACAGTCTTACACTGAGTTTGGCTTTGATTTAAGTAAATATTATAAATTAAGAGTCTATGCAGACCATAGCCACTACGATACTTCCTAAGTGTGAGGCTTTTTTGTGGCATAACATTTCACTGGAATAGCATTCTTTTAACTATTTAGATGGTTCAGAGGTTAAGAGCATTGGCTGCTCTTCCAGAGGATCCTGGTTTGATATCCAGTACCCAGATGACAGCTCAAAAGTGTCTGTAACTATAGTTTTAATGAATCTGACACTCTCACACAGATATAAAGGTAGAAAAAACACCAATGAATATAAATAAGGTAAAAACAAATATAAAATAAAAATAAAAGTAAATAAATCATTAAAAATACTTTAATATGAAGTTGGAAGAAGGACATAGGGTTGGCTGTAAAAGAATTTGAAAGAGAAGTTGGGCGGCCACATTTAAAATATAATGTGGAGACAGAAAAGACCACTCAATAGCAGAAGCCTTGAAGCTTGTTCCCAACACACATGCTGGCAAACTCACAATGGCCTGTAACTCCAGCTCCAGTTTATCTGTCTCCTCTTCTATCTCTGAGGCACACATACATTTTTTTTCCTTCCCTCTGCCTTACATCTTCAAATCTTTGGTGATAATATTATACTTTACTCATATGTAACAGTAGTAAAAAGAGCCATAAAAATTGCATTTGAATAATGGATTGCATGGAGTACAGTTTTTTTTTTTTAACTTGGTTTTTCTGATGGTTGCCAACACAGAGAATAAATTTTCCTTGCAATCCAAGACCCTGAGCTTCAGCATGATCAAAGAGACCAAAACAACATGGGCTCATTAGTAGGAGATCTGAAAGAAGAGATTTTGAGCTCTGATCCCGAGGTTTGTATTTTCTCCAGCTTCCTGCAGTGTTTTCTCATCTAAAGAAGTCATATGGATCTGAAAGAGCCTTGGGTGTTCTCCTTCCGCAGTATCTCCTTTTTCTGCTATCTACAAAACTCTGCCATGGCTGGGTGTTTGTATCCTGACTTCCCGTTCTTTCCCTTCACTGTCTACTGCCGTATTATCTGAGAATCATTTCCTGACCACTGGATCAGATTCTTCCATTGGCCTTCGATGAGCCCTTCTCACCTATAACTTGGACACTTTATTTCCCCTGATGTTCCACACTTCAGTGCTACATGAAATCTTTTCATGTTTGTCCCTGAGAAGAGATGATGTGATTTCTGCTTTCGTATTAAAATTGTAGCAAGCTATATTACAACAGAGAACAAAATGTTATGTTCTAGAAGACCTGACATAAATACTGGAGACCCAGGCAAATTTTAATTTAATAATAAATATTACAAAGGGCATAGTAGCATTAAAGTGCTTTCACTGTAACCTTAGTTAGTGTGACTACTGGTGCAATGAAACACAATAACAAAAAATGGCATAAGGAGGGAAGGATTTATTTCACTCACAGTTCCATTTAACAGCTCATCATCAAAAGCAGTGAGGGCCGAAACTAAAGCAAGCAAGGGAACTGGAGGCAGGAGCTGATGTAGAGGCCCTAGAGGAGTGCTAAATACTGGCGCTCTCCATTCTGCTATGCTTACACTCTCTTTGAATAGAAACCAAACCCACCAGGTTAGCAATGGCATCACCTAAAAATGGGCTTGGCCTTTCCTTCAATCCTAATTAAGAAAATGTCCTACAGGCTGTCCTATAGACTATTCTTATGGAAGCATTTTTTTAAAATTGAGGTTCCCTCCTTTCAGGTGACTTTAGCTTGTGTCAAGTTGATATAAAACCAGCCAATGAAACTGTCCACTTCAAATCTGAACTTAGTGGTGTGTTTTATAATATTTTCCCAGTTTGGAAATTACAGCTGCAAAGTCTGACTCTTTTCCAAAGCTGAAATTCCTTTTCACTGTATAGAGCTAAGATTGAAATGTATTTGAACATCTACAATAACTATTTGCAGGTATACTTTTGATTATCCAAAGAAACACTTCCATACCAGGAATTCATCTTTAGACAGAGTACCACATGACAGATGGGACATTAGCCTGCTTTTGATTATTAATCTGGGTGTGGTTGTTCAAAATTTCTGCAATAAAATAAAAATTGTACTTTTGTATCATGGTACATTTCAGATTATAAAATATACATTCTGCTACATGGCAGTTATTCTGAAGTACCATTAGTTTTAAAGTTTATTGAGTGCTCTGTATTAATGTCTGCCTTAAATAAAATATAAATATAAATTCAATCTATAATATACTAATACATCATCTATCTATCTATCTATCTATCTATCTATCTATCTATCATTTATCCAATCATCTATCTTCCATAATTTATTTAGTTAGATATCTTGTATCTATCAATCACTATCACCTGTCTATTCATCCACTTGTCCATCTCCTATCTCTCTATTTTCCTATGTATATAATTTATATGTGTATTGTGTGCATGATCCAATGAACCCATAAACAGTCAGGTATTGAGATGAATCTTATTTAGAGGGTTTTACATGTGATGGCTAAGTTTAGTTAACTTGACATAAATCTACACATATCGGAGAAGAAGAAATATCAACTTAGGACTTGAAAAAGTCAAATTGACCTGTGGCTATGTGGGGACAATTTTCTTAATTGCTGATTGCTATGAGAAAGCCAAGGCCACTGTGGTCAATGCCACTGTTAAGTAACTAGTTCTAGGCTGTATAAGGCAGCAAGCCTAATAGGTCATTGAGAGCAAACCAGTAAGGAGTGATTTCCCACCGTCTCTGCTTTAGGGCCTACCTTGGCTTCCCTCAATGATGAACTAAAAGAAATCTATGTTACAATAAAGCTTTTCCTCCAGCAAGTTAAATTTGGTTACTTTTTTTAAAATCACAAAACCAGAAAAAGAAAGCAAGTATACAACTCCTCATTGATTAACTCTTTGCTACTAATATATTCAGGGAAAACAGAAATCTTTGTATATCTAGTGATGACATCATCAAGTTCCAAATAGTCACATCCATGGTTTATATAGATGGCATTGGTTAAACACAGTGGAGCAAAAACAAACTGTGTCAGGAAACTAAGAAAGAGCAGAGTAGGGAGATGGGAATCATTGATGGGGGGGGGGGGACATAAGAAAGGAGAGTAATAGGACAGTAATAAGAATACATTATATATATTTATGAAATTGTCAAACGAAAATTAAGCAATTAAAATACCAGGTGAGAATCTTTTAATAATCATCTTGAAAATTCTTCATAAATGTATGACTTTATGTATAGAGTTTTGTGTAAATAGATCAATTTTGTGGAATTATACTTTAACTAGTAAAAGCTAAAACCAAAATAGACATGGTCTATCTTGCCAAAATAACAAGTAAAATGCCAAGAGAATTGGCTACTTATTTATTATTTAGCGTCTGTTGGTTTAATAAACTACACGTTTGCTAATGTCAGTACAGTCACTCATTTGCCCATCTTGGTAATGGGCCACATAACTTGTATATAACCAATGAGGTTTGGCTGTGAATTTAACACAACAAAACAAATTTCAGGAGGCAATTTGGTATTTATGATGTCTTCTTAGGGTTGGAGAGATGGTTCAGCTGTTAAGAATGCTTGGAGCTCTTGCTAAGGAGCTAGATCCAGTTCTCAGCACACAACTCTCTATGACTCCATTTCTAGGAGTAATGCTTCTGGCCTCTGTGAGTCCCTATGTGAATGGCTCCCACGACTTATGGGATGCAAGCCTAAGGGTCTCTGGCTTCATAGAGGAATCTGAGGCAGTTTCACTAAAGAAAATAATGAGGCTAGTAGAGTGTTTACTAGTATTTAAATGTTCCTGGGTGAAAAGGAGCCACATGCGCCACTCCAGTTTCATGGGCATACAGACAATTACAGTGGAATTGGAATTTACCAGAATTAAAGGGGAACTGCTAATAACGGCCATCACACACCTCATTCAAAAGTTAGCTCAAAAAGTCTAAGATCCTACATTCTCCAGACAGAAGCTGGAACAGTCAAGAGGAAAGCGTAGAGGTATGTGCAAGGACTGGATCTAAAACTGGGTTCTTTGATAAAAGTATAGAAGCACGGGGAGAAAACAGAACAGAAATCAGACGAATCTATAAAACAAACACTGACATTGTTTTTCTTCATGGGACAAAGAATGCCAGGTGAGGTGGCTTCTGTCTGTAATCTAGTACTTGGTGGGTTTATCCAGAAGAATTACTCAGAGTTCCAAACCAGCTTAGACTTGAGTGTGAAACTTGTTTCAAGAAACAAAATGAGTTAATAAACAAACAAAAAAACAAACAAATAAATAAACAATAAATGTAATTAGCTACTCTACATAATGGGATAAAACAGTCACAGACCATAATTGACAATGGTTTAATATTCAGATTATATAAAATAACCTGAAACTAAAGGATACAAAGACACATGTCAATCAAAAATTGGACAAGGAGGCTGGCAGTCTGGCTCAGTTGTTAGAGATGTTTGCTGCAAGCTTGATGACCCTAGCTGACCTGAATTATGTCCCAGATTCTACATGTGTCATGAGAGAACTAACCCTTGAGACTTGTCCTGCGGTCTCCATGACTGCTTTATGAGACATGTGCATGGCCTTATTAACGTAGGCACACACAAAGATGTACACACATATATAAGAAAATGTATAACACACATAAAATAGACAAAGGACATGATATAAATTCAAATTCTCCAACAGGCAACATTCAAGTGGTACATAGGAAAGATAGAAATGTCCCAGGTTTCTGGTATGAATGTAAGATGACGTGGCTTGTGGAGGACAAGACAGTGATTGTTCAAGAAGTGCAAGTAGGATTAATACAGATCTAGAATTGACTTTTAAGTAAATATACAAAAGTTATTAGTCTAGATATTTGTTGATTATTTAGCTTTTATTTATTTGGTCATTGAAAATAGATTCTTTTCTCATACAATGCATCCTGATTATAGTTCCCACTTCCTCTATTCCTCCTCATCTCCTGCCCCTGCCATCCCCTCCTCTCTACATCAACTCCTTTTCTGTCTCTCATTTAAAAAGTACAAGCTTCTAAGAGAGAACCACCAAACACAACAAAATAAAATGCAAGATTAAACCAAACACATCTCAGTCACTCTGGACAAAGAATCCCAAGACCAACAGAGGGAAAATAACCCCAACAGAAGGCACATGAAAGAAAGACCCACATGTTCATACACCCAGGAATCCTATAAAGAGTACTAAGCTGGAAGCTATGCAACATACACAGTGGACGTGGTGCAAACCTGTGCAGGCTCTGTTCTTGCTGCTTTGTCTTTGTGAGCTTAAATGGATTTTACTCAGTTGATTCAGAGGGCCTTGCTGTCCTCTATCCCCTCTGGCTCTTTCACTGTTTTGGCTTCTTCTTACATGGGGTTCTCTCAGCTCCGAGAGGAGGGATTTAATGGAGACATCCAT
This sequence comes from Micromys minutus, assembly GCF_963924665.1. NCBI lineage: Eukaryota > Metazoa > Chordata > Mammalia > Rodentia > Muridae > Micromys > Micromys minutus. Next base: position 64,281,419 of record NC_137975.1, on the reverse strand, counting down.
TTAGAGCTGTGTGTTCCAAGGGCTCTGCTTACTGCCTGGCTGTGGGTCTCTGTGTTTGTTCCTACCTGCTGCAGAAGAAAACCTCTCTGATGACAGCCAAATAAAGTAGCACGTCATGAGGAGTCATTTTGTCGTTGGACTTTTTTAAGACCAGTAATATTTGGTTTTAGCCCTTGGACTATGTCTCTTCCCCCTGCTAACTTGATCCTCTGATTTGTGTTCTGTTCCATCCCAAATCCACCCATAAATCCATTCTATTTCTACATTTCAGGGAGAACCATGTACCCTCACACCCAGTTCCTCTATTATTAGCCTCTCTGGTAGGTTGTCATTTATTTAATGGCTAATATCCACATATAAGTGGTTACATAGCATATTTATATTTCTAGAACTGGGTTACCTCACTCAGGATGACTTTTCTAGTCCAACCCATTTGCCTACACATTTTATGATGTTATTTTTTTAAACAGCTAAGTTGTTGTGTAAATGTGTCCCTTTTTTAAATACATTTACCTGTTGAAGCACATTTAGGTAGTTCCTAGTTTTGGCCCATTATGAGTAGAGCCACAGTGAACATGGTTGAACAATGTCCTTTCTCCTTATGATTCTCTGGGTTTCCTCTCATTTCTGATTTTTAAAAAGCATAGATAGTCTCACTCTGTCTTTTAGTTAACTTTGATAAGGGTTTTTCTATCTTGTTCATTTTTTCAAAGAACCAACTCTTACAAATTGCCCATTGGATAGAGGAACACTATTCAAACTATAGAAAGAACTCAATAAATTAGATTTTAAAAAGCAAAATAATTTGATTAAAGATGGGGTACAACTTTAAATAAAGAATTCACAATAAAGGAAACTCAAATGGCTGAGTAACACTTAACGACTCATCAGGGAAATACAAATCAAAACAACTAACTTTGAGATTCTATCTAACACCTGTCACAATGGTGAAAATCAGTAATGTAAAGGAGACCTTATACTGGTGACCATGTGGAGCAAAAGAAACATTCCTCCTCCACTGCTGGTGGGAGTGCAAACTTGTACAGACACTATGGAAATTGGTGTGGTGACTCCTCAGAAAGACAAGAATTGGTCTATCTCAACTTCTACCTATGCAACTCTTGACTCCTTGACTTTTTCTTTTTATTGTAGAGTGCTTGTATGTTCTATTAAGTTGCTAGTATGCTTTCATTTTGCCCCATAAGATACGATATGTATGCATTTATTTTTGTTAAGTTCTAGAAAGTCCTAAATTTCTTTCTTTGTTTCTATATTGACCCAAATTTCCTTCAGTAGACAGTTATTCAGTTTCCATGCATTTGTAAGATTTCTGTTGCTTTTGTTGTTGTTGATATCCAGTTTTAACCTGTGGTGGTCTGATAGGATGTAGGAAGTTATTTCAATCTTCTTGATTCTATTGAGACTTATTTTATGTCCATGTATGGTAAATTTTGGATAAAGTTTTATGCAGTGTAGAAAGTATGTTTTATATTTGGGTAAAGCATTTTGTAAACAATTATTAGGTCGCTTTGTGTTAAGGGGTAGGAGGGCATTCAGTTCCCTAAGGAAGGCCCCCTACAGTGATTGCAAGGCCAAGAGCTTTTTACTTTTGGCAATTTAATTCTTTCTCTAACACTTCCTTTTTTTCCTTTTTCAAACATAAATTTTGATTGTTTGGAAAGTTTATACAATGCATCCCCATCACACTCACTTCCCATTCCCAATCCCAGGTCCACCCTCTCTCTTTTTTGCCCTATACCCCCACCAAAAAAATTTTAAAAATATACCTAGTACAATTTGGGTTACTGATACACTCACTGGAACATGGTCAGACTCCCAGTAGACAGCACCATTGGAATATTGAGTTTTAACCACTCCCTCAAACCTCACCAGAAGCCGTCCACTCTGAATGACTACATATCAGCATTCCTGTCACAATTTTAATTGTTCTCGTCAATGTATCCCTCTCTAACTGTTTCTTTTGAAGGGTGGCATTCTTCAATGTCTTTTATTCTCAATTATGACTCTGGAGTCATTGATACCAATGGAACAAAAACTTCCTTGCCCATAGAAGACAGATGTAGCGCAGATTATGGATTCTCTTTTTTTTTTTCTTTCTTTTTTTCTTTTTCTTTTTCTTTTTTTGTTTTTTAAGGTTGTAATTAAGTATTTGTGGGTACCTATACATACACATTTGTATATATGTAACAATAATATAGGAAAAGAGGCTATTAATTTGAGGAGATAGGAGAGAGAATAGGAAGGGCTGTAGGGAGGAAAGGGGGATGTGATACAGGTCTATTTTAATTAAAATATATTCTTTTTTTAGTTGAGCTTCACACAGTCTGTGAGTTATTTCTGGAGTGTTCAGAGCTTTCTGGGGTTAGTATCCCATTATCAGTGACTGCATATTATGTCCGTTCTTTTGTGACTGGGTTATCTCACTCACTCAGGATGATATTCTCTAGATGCATCCATTTTCTTATCGAGGAATATCAAATGACTGAGAAACATCTAAGGAAGTGTGCAATATCCTTAGCCATCAGGGAAATGCAAATCAAAACAATCCTGAGATTCCACCTCACACCAGTCATATTGGCCAAGATCCAAAACTCAGATGACAACAGATGCTGGCAAGGATGTTTAGAAAGAGGAACACTTCTCCACTGCTGGTGGGGTTGTAAACTGATACAACCACTCCGGAAATCAGTCTGGTGGTTCCTCAGAAAAATGGACATAGTACTACCTGAAGACCCAGTTATTCCACTTCTGGGCATTTACCCCCGAGACGCTCTAACACACAACAAAGACACATGCACCACAATGTTCATTGCAGCTTTATTTATAATAGCCAGAAGCTGGCAAGAACCCAGATGTCCTTCAGTAGATGAATGGATACAAAAATTGTGGTACATTTACACAATGGAGTACTCAGCTATCAAAAACAATGACTTAACAAAATTCTTAAGAAAATGGATTTTCACATAGTCTCAGGGCATCATGGACTACAGACTACATCATTGCTTTCCAGCATTTCTCCAGCATAGAATGACATCATCACCATGGATTCTGGCAGGAGCAAGGACCAATGACACTCTTATGGCCTTCTGTGAAAATTACACAATATGGACCTCCCTCATGGCCTCTAGCAGCTGAATGGACCTCTGATATCCACAGCACGAATCCTGGACAGCTACATAGTCCTGGAAGATTCTGTTGACTAGATTTCATTATCTTGACAATCCTAGGTATTACTGGGACCAGCCCTAGCAATAAACAGGTTCCAGAAAAAAATATAGGAAGCAGGTGAGGAGGTTGAGTTAGACACTAATACTGGGTGCTTTGCAACTTGAACTGACTAGCAACCAGAGAATCTTTTTATACAGATTTCAAAAATGTTCATAGTTTCAAGATACACAAAGCATGTTATTTTAGCCCAGTCATATTCTTCTAGTTACAGGTCACAGGGTTACAGATTAATTACAGATAAAACAGGTTTTATTATCATCAACCCCATATCCATTTTCCTAAAATTGTACAAATCATTTCAGCTTAAGAAAGCCTGTTCTCAGGCTGGCAGCATTTTGTAGGTTCAAGATGGCTAGATAGAAAACAGATGATATACAATTTAGTCCAGGTGAATCAGCGTTCTTTAACCAGAATATTATTAACACTTGAGGGTCAATCATAGTACTTGAAAATTAGCCTAAACCTGAGAAATTTCACAGGTGTAGGAGTCAGTTAGCTGTTATTTGTACATAAAATCTTATATGAATTATTAATAAGAAAACTCTTTTGTTTTAAATTAATTAATTTTAAAGCCACCCGGTTAAACCAACCTTTCCAAGAATGAGAACATTCTTTTATACCATCCTTATGCCATCTATGCTGAGTTCATTTTTAAAGTTTTTTATTGGATATTCTCTGTATTTACATTTCAGGTGTTATCCCCTTGCCCCCAATCCCTTCACCTCTTCTCCTCCCATTGCCTCCATGAAGGTGCTCCCTCTCTCAACCACCCTCTCCTGCCTCTGCACCCTGCCATTTCCCTATTCTGGGAAAACGAGCCTTCACTGGACCAAAGGCCTCTCTGCTCATTGATGCCAGAGAATTCTATCTTCTTCTACATACGCACCTGGGGCCATGGGTCTCTCCATTCAAACTCATTGGTTGGTGTTTTAGTCTCTGGGAGCTCTGGTGGGTTTGGTTAGTTGATAATTTTGTTTTTCCCATGGGGTTGCAGATGCTTTCTGCTTTTTAAGTCCTTTTTCTCACTCCTTCATTGGGGTCCCCGTGTTCAGTCCGATGGTTAGCTGCAAGCATCCTCAACTGTATCAGCATGGCTTTGACAAAGCCTCTGAAGAGGTGTCCATATCTGGTTCTTGCCAGTAAGCACTACTTGGTACCAGTAATAGTGTGTGGTTTAGTGGCTGCATATGGGATGGATCCCCAGGTGAAGCAGTTTTTGGATGGTCTTTTCTCTAATCGGTGCTCCTCTATTTGTTCCTTTATTTCCTCCCATGAGTGTTTTATTCTTTCTTCTAAGAAGGACTGAGGCTTCCACATTCTGGTCTTCCTTCTCTTTGAGCTTCATAATATCTGTCAATTGTTTCTTGGGTATTCTGAACTTTATGGGCTAGTATCCGCTTATCAGTGAGTACATACCATGAATATTCTTTTGTGACTGGGTTGCCTTACTCAGAATGATAGCTTCAAGTTTCATACATTTTCCTAGGAATTTTATGAAATCATTGTTTTTAATAGCTGAGTAGTACTCCACTGTGTAAATGTACCACACTTTCTGTATCCATTCCTCTGTTGAAGGACATCTGGGTACTTTCCTGCTTCTGGAGCATGTGTCAATTTCAAAAGTATATGTGCACACATATTATTTACGTATGTATGTATCCATATACATATACACAGACATACATATATGCATTTGGTGGATGGAACAGTCACAAGGGACACATCTTTTTCTTCTCTCTGGCAATTTATATCATCTTAGACAATAGTTCTTTATAAAATGACCCCATAGCTAAATGCACACAAAGGGGGAGTTACAGAAGAATGTTGATATAAGTTTAAAACTGTTCTTCACTCTGTAAGTTTATTGTAAGTTCAATGCAACAGTTTCACATGACCTTGCTTTGTCATAGGGCACACCTGTGGCCTCATCCTTGGACCTGACCTAGAATGAATGTTCATCTCCCCTACCTTGTGGGATCCCCTCAACTCTGAGGGGAGAGGCCTACTGGAACCTCCAAGTTAGACTCTCCACATATCTTCTGTTACACTCTGTTGTATCCTTCCCACTTACATGGATCTCTTTTCTCCTCACAACTAGTTTCTCTTTAACTCATTTCTTGTTTCCTTCTCTTCTTTCCTTTCTTTATTTCTCCCTTTCTTGTCTGACTCATGCTGTGAGATCAGGCCTACAGGGGCAGTCTTATGTTCTAACATTTAGTTTTGTATTTTCTTGATTGTCTGTTGAGAAAAAGTTTCATATAACCAAGCTGTCCCCTAAACTTTCTATGTAGATGCATCTGGTCCTAACCTCTTGGCCCTCCTGTGTCAAATTCCACATGATAATATCATATGTTTGCTTTACTTCACTCTGGTGTCATATAGATTTGTATCCTTTGCTTAGTATTGATACATTTCATAAAATAGTGTTTTCATCACTGGCATGTGGATACAGTACTTACAAAGGAGAAAACCATCATCTTTACAACTTAACAGTGTTTAACATAACACTTTGAGTGACAGAATGACCAATATGGCTTACAAAATGAAACTTCTTATATTGATGATATGGTAGGTTCCTATCATGTAATAAATAAAGCTATTGCTAAGATAATTCCTGTATGTCTCTCTTTAAAAACAATATTTTAGAGCGAATTGAAAAAGATTAGTTTTCTATATGATGACAACTCCCTACAGCATCAGAAAAAATTACCATTCCCATTGGTGTGTAATCGCCTTGTCATATTCAAAGTCTGAATAGCACTATTTATAGCTGGCAGGGAACAAAACTCTAAGATTGTCATCTTATAAAATTGTCCTGTCAGAATGTAAAAGAGGAGGCCAGCCTTGTTTATCTGTGTAATTTACAAGTTTGTTTCTTCTCTTGTCAGTAGACATTTTGGAAACTTAAACTCTAGAAGAGATGGATTGCTGTCTCAAATGTACTGCCAACGGTTACAACCCGAGGAAAAGTTACTTGTCCAGGGCCTGCACATCCTAACCTGTGGTAGGATCATGGTGGTCTTGGTTGACTTTAACTTTCAATTTAAGGAGAGTTGGAGTTACTTGAGAAGGGATCTCAATTGAGGTACTGACCAGATCAAACTGGCCTGTTGGCCTGTCTGTGGGAGATTATCTTAACTGTTAATTGATAAAGGAGGGCTCAGTTTAATATGGACGGCACCGGCCCCTGGTCTACAGTTCTGAGATATGTAGGTATCTGAATATAAGGCGGTCTTGAGCTAGCTATACTCAATGGTTCCTGACGTACTTAACTGAGTTCCTTGGTCAAAGGCAATGTTAATAGAATCTTAACTCCACTTTAATCTTTTATTTCTTGTTGTAATGATGATTTGATTAGGGATAACAAATGTTCATTTATCACCTTAAATGTTGCATTATCTTTGAAATCAAATAGACTTACTTATTGAGATTGAACTCTGTATCTTTGTCACTAGCATCTGCTCACAGATAAATACTCTTATGACTTTTCTCACTGGTAGTTGTGATATCACACACACACACACACACACACACACACACACACACACACTAGAGTTCACTGGGGTAAGTGGAATGTCCCTATTTATTTATTGCCTACCCCCTCTTATTACTCAGAGGCTGAGCAGTATGTTTTAACTTGTCAAGTTCCATGGCAGTATCTTCAGCACAGAGGACTGAACCTGTTGGAAGTGTTTCTTAGAAATGATGAGCTACAGTTCACTTACTCTCAAGGTTGGGACTACAGGTGGAACTCTTTACTTATCACATGTTGTGAATCATAATCTTCAAAAGTGCAAGCTTGGTGCTCACTTCATCTGAAACTGTTACAAAGGATAATGGAGGTGGGGGTGTCTATGGGTATAACAAATATACATCTTTGGGGAACAAAATTGGCTAGTATACTGGGGTCTGGAAAAATTGCTCAGTGGTTAAAAGCACTCGCTGTTCTTCCCAGTGACCCATGTTCAGTCCCCCTCCCAACACCTATGTGGAATGGCTTACAACTTTCTGTACCTCCAGCTCCATAAGAAACAACATTCTCTTCCAGTCTTCTCAGGTCCACACACTAATGTGTGCAAAGAGTCACATAGACAGACACGTATAGATATAAATAAAAACAAACCCTGATATATATATTATACATGTAATGAATTGCAAATTACATCCCTTAACATGCTTTCATATCTTTAACCAAAGAGAGATTTAGGATATTTAAAAACATGCTTAAGACTCTTATTTCTCTGGGTGTAAACTACTATAATTATTTTTTCTTGCTACGCATGTGACAATGATCCATTTAATCTGGCAATTAAGCTGTCAAATCTATAGACTTTCCTTAAACTAAAAGCATGCATGGATAGCAGCATTGTGGTCAAAACAAAACAAAAAAACACTGGTGTATGTGTGTGTGTGTGTGTGTGTGTGTGTGTGTGTGTGTGTGTGTTTAATTATCTTTGTGCTCTCCTTTAACAACTAAGAAAAATATGACTTTGGGATTTTCTCCATTTCCCTGTGTTAAGATATCAGTCAAAATGGTCAAGTTCTGTACCATGTTTACTGAGTGCATAAGAGTGGATCTACACTCTCTGCATAATAGTGTTTGTTGCACAAGCATAAGGTCAGGAGCTTAAGCTGCCATCAGGTATATCAAACTCCAATCATGATTGCATGTGGCTATGCATCTTTGCGGTGTGGTGGCTTCCAGACTAGCTCCATGTTTAGTAAGACTCAGTCTTAAGGGAATTCAGTGGAGAGAGAGGGAGGGGGGGAGAGAGAAAGAGAGAACAGAATACCATATGTGCAGGTGTATATATACCATATACATATACTGTATTATCTGTATGATTATCTGTCTCTCTGTCTCTGACTCTCTTTGTTTCTCTGTCTCTGTCTCAAACACAATTATGTATATATATATATATATATATATATGTATATATATATGTATATATAAAACACATACACCTACAGAAAAGAATATAGTGGAATGATTAGTCAGATAGTTTTATAGTTTTACTATGTCACAAATACACATCTGTTATCATATTATCTTTAATATAATAAACAATAAGATTGTAATGCAGAATGTTTTACCCAGGTCACTGGTGTAAGAAACAGTATTGCCTTTTCTTCCTTGGTATCATTATTCCCCTTTCTATCATATATTTTGGGTGGAAAACGACAGTGACTTTATTTGTAGTTATAATAATTTGTAGTTATCTTTTAAAAATTCAAATCTGAAAATAATTGTTTCTTTGAATGAGAGATAAAAAGTGACCTTTCCAGTTTTACAGAAGATGCTTGTAATACATGTGCAATTCAATCTCAACTCTGGCAGCGCTAGGAGCATTTTCATGAAGGGCCCAGAAAATAATCATTTCCCTTGGGTGTGATTGACATTTTGCAGTGAGCTGATGTCTCTAATGTAGTTTTCTCAATTAATAGTTTATACTTAAACAGAACCTTCCTGCCCAGTGATTTTTGTATTTATGCACTTTGATGACAAATTAACCTCTATGTGGAACAATATTTCATATTGAGCAAATTCAAATTTCTTTCAGAGTCAAAATTGCCTTCCATTAAAGGCCCATTCAAACTAAACCTTCTGTAGATGGGGCTGTGGTCAAGTGACTTATTGGTTAAGAGAACATGGCACACAACCTAGAGGACAGGTATTTGTTTCTTAGCACCCATGTTGGGCAACTCACAACTTTATGTAACTTCAGCTCTGGGGGGGGGGGGGTGGGATTCAGCACTCTCTTCTTGATATCTATAAGAAATGAACTTCCCCAGACAAAATTCCCGAAAAATATCGTTCATCACCCAAGACAACATAGGGACTTAGTGGCCTTGGAAATGGAGCTGCAATTTTTGGTATGCTTATGTAATCCAATGAATTCCCAGTGTGAATCAGCTCAATGACATTAGGACTGGAAAGTTTAAACTACTCAATCAATTCTTGTCCTATCCTTTTTGTCCCTATTCTTTTAAAGTATATTTTCTTCTTCTGTTATGGTTTGAACATAAAATTGAGATAAAGTGTATGTTTCAGGTCAGATTCCCACGAGGTGACTCTAGTAATAGGTACCTGAACCATAAGAACAGTAAATTCACTGAAGGGACTGTGTTTATAGTTGAATGAACTAGTCTTTTGTTTGTTTGTTTGCTTGCTTTGTTTTGATTTCTTTCGAGACAAGGTCTAATAGTCTACTAAGCTGTCCTTTAATTCCACATGTCGCTAAGGATGACCCTTAATCCTTGATTCTCCTACCTCTGCCTCTACCTCCCAAATTTTGAAATTGCAGGCAGGCACCACTACATCCAGACTGAAGAGAAGATCTCTCCTCTGAACCTTTCTCCCACCTCTTTATATTCACAGTAATGTGGGCAGCTTCTTACACTGTACATATTGCAGCTGTCATGTTCAAATCCAGTGTAATTCAGCTCACTGGCACAGACTGAATCCTCTGAAACTGTGATTCCAAATACATCATTCCTCCTTCATGTTGACTTCCTCATATAGTTTGTTATAGTAACAGGAACAGTGTAATACAATATTATATTGCAATGTGTGTAGGTCTCTCTCTCTCTGTGTCTCTCTGTCTGTCTCTGTCTCTGTCTCTGTCTCTGTCTCTCTCTCTCTTTCTCTCTCTCTCTGTGTGTGTGTGTGTGTGTGTGTGTGTGTGTGTGTGTGTATACTAAAAATCCTTTTCCAACACATTATTTCCACTTATATTCATAATGGAAGAATGTTGTATCCTAAATATTGTTCACTAATATGAGCGTGTCAGAACATTGGTTGCTTGGTATCAGAGAACAAGTATGTGTAGGGATGGCAGAGAAATGGTGGTACAATGTCTCAAGATAGAACAACGAACAGCTATGAGAACATTTCAACCAGAAAGTAGAGTGGCCTCTCGGTATTGCTGCTATTTCAGGAGGTTGTAGAGATGTTAGGATCTGTCACTTATCTGGAAGTAGGTCTCTTGTGGTGGGTTTTCTGGATTGCCTCAACTTAATCCTTTTCTGTTTTCTTTGCTCTGTTTCATCTTTACTAAAAAATGAAAAATAATTTCTGCCATACTCTTTTGCGACCATAATGGCCCAAATGCATGGAACCAAGCAACCATTTAAAACAATAAACCCAAATTAATCCTTCATCCCTTAATTTTTTCAGTGTTAAAATAAACAAAACAAAACAAAAAAACAGCCACTATATAAGAATCCTGCCTGATCCTCACAGAGGGGTAGAGGTGCTGGGGGTGGGGGAGAATGCAAACCTCCTTGCTCAGGAATTTTTACAAACCAGTAGGCATTTAGTTCAGCTTGATGACTTCTCTCTTAGAGGCATACAAACTATTGATGGCAAGAGTCATAATTCCTATAAAAGTGTTGGCCAACACTCACCATAAAGCAATTTATTAACAGGTCCAGATTGAGAATACATTTAAAATTTCAATCCTAATGATATTTTTCCTAGAGAACATTGATTTTGTTACAGTGTACTGCTTCTGGAAGTGGGAGGGAAACAGAATTATGATTCAAATTACTATAATGAAAAATCATTTGCATTTGTTTTTATTACTTCAAATGACACCTGGTGAATAAGATAACCACTTACTATTTAGAGGAACTCTGTAGGGATAGGGAAGGCAGAAATCCACATTAACCATCTGTCAAGTGCTTAGAATAATAAGGTTTGGGGGTGAAATTTAATATTACTTATGATACAGGACCTAGGTTGGCCAGGATAAACATTAGATATTCTTTGAACACAGAGTGCTTTGGGAAGTGCTACAGACACAGGTAGTTCAAAAATGTTGACAAGAGAGGTTGGTGAAAGGGAACACTTGAGACCTGTCAAAGCTAGCAGATTCTGAGCTTGACATACATACCAGGATTGGAGAGAGGTGAAATGCCTTCAGTTAACACATTGTCTTTTACTCTTTGTGTTGTTTAGCTGGGCTTCATACAGAATGAAATTAAAAAGTCTGCATGCATCCTGTCACAGGCTGATGCCCTCACCCTGAATGTGTTGTGAGTGTCACATGGAAAACTTTACCACTGACTTCTCTTATTCTTTATTATAAATGCACTGATACAGATGTAAGGCCTTAGGGAGCTAACCCAAGACTCCCAATCCCCCTTTTCCTGGCAAGTGCCTTTGGGAAATGTATTCACAAAAGTTCTGACAGATGGCCTAGGACTCATTGAGATCAGTTTTTAGGACAGGATGGTTATAAATATTTGTGTAATATTCAGGTGCATGATAAAGATATCTGGAGACACCTAGAGCCTAGTGGGTATAAAATCTGGGTGCTTATGCCCATCCCAACAGTCCAGGGAGTAAAAATCAGAGCCATGAAGAAGTAAAGGTCTTGGTAGTAACATTGTCTACTAGGTTCTGAATAGGCAGAGAGCTTGGGGAGAATTACCTAGAACTCAGTGTCTTGGCTTCTGCTAGTCCTTTGTACTTTGTCATGCACTTACTCGGATACAAGAGCAGAGGTTGTCTGCATGATGAAGTCATGCTAAATCCTGGCAGGAAAATAAGGTAGAGAGCTTCTACTGATGATGTGAAAGTGATGAGCTCAGTGGGTAAGATTGGATAGAATCAAGGATAGGGAATAGTACAGTCTCCTGCCAGACAATCTGTGAAGCAATGTGCTTACAGTATAGGGCCACAAGGAATGGAAGCAGAAGTTCTTCTTTCTCCATTTTTGTCAAGAGAGTTCTCGTTTTGGGGTTTGTAAATTCTACAAAAGGTTCTATTGAGAAGAGCTAGACCCACAGGGTGAAGATTGTTTTAGTTGTAGTATTTTGTCCTTTCCATTAATCCAAGTCTCTCCAGCACAAACAAACAGGTATCTTCTATAAAGCCAAAGAAAAGGACACACAGATGTGCTTTTGAGGAAGCAGAATCAGCTGCTAAGGTCAGCTTGGCAAGGAACATCATGCATGCAAGCACTTGAGCGAAGATAGAGATGGCTCATCCTTGATGATTCTAGTACCAGGTTGATAGGCAGTTGGTAAGCCTGGCCTGGTCAAGATTGGCTCAGCCCTATAGCAAGTGTTGGCTTGGAGAGGAAAGTTGTCAGGTACCATTGTTGTATGTGAGATATAGCCACCGACAGCCTTTGGCAGGCTTTAGTCATAAAGAATGACTCTTCATTTAAGTCCTGTCTAGATGCAAAGGGGGTCTTTACAGTGAGTGACTCCCTGTGATGTAATCAGGGTGAAACACTCAACAGGTTGGACCGAATACTGTACTGAGTGTTGAAGACTATGGCATAGACAGCCCTTGTGTTAATACAGTTTAGTGGAAGTCACATACAGTCTTAACCTTAGACTATCTTTCTAGTATTTTTATAATTCTTCTTGGAATATTTTCATTTTAAGGTTATATTTGACATCAGGACACTTATTAAGTCAGAAGGTGCAGTGTTAAAATGATACTATAATTTAGCTAAAATATTTGGATTCATTATTTGACAACATATGACAAATCCAACTGAAATTAATTGTACGTGGCTGGGGATGAATTCGATGCTCTTGTGTGCTGAACAGGACCAGACGGCACCAAGAACCTCTGTTGTATCATAAAGGAAAGGATGCACATTGACCTAAATAGAAAGCAAGCGGCTGCAGAATGCTTACCAATATACTTTGTTTAGGGATTTGAACCTTGCTAACAGATTTGTAATCCCATTTAAGTGTGATTGTATGCTTAGAGTAACAGCTACTTGCATAATTATTAACATTCAAGCAAACTCTTTGCTTAGAACCTGGTGTATGCTATTTTATGTTTTATTAATTAGCGTGCCATGTAGGTTATTGTGAGTTTTGTTACTCCAGCTCTTCTAGGATGTTTAGAGACACAACTATAATATTAACATATATTTATACACCAAATTAAAAATTGATATTTGTGTGTGTGTGTGTGTGTGTGTGTGTGTGTGTGTGTGTGTGTGTGTATGTGTTCTGGCACCAGAAAAGTGTTGGTTCTTTTGGAAAGGGAATTAGAATTATTTTTGAGCCACTTGATATAAGTACTGGGATCTTCAGTCCTTTATTTAGCACCCTCATTGGGGTCCTCGTGTTCAGTCTGATGGTTAGCTGCAGGCATGCTCAGCTGTATCTATATGACTCTGACATAGTCCCTGAGGAGGCATCTTTATCTGGTTCCTGCCAGTAAGTACTTCTTGTGATCAACTATAGCGCTTGGATTTGGTGGCTGCATATGTGGTGGATCCCCTGGTAAGGCAGCTTCTGAATGATCTCTTCTTCGATCTCTGTTCCTCTATTTGACCTTGCATTTCCTCCCTTGTGTGTTTTGTTCTCCCTTCAAAGAAAGACTGAGGCATCCCCATTTTGGCCTTCATTTTTTTTTTTTTTTTTTTTTTTTTTTTTTGGAGCTGTGGATTGTTTCTTGGGTATTCAGAGCTTCCTGGGGCTAGTATCCCCTTATCAGTGAGTGCATGCCATGTGTATTCTTTTGTGACTGGCTTACCTCACTCAGGATGATAGTCTCTAGTGCCATCATTTGCCTAGGAATTTCATAAAATCATTGGTTCTAATAACTGAGTAGTACTCCATTGTGTAAGTGTACAACAATTTCTGTATCATTCATCTGTTGATGTACATCTGGGTTCTTTCCAGCTTCTGGCTATTATAAATAAGGCTGCTATAAACATGGTGGAGCATGTGTTCTTGTTATATGTTGGAGCATCTTTGAGGTATATGCCCAGGAGTGGAATAGCTGGGTTTTCAGGTAGTACTATGTTCAATTTTCTGTGGAACCACCAGACTGATTTCCAGAGTGTTTGTACCAGCTTACAACCCCACCAACAGTGGAGGAGTATTATTCTTTATCAAAATCCTTACCAGCATCTTCTGTCATCTGAGTTTTTGACCTTAGCCATTCTGACTGGTGTGAGGTAAAATTTCAGGGTTGTTTTGATTTGCATTTTCCTGATGACTAGGGATGTTGAGGATTTCTTTAGCTATTTCTCAGCCATTCGATGTTCCTCAGTTTAGATTCTTTGTTTAGCTCTGTACTCCATTTTTTAATAGGATTATTTGTTTCTCTGGGGTCTAGGTTCTTGTGTTTTTTTTATATATTGGATACTAGCCCTCTATCAGATGTAGGATTGGTAAAGATCTCTTCTCAATCTGCTAGCTGCTGTTTTGTCTTCTTCACAGTGTCCTTAGACTTACAGAAACTTTGCAGTTTCATGAGGTCCCATTTGTCGATTCTTGATCTTAGAGCATAAGCCATTGGTGTTCTGTTCAGGAAAATTTCCCCTGTGCCTATGTGTTCTAAGCTCTTTCCCACGTTCTCCTCTAATAGTTTCTGTGTACCTGGTTTTATGTGGAGGTCTTTGATCCACTAGGACTTAAAATTTGTACAAGGAGATAGGAAATAATTGATTTGCATTCTTCTGTATGCTGACTGCCAGTTGAACCAGCACCATTTGTTGAAGGAGCTGTTTTTTTTTTTTTTTTTTTTTTTTTTTTTTTTTTTTTTTTTTTTTTTTTCTATTGAATGTTTTCCGCTCATTTGTCAAAGATCAAGGGATCATAAGTGTGTGGGCTTATTTCTGAGTCTTCAATTCAGTTCTGTTCCATTGATCTACCTGCCTATGTTTGTACCAATACCATGCAGTTTTTTTTTTAATCACAATTGCTTTGTAATGTAGCTTGAGATCAGAGATGATGATTCCCCCAGAAGTGGTTTTATTATTGAGAATAGAGTTTGATTTTCTAGGTTTTTGTTATTCCAAATAAATTTGCAAATTGCTCTTTCCAGCTCTATGAAGAATTGAGTTGGAATATTGATGGGGATTGCATTGAATCTGTAGATTGCTTTTGGCAAGATGGCCATTTTTACAATGTTGATCCTTCCAATTCATGAGCATGGGATATCTTTCCATCTTCTGAGATCTTCTTCAATTTTTTTCTTAGGAGTCTTGAAGTTCTTGTCATACAGTTCCCTAGCTTCCTTGCTTAGGGTCACCCAAGGTATTTTATAGTCTTTGTGACTGTTGTGAAGGATGTCATTTCTCTAATGTTTTTCTCAGCCTGTTTATCCTTTGAGTAGAGGAAGGCAGTTGATTTGTTTGAATTAATTTATATCCAGCCACTTTGCTGAAGTTGTTTATCAGCTGTAAAAGTTCTCTGGTGAAATTTTTGGGGCCACTTAAGTATATTCTCCTATCTTCTGCAAATAAGGATATTTTCACTTCTTCCTTTTCAATGTGTATCCTTTGACTTCTTTTTGTTATCTAATTGCTCTGGCCAGGACTTTCAGTAATATATGGAATAGGTAGGAAGAGAGTGGGCAGTACTGTCTAGTCCCTGATTTTAATGGGATTGCTTCAAGTTTCTCTCCATTTAGTTTGATGTTGGCTACTGGTTTGCTGTATATTGCTTTTACTATGTTTAGGTATGGGTCTTTTATTCCTGATCTTCCTAAGTCTTTCATCATGAACGGGTGTTGAATTTTGTCAAATGTTTTCTCGGCATCTAGTGAGATGATCATGTGGTTCTTTTCTTTCAGTTTGTTTGTATGGTGGATTACATTGATAGATTTCTGTATATTCAACCATCTGTGGGATAAAGCCTACTTGATCATGGTGGATGACTGTTTTGATATGTTTTTGGATTTGCTTCACAAGAACTTTATTGAGTATTTTTGCATCAATATTTATGAAGGAAATTTGTCTGAAGTTCTCTTTCTTTACAGTGTCTTTGTGTATTTTAGGTATGAGAGTAATTGTGGCTTTGAAGAATGAATTAGGTAGTGTTCCTTCTGTTTCTATTTTGCAGAATAATTTGGAGAGTATTGGTATTAGGTCTTCTATAAAAGTCTGATAGAATTCTCCACAGACCCATTTGATCCTGGGCTCTTTTTGGTTGGGAGGCCTTTGATGACTACTTCTATTTCTTTAGGTTTTGTGGGACTACTTAGATGGTTTATCTGATCCTCATTTAACTTTGGTATCTGGTATCTGTATAGAAATTTGTCCATTTCCTCCAGATTTTCCAGTTTTGCTGAGTATGGGCTTTTGTAGTAGGATCTGATGATTTCTTGAATTTACTCAGTTTCTGTTGTTATGTCTCTCCTTTTACTTCTGATTTTGTTAATTTGGATCCTCTCTCTGTGCCCTTTAGTTAGTCTGCCTAAGGGCTTATCGATCTTGTTGCTTTTCTCAGACAAACAGCTCTTGGTTTTGTTGATTCTTTGTATAGTTCTTTTTGTCTTTATTTGGTTGATTTCTGCTCTGAGTTTGATTATTTTCTGCTGTCTACTCCTCTTTGGTGTATCTGCTTCTTTTTGTTCTAGGGCTTTCAGCTGTGCTGTCAAACAGCTAATGTATGCTCCCTCCAGTTTTTTTTCTTTTTTCTTTCTTTCTTTTTTTCTTCCTTCCTTCCTTTCTTTCTTTCTTTCTTTCTTCCTTTCTTTTTTTTTTTTTTGAGGCACTAAGAGGTGAGAGTTTTACTCTCAGTACTGCTTTCATTGCATCCCATAAGTTCGGGTATGTAGTGGTTTCATTTTTGTTAAATTCTATAAAAAACCCTTGATTTCTTTCTTTATTTCTTCCTTGACCATGTTATTCTTGAGCAGGGCATTGTTTAGCTTCCATATGTATGTGGACTTTTTGTTGTTTTTGTTGCTATTAAAGACAAGCCTTAGTTCATGGTGATCTGATAGGATGCATGGGAGTATTTTGATCTTCTATCTGTTGAGGGCTGTTTTGTGACAGAATATATTGTCAGTTTTGGAGAAGGTACTGTTAGGTGCTGAGAAAAAGTATATTCTTTTGTTTTAGGATGAAATATCCTGTAGACATCTGTTAATTACAATCTGTTCATAACCTCTACTAGTTTTGCTGTGTCTCTGTTCAGTTTCATGATCTTTCTATTGGTGAGAATGGGGTTTTGAGGTCTTCCACTATTATTGTGTGTGGTGTAATATATGCTTTCAAGATTAGTAGGATTTCTTTTATGAATGAGGGTGCTCTTGTATTTGGAGCATAGATGTATAAGATTGAGAGTTTGTTTTGATAGAATTTTCCTGTGATGAGTAAAAAGTGTCCTTACTTATCTTTTTTGATAAATTTTGGTTGAAAATCTATTTATTCAATATTAGAATAGCTACTCCAGCTTGTTTCCTGGGACCATTTGCTTGGATTTTTTTCTCAGCCTTTTACTCTGAGGTAGTGTCTGTCTTTAGCTCTGAGATGAGTTTCCTATATGCAGCAAAATGCTGGATCATGATTGTGTATCCAGTCTGATAGTCTGTCTGTTTATCGGGGAATTGAATCCATTGATGTTAAGATATATATATATATATATATATATATATATATATATATATATATATATATATATATATAGTGGTACAGCTCCTGCATGAAAATGGTTTGCAATTTTAATCATAAATGTCTATACTGTGGGCTAAGAAGGTGACTCAACATATAGAGCACTGACCGTGCACTTGTATGAGCATGCGATTAGGTTCCCAGAACCCATCTAAGTGCCTGGCAGTGGGTATTGCAGCCCATCTGTGATTCCAACACAGTCAGAAGGCAATTATTCCTGCAAGCTGTCTGAGTGGACTAACCAAACAAGAGCGCTCAGGGTTCACTGAGAGACCTTGCCTCAGTATATAAAGTGGAGAGCAAGGAAGGCATTCCTAATTTCTGTGTGTTCATACCTACACAGACACACACACACACACACACACAAGCCCACACTAGTACACATGCAATAGTTGTGTTGTCATGGTCACTGATCATATTACAACTGTAAGAATCTGTTCACATTCAGTCTTTAGAACAGTCTTTCACTAGGAAGTTTTCATGGCCTCCCAGTGCATTGTATTTGTTTCTTGATCACTGATGGGAAAACTGAGCCAATGAATAAGTTTGACAAACATGACAGGATATGTAGCCCCCCCCTCGTGTGTGTGTGTGTGTGTGTGTGTGTGTGTGTGTGTGTGTGTGTATGTATGTGTAAGAAGGTTCCATCATTCCCAAAGCAGCCTCATCAAAAGACTTAAGAAGCATTTTCTTAATTGTGGTGGACATTGATGGTAGAAGCAGGAGGATCAGAAAACTAAGCTTATATTTGGCTACCTATTAAGTTTAAGGCTTGCATTCGCTTGGGTTTACTGTTGTGATAAAAAATCACAACTAAATGCAATTTGAAGATGAAGGGACTTACTTTATCTTACACTTCATCACCTAGGGAAGTCAGGGAAGGAGTTTTAGCAGGATAGGAGCCTGGAGGCAGGAACTTGTGCAGAGACCACGAAGGAAGTGCTGCTGTCTGGCCTGCATCACATGGCTTTTTTAGCTGGCTTCCATATAACACCCTGGACCACTTGCCTAGAAGCAGCACCAGCCTCTTTAGGATGGGCCCTCTACTGCAGTCTTCTTCAAGACAATACCCTGCAGACTTGTCTACAGTACAGTCTATGAAAGAATTTTGTTAAAATTGTGGGTTCTTCAGAAAATTCTAGCTTGTCACAAATAGCACTAGCCTGGGCTATAAGTTTCTGATTCAAAAAACCTTATGCTATTTACTAATCTTATTAATTTACTGCTTCTCTTGCACACCTGGTCATAGAATTTTAGCTTCAAATCATTATATCTATTGTTTCAGAGCTGTACTTGCACAGTGCCAGTGTCCATGGGTGACACCCAAATGATGTGTCCCAGCACAGGCAGGCCTCTGGTGGGCTGTCCCTTTTCTTGTCAAATGGCTCACAGGTCTGTGCAACTGGTTTTTCATTAGATAAACTCTTTTTATAAAAATTACATTTATTTATTTATTTATCTGTCTGTCTGTCTGTCTATCTATCTATCTATCTATCTATCTATCTATCTATCTATCTATCTATCTGTTTATTTATGAGTGTCTGTGTACTATATGAGGTCTTAAAACACTTGGTGGAGTAAGTCCTCTTCTTCTGTCATTGGATTTTCAGGATCCATGTCAGGCCATCAGTTTCATATCAAGTGCCCTTACCCAATAAGTTTCCCTGCCCCCACACTCAAACTCTTCACATAGGAAGAAGCATAAGCCACCCAGAACACACCCACTAAAAACATTTTAGACTCTACTTTCCATTAAAACAATTTAGTTCTGTTGCCTTCCCCAAATTTCAGCAAAGCGACAACTTCCATCGTCATTCCCGGGCGCAATGGTCACACTTTTCAGCCTTAACAGAACCAAAGGAAGGACTTTGTCTATCATGGTAGCGTTACGCAGCTCAATCCGCTCTCCCTATGCCAGGATCGCTTTATCTTATTAGCTCCGCTCCAGTGTGCCAGGGAGTCAGGCTTTCCCCCTGAAATCACCATGTATTAACTACAATTCCATGAGGCAGCAGAGCCGTTTAATTTGAAGACGAGGTTCCAAATGCAGCTGGAGCCCAATTTAGAATTTTCATTTCTGTAAATGGAAACGCAAATCAGCGGAGCGTATCCCGAGTGGAGGCCTCAGCAGAGCGTATCCCGAGTGGAGGCCTGCTCTCTTCCTCCCGTAAACTCCTTTGCTCTGCAAATACCTAAGCATTTTGAAAATAACCAATTTGATGCTGGGTTTGAGAAGTCAGAACTCTGGTGAAGCAGAGCTGGGATTGGTCTTCAGGACCGTCACTGGGCAGACAGTAACGCTTACCTCTCCTCCAGCCCCAAAGCCTTGACTCACTTTTCTCTCTGCCCACTCTCCCAGCCTTCAGTCTTTGCCTCCTGGGATGAGAGAGGGTTGACACTTATTTAATAGTACCATATTTTTGCTGTGGAAATAATAAACATGTCTACAGTAGCCTAGCATTTTATAGAGCAGAAAAAAAAAAAAAAAAAAAAAAAAAAACAAAAACCAACTGACTTTCTGACTTTGCTCCCCTCAACCCCATAGTGGATCCACGCCAGCTGCAGTCATCTACATCAGGTAAAAAGGAAGAGAGAGACCGCCTCTGGACTCGGCGTCTGTGTTTCTTCACTCCGGTGGTATCTGGACCTCCCGCGGGCTGTGGTTTCTCTGGTGGGAAGTGTATGGGATGTCTGGGAAGAACAGGAGCACAGCAAACAGTCGCACCTGACCCCCATTCTCTTGCAGTGTGTTGCATGGCTTTTTCTGGGGGACAGGGCACACACCTCTTCAGCCCAGATAAATGGTTGGCCAATGAAACAGGCCCATCCACAGCTAACTTGGCCAACCCATGAGGTTTCGGTGCTTAGTTATGGCACACAGGTGATTCATGTATCACTGTCCAAGCCAGCTTGACTCATGGACACTGTATGACTGATCGTCCCAGCAATTTATAGGCAGGTCCGCTGAAAAGTCCCCATCTGTCTCACTGATTAAATACTGCTGGTGTGACCTCAAGAGGGAGCCCCGTGAATCTTGTAAATTTCATTAGTTTCCTGTCCCTTAAGTGTTGTTAGTTTCCTGAGCACAGGGTAACTCTGTTCTTCTTCCAGGATGCAATGCTTCACTTCAGAGGAAGCCACCACACAATAAACAGATCATAGTGACCAAAGCACAGGCCCACTTCTTGTATATTTCACTCTACTACCTGCTATAGGATGACGGACCCTCAACAATGGACACACTGTGATCCCTGAAACGTGGACATATTTCCTTCCGTTTTTTATTATTAATTGAGTTTTAGGACTCTCTAGGAACATAGGATTAATAGGATACACACACACACACACACATACACACACACACACAGAGAAAGAGAGAGAGAGAGAGAGAGAGAGAGAGAGAGAGAGAGAGAGAGAGAGAGAGGAGGGCTAAGAGGCCTAGGAACAACTTGAGGAGCCTTCTGTGGTATGAAAGCACCCCTAAAGTTCCCTGTGTAGAAAATTGGATCCCGACTTCCATGGTGTTTAGAAATGGGAATTTTAAAAGCTGTCTGGAAAATCAACACTCCACCCTGAAGCTTAAATTAATCCTTAAAGTGAATTAGTGGTTTTAATAGAGTATCTCTAACATGTTATTCCTGAGCTGTTCTGGCTCTCCATAGAGATAAAATGGCCCTCACCATTTATTTTAAGAGCAAGTCCTCTCACAGGGGATGGCTGCCAGCCCTAGCACAAGCTGGTTGAATGGTATAAGGCAGGGTATGAGAAACCTAGGTTGGTGATTTTTGTGACAATTTCCTCCTAGAGATAGGCAGTGAGCTTCTTTCTCTTTTCCCCTTCATGGCATTTTGCCCACAGCGGTATTGTTTCCTATGAGATACAGACTGCTTTTCCTCACATGAGAATGGCCTCTGTATTGGTTATACCACAAAGGGGAGGAGGTTCGGGGTATCCACTCTTACCCTTACCAATGAATAACTCCACTGTTTCTTATAGACAGAGACAGAGACCCAGCTACTGCTGTAAATGGAGCGCAGAGGCCCCTTTAAACCAACAGGAAGAAGGAAAAAGGGGATCATCTTGAATCGTGTCTCAAACCCCTGAGACTCAGTGCTCTCCCAGATCTGTGCTTTCATTCTTCATCAGAGAAGTCTGTGATGCTTGTGGATAAATGCCATTGCTTGCATTTTGGAGCTTTCCTGTAGTTTTATTCTTTATGCAGAAAAGGAACCCACCTGCTAGTCTGTGTCACACACTTGGCAGAGCAATTATTCTTTCTCGTAAGCCATTGGCACAGGCCGTGATGGAGGCCAGAGTGTCATCTGGTAGTTTTGGCAAGTTCTGCTCTCCAGTAACCTTTCAGAGCTTCACATGATTAAAATGAGCTTGACAGAAGACAGAGACGCTGCTGTGGCACCCTCCTGTTCTTTCCTTAATTCCCAAGAAATGAAATTGTTCTGCCTGAAGCCATCTACCTTTACCTTAAAATTGACATAACAAAGTTAATTGATTTAATGTAATACAATGATGATTGCGTAGGAAACTGAAGCTTATTTTGACTAAGAACTGATCCCACATGGATTTAAATAGAACTTTTCTATTTGAATAGGGGCGGGGCCAGTGAGCAGTTTTCAAGTCAGGAGAACACTGCAGGATGAGGATAGCAGGATAGCTTAACTTTTTCTGTGCCACTCCCTCCCCCCCCCCTTTTAAATCCTGAGGTCAATTGTTTTGGGGAAATGTCGGCCCATCATCAGCAATTTGATGTGAATGTGATAAAACTGTCCCCCACAGGCTCATGTAGTTGAACAGAAGGTCCCCGGATGGTGGTGCTGTTTGAGAACATTGTGGAACCCTCAGAGATGGAACCTACTGGAAGAAGTGGGTCACTGGGAGCAGGTCTGGAGGCTTTACAGCCCGGAAACACTTGCTGCTTGTTCTCAGCTTCCTGACTGCATATACAATGTAGTACCTGCTTCCTGTTCTTGCGGCCATGCCTGTGATGGCCATGGCTAGATGTCTCCTCCAACTGGCGTTAAAACAAACACTCCCTCCCTCAAATTGCTTCTTGTGAGGTGCTCTGTCACCATGGTGATAAAAGGATTTAATACCCGAGTTTTTTTTTTGTTTTTTTTTTTTTTTTTAATACGTTCCTACAAAAAGAGATCTCTTTGCCTTTCTGACCCCAGAATTTTATGATAAATCAGCAGCACCAAGTATCTTACTAGGAAGCCACGCAGAGGTGGAGATGGCTGTTGAGAAGCCGGGAAACAAGTTGTTTCTGATGCCAAACTGCTCAGGGTTGACTATCATATGGAGGCTTTCTTGATTTGAAATCTTTTACATTCCCACTACTGTGACCCAATGGATACGAGTTAAGGAAGGAGAGAAAAATTTCTTCATTCTTGGGTACAGAGTATTGCAGTCTGTCGGACAGTTCTGTGGCAGTAGCTGGTCACATGATGGCAGACAGGAAGCTGAGACTGTGGCCAGTACTAAGCGTGGTTACGATCCAGTGACCTATATTCTCCTTCAAGGTCCTAGCTTCTAAATTCTCCACAACCTTCAGAATTGAAGGAGGTTGGAAATCTCACACTCAAAACATAAGTCTGTAGAGGATCTTGCAGATTTAAACTACAGTAGGATCCTGGTATGGAGGACTCACTGCATATTCATTCATTCACATTAATGAGGGCATCGGGGACTGCTGCCATGGCTGTCAATGTGAAGCCCTGAGTCTGACCTCCAGTATCCTCATAAAAGCCAGATGTGTGTGACCCCAGTGCTGAGTCAACAGGATCCCTAGGGCTTGTTGACCAACCAGTTGAGCCAATAAGAACAATTGAAGATGACACCAAAGATCCACCTTTTACCTCCATGTAAAAACATAAGCTTTTAATCAAGTCCATACATACTTGAGAATGCATACACGCAAGCACACACACACACACATAGGCACACACCCCAGTTGGTCAGTTCTCAGTAGGATTTTACCACTACCCAGCAATTCCTTACAAGTCACTAATGATCTCAAATAATGACCAACATGGTGGTTATATATCTGTATGTTATAAATACATATATTTTAAGTCTTTGAATACTACTATCTGTTCCTTCTTACATTCCTTTGTTAAGCCTGCTCTTCTTTTCAGCCTCCTTCTGAGGCTTTGCTATGAGTTCTATCTGCTTTCTATACTGTCTTTCTGAATGCTATATCTAACCTCAAAGTTTTAGATACCCTTAGGTACAGATATTTCCTTATTTGGTCTCCAGCCAAGAACACTTCCTATACTCATGATCCTGTATCTATGATTTATTTACATCACTACTCAGTCCACAGCTCTAGCTTACCAGAGAATTCCCAATCTTTCCCTGCAGATTATACTTTTTTTTCTTCCCTTCTAGCTGCTAATGGTTTTGCCCACAGTTCACCAAGTGGACTTGTCTAGTTTAATGGACATGGTAACAGTTTCCATTCCTGGGTCCAAAACACCAGCAAGACATTCTTATTTTCCTTACTCATAGCTTTGAGGCTTACCCTGAGTCCACTGAAAACCCCTCCACCCACCCATACACTCACAGTATACACACCTCTTAATACCATCTGAGGCAGAGCAGCATACATGCCAGGCTGAGTTATGAGTTATGACACAAGCATTACTTGTGGCTTTGGCTCTTATTCAGAAACACTGACATTAATTGCATTCCACATACATATGATTTATTTATTTTGTTTATATGACTATACTATAGCTGTTTTCAGACACATCAGAAGAGGGCATCAGATCTCATCACAGATGGTTGTAAGTCACCAAGTGGTTGTTGGGAATTGAACTCAGGACCTCTAGAAGAACAGTCAGTGCTCTTAACCGCTGAGCCAGCTCTCCAGCCTCCCAGTACTTATATTTTTAACAATGTTCTCCTACGTAAAAGTGATTTTTTTTATATTTATTTATTTTATGTGTATACGTGTGCTACCTGAATGTAGTGTGTGAACCATGTGTATATGTGGTGCACCTAGAAATCAGAGTAATGTATCCCCTGCATCTGGAGTTGTTGATTGTTGTGGACAGCCATGAGGGTTCTGGGAACAAAACCCAGTTTATCTGAAAGAGCAGCCAGTACTCTGAGCTGAGCCATCTCTCCAGCCCCCTATCTGCACGATTTTAATGCTCTTCATTATTCTCTTAAATCCATTTTGACCATGTTATCTCCTTGTTTCCTTGACTACAGACTCAGTGTCATTTAGGCAGAGAGTAATTCTGCAATTAGTAATGATGATCAACTGCTGTTAATTTATATGTGTGTGTGTGTGTGTGTGTGTGTGTGTGTGTGTGTGTGTGTGAAATCCCTTTTTTTTTCTAACCTTGTTACTAAGTATTAGTAAGGTAAACTCTAGAGAGGGATCAAACACTTGCCAATGGTTTGTTGGCAAGTTTGATTTAAGTGCTTATTCTCTATGCTTTGCCTTGGTGTCAGAGAAAAAAATATTTCTTACTATCAAGTACAGCCTAATTTATCCCATGTTTCATTCTCTGACAATTTAGCCACTCTAACTGCAATATCTAGTTCTCTTACTTTCATGAGTTTAGGTTTAAAATTACATTGTCTCTTTAAAAGACAGAATTAAACCAGAGTAAACACAGTTACTCATAGTAATGTCGAGCAAGCTATTATGGTAGATGAGAGTCTCTTGTTCTCCAAAGCAATCTGATAAGCAAATGCAGCAGTGTCAGGGTTTTGTTCTCAGGTTTTTTGTTAGCTCCCATGTATCACTTGCGAAACTTGCAAAGCAGACACACATTGGCCAAAACAGAGCAGTAAGAAGAAAGGGAGAAGCTGGAGGCATTTGGTGAAGTGGACACAGTGAAGTTGGCTGAGGAAGGTTGAGTTGGAACTCCTTGGGTTTTACTTTGATTCATGTAGTGAAAATATACGGATGGACCTAGGCACTGCTCCATTTCCTTTTATAATGAGTCAATATATAGATGATAATATCTATATTTTCATATTTTACATTCTTCTTCTTCAGCCCATTTCATGACAGTTTATAAAAGAAATATCCACATTTTTTTTCATTGGCAGTACTGGGAACTGAACCTATGGTCTCACACATGTAAGCCCAGCAATATTCTAGCGATTTTATATCTTCTGTGTTCCCCCACTATGTGGTAAGCAGTTGAGACAGACCTCCGTTTTTACAGAAGTACTCTAATATTTGTTGAATAGTCAGCTTTATAATATCTATTGCATTTTAGTCCATGTAATACATAAATATGAAATAAAATTTCCAGTGTACTTAGTGATATATATCTATATATCTCTATATCTATCTATCTATCATCTATCTATATATCTATTTATATCTATATCTATCTAAAGTTAGCAGAAATGCTAAAACACCCCTACGAAGTTATACTCTTGGCTACTACAAAGTACAAATTGATTGCTAAATAGCAATAGCTACCTATCCATTTTTATAATGAAGAAACTAGAAGACATGAGTCGGAATAAAAAGAATGCCATGAAATGTGGCCATAAGAAATAGTTCAAAAGTTATTCACACATCTCTTTGGTCTTTGCTAAATCATAACTCATTTGATGTTTCATTTTACTTATCTCTAAAATAAGAAATAATACGGAACTCACTTCCTAAAACCTCATATGTGAGACCCTACTACATCAAAATAACAGATATAAAAATGGGAGATAGTTTGAAAAATATGTATTTAGCTACCGTGAAAGTGTGTTTGGGGCTAGAGCAGGTTATTTTAAGAGGCTCCTTCTGAAACTTCTTCCTTCAGCTTCTGTCAGCTTCTTGTGAAAACTTCACAGTCGTCTGAATTGTAAATGTGGTTGAATTGTCATAAATTATTTATATGCATGCATCAATCATTCTGACTTGCTTGGTTGCTTATCAAAAACATTTGGGCAAGGTTTGAAGACTATTTTAAATCAGACAATTTATTACATACATTTGTTAGATGTTTATCTAATTGGACCTCATAGATGCTTCTGTTGTATTGTTTGCTATAATTTACATATTCTTGGATGATTACTGTATCTTTGTGATATTTAAAAATTCTATTTTTGCATTAATCCTGTAACATTTTACTTGTCACCAAAATCTTAGTTGTAATGTTTCAAAACTCATCTTTGGTGGCCAGATTGAAGGCTCTGTGGGTACAGGGGCCCACTGCCAAGCTTGATGATCTGAGTTCAGAACTTGAGCCCGTATGATAGAGGAAAAAAAAACCACAGACTCCCGTGGGTTATATTCTACTTTTGCACAGGTGCCATGGCATATGAATCCTTCCACCACAATACATAGATAAATTTTCAGAATGTAATAGCTTTGTAAAATAAGCAACAGTAAAATAGAGGATATTAATTTATAAAGAAATCCAATAAATACAGAATTAAGGGAAGGTGTGTCTCTACAACAGTGTTGATTCCATGCAAGCTGCCTTGGTTATTTTTCTTGTTGTTATGTAGATAAAATACCCTGGCAAAAGCAATCTAAGTGCGGTAGACTGTATTTTGGCTCGCAGTTTGAGAATATAGTCTGCTCTGTTGTACAGATCTTGACTGTGCGGACTTCAGGCACCTGTTCACATTGGATCTGCAGTCAGGAAGAGAACTGTAATACGTGCTTACACTCAGCTCACATCTTGTATATTCCTGGACCCCAGACCAGAGAATGCCAACCCATAAAGAGTGTTTCTTCTCACCTCGATCAACCCAGGCACGATACTTCCCTTCAGAGGTGTCCAGAGGCTCATCTACCGAGAGATACTGGAACTCATCATGTTGACAACTGAGATCAACTATCACTGAAAATGTTACATGTGGTCAAAATTTCTGATGCTGTGCTAGGTAGTTGGCTGCTAGGTATGCACTAAGTCAGTAAGGTGAGACTGCTCCAGGGTTCTTTCTCACCTCTTTGCCTTTCTCAAGATAGAATCAATAATAGCAACGATGATTTCAGGGGGAAATAAGATTATGTGGCATACCTAACCAAATTGTGACAATAATGACTTTGGAATTTTGCTGTAGGTTTAGCACAACAAATACACCCAGACAGACTTCAGATGGAAGTACAAAGCAATCTGTATAAAGGAATGTAATGTATCCTAGAGATGTAACTGTAGATTAATGAAGAAAAAAGATAAACATGGTATTTAGGTAATTGTATGTCCAAAGGATAGACAACAAAATCAATTTAAATTAATTTGCAAATCTAATTTCTCTAAAAA
Source organism: Micromys minutus (assembly GCF_963924665.1). Taxonomy (NCBI): domain Eukaryota; kingdom Metazoa; phylum Chordata; class Mammalia; order Rodentia; family Muridae; genus Micromys; species Micromys minutus. Next base: position 64,253,530 of record NC_137975.1, on the reverse strand, counting down.
GCATTCATAGAGGTAAATAAGATAAGTAATCATCAAATGAACAAAACCCCCTCTAAGCAATCAGTTATAAAATATAGAACTATGTTTTTAAAATGTATTTGGCACAGGCATACATTCATTAAATAAGGTAAAAAATATAGGAAAGCATAGTGATAATGATGATATATTGGTAAATATGGTCATATAGAAATGGAATGCAAAATGAAAACAATTACAATACATAAACAACCCCCATACCAGGAAAATATATTTGCTGTAAATGGGAAGAGTGAAGATTTAATTTTTAAACAATATAATTAGTTCAAATAAGTTAATAAGAACAAAAAGTAGAAATGATGGTAAGGTATAAATAGTAAATATGTAGGAAAGGGGATCCAAATAGTCATTGTGAGAGTGCAAAGATCTTCAGTCTCAGCAATGAGAAAACTGCAAGTTAAAAGAGTATACATATTTAGGGGCTGGATGGCTAAACAGATAAGAGCCTGGATAAGAGCCCTTACTTGGTCTCGAGGGTCCTGGAGTTCAGTTCTATATAGGTGTGCTCACATTTTGACAGTCACTTGTTGAGACTCCATTCCCATGTGATTTTAGAGTATGTCAACTTAAACAATTAAAACTAGCCATTGTCCTGGGAAGCCCATACTCTGGTGAGTGGCATACTTGTTGGCTGATGTGTTCATCAGTGCCCACCTTGTAGAGATACGTGTTTGTAGCTGCCACTCCTCAACTCTGATACTCTCAGCTTTCTTCCACTTTGTGGCCAGGAGGTCCTTAGGCAGCATCCTGATTCTGCTTTGTGGCTGGGAAGTCCTTAGGCAGCTTACTGGTTGTTCTATTCAGCATTGCCCCTTCCCTAAGGTTTCTCAATCCTTCACTTTCACTAAGTGTCTTCTTTATGTCCCCTTCTTCTATCAGAAGTCTGCATTCTTGTAGCTGTTGGGCTGCGGTACTTTACATAAGAAATATACCTCACAGGCTTGTGTATCTGTTGAAACATCTGGTGTCTACTTGGTGGTGTTGTTTGGAAAGAATATAAAACTTTTTTTTCTTTCCAATTGGATAATGTATGTATTTACATTTCAAATGTTCCCCTCTTTCCCAGTTTCCCCTCTCCCCCTGCTTCCATGAGGATGCTCCCCTTCCCGCCCACCTACTCCCACCTCACCACCCTGGCGTTCTTCTACACTGGTGGAATGAGCCTTCACAGGACCACTGGCCTCTGTCCCTATTGATGCCAGACAATGTCATCCTTTACTACATATGGGTCTGGAATCGTGAACCCCCATGTTTACTCTTTGGTTAGCGGTTTAGTTAGTGGTTGATGGGAACTCTGAGGGGGAGCTATGTCTGGTTGGTATTGTTCATCCTATTGGGTTGCAAACCCCTTTCTCTTCTATTAGCTTCAGTATACCTGGTTTTATGTAGCGATCTTTCATCCACTTGGGCTTGAGCTTTGTACAAGGAGATAAAAATATGAAACTTCGAAGAAATGTTGCCTTGCTAAAGAACGTATGCCACTAGGGGTGCACTTAAAGGATTTATAGCTCTTCACTGCTTCCTGTTATTATTTTTCCCTTTGCTTCCTGTTTATAGATCAAATGTGATCAGGTAATGTCCTGTTTCTGCTGTCTTCAATCATTTAGGACTCTCTCCTTAAAGTATAAGCCAAAATAAACTTTCCCCCCTGTAAACTGCTGTTAATGGCAGCAGGAAGGTAACTAATAAATTGTACACATCTACTCTTCCTACAGTAGTTCTTCAGAACCTCCAAGGTCAAAGACCATCTCCTCTTCTCTAATGTCTCTTTTACTGCTATCAGTAAAGAAAGATGTTTCCTTGAAAATTTTTCTTTTCTCTGTTTCAAATTCTCCAGGGACATTATTTTCTACCTTCAGCATCTCAGAAGAAGAGACTCTTCCTTCCAAATGTTAACTACTATTCTGTGCTCTTAATCAATGTGGATTTGAATCCTTCAGCTGTCATTTCCATATTTAATTTATTATGGAAACTTATGCCCTGCCTTCCCTGTGCTTCTTATCAAAGGCACCCACACTTTTTGTTACCCCGATTCTTGTGCTTCTGTAAACCTCATTTGTCTTTAGCAAACTTCTCTCTTAAAACATTAGACTTTCATTCCAGATTACACCCCCTCAACACACACACACACACACACACACACACACACATCTTTTTGTATGTGTGTGATGTATGACTCTGTGCACATGCTATATGCCTGTGTGCACGCGGCAACCAGTGCTTGACATCAGATGTCTTCTTCAATCTCCCATATTAAGAAAATAACTTGTTTTTGAGACAGGATCTCTCACTGAACCAGGAGCTCATCGATTGGCAAGAATGGCTGGTCAGTACCTCCCCAGCACTAGGATCACAGATCACAACAAGCTTTTTGAAGAGCTAGGAATCCAGACTCAGATAATTATACTTGCAAAGCAAATGCTTTAAGGGCAGAGCAATCTCCCTCAGCCTTTTAATCTCCTTTAAACAATTCCTGTTTGTAAAGCACAATAGCTCTCCTCTCCCAGCATCTTAGCAGGCCAGCATAACAGCTTTCTTCCCTTTTTAGCCTCACATTGGTGTTAGCTGACACTCCGCATTATTTCTGCGAGGCTGTTCGCATCATTTCCATTCGTTTGTTGTATATTTTCAGAAACACTTTGGCTTCTGTCCCTACCAAAGTGAAAATCACCAAGAGAAAATATAAAAACATAGGTCCTGTCCAAGTTAACAAAAAAGTCAGCTTATGAATGCTCAATCACAGGCAGATATTACTGACACCAGGACCACCACACTGGAGAAAGAAATTCCCTCAGCTATGAGCGCAGGCTTTTTAGAAAATTAAGCCAATATAGTTTTAAAAAAATATTTATTTATTTATTCATTTATTTATTTTATGATGAGTGCTCTATCTGCATGTATTCCTACATGCCAGAAGAGGGCATCAGATTCCATTATAGATGGGTATGAACCACAATGTAGTGGCTGGGAATTGAACTCAGGACCTCTGGAAGAGCAGCCAGTGCTCTTGACCATTGAGCCATCTCTCTAGCTACCAAGCCAAAATACTTTTAAAATTAGTTCGTGCAAATTATTTGAAGGAAAATTTATTAACTGGGGCAGAGGTCAGGACAAATGTCTTCTATACAGAATCTGTGCTTGTCCAGACCTGGATAAAAGCAGATGAGATAGAGTCTAAGTAAGAGTTAGGGGTGGGTCCAGATCTCCACACTTATTCTCTGGTATTATTATTATTATTATTATTATTATTATTATTATTATTATTATTATTTTAGCAAGTTAAGACAGAGCCTTACATAAGCTAGGCCAGCACTCTACCACTGAACAATGCCTCCAGGTTTTCTGGTTCTTTTTATTTTGAGACAGAATTTCACTAAGGTACCTGGAATGAACTTAATTTTTTAATTGGATATGTTTTATTTACATATCAAATTTTATCCCCTTTCCCAGTTTCCCCTCCATACTCCTATGCCATATCCCTTCCTCTGTTTCTATCCCACCCATCCACTCCCTCCTTCCTCCACACCCTGACACCCCCCTACACTGTCCATATGTACTCTATGGATAGTGGTTTAGTCCCTGTACGCTCTGGTTGGTTGGTATTGTTCTTCCTATGTGTTGCAAACCCCTTCAACTGCTTCACTTCTTTCTCTAACTCCTCCACTGGAGTCCTCGTGCTTAGTCTGATGGTTATCTGTATCAGTAATGCACTGGAAGAGCCTCTCAGGAAACATTTATATCAGGTTCCTGACAGCATACACTTCTTGGCATCAGCAATATTGTTGGGGTTTGGTGGTTGAATATGGGATGGATCCCCATGTGGGGCAGTCTCTAGATGGCCTTTCCTTCAGTCTCTGCTCCAGACTTTGTCTCCATATTTCCTCCTGAAAATATTTTTGTTCCCCCTTCTAAGAAGGACTGAAGTATCTGCACTTTAGTTATTCTTCTTTTTGAGCTTCCTGTGGTCTGTGAATTGTATCTTGTGTATTCTGAGCTTTTGGGTGAATATCCACTTATCAGTGAGTGCATACCGTGTGTGTGTGTGTGTATGTGTGTGTGTATGTGTGTGTGTGTGTGTGTGTGTGTGTGAGTAATTCGGTTACCTTACTCAGGATGATCTTGAATTCACTTTGTAGCCAGACTAGTTCTGAACTTGAGATCATCCTGCCTCAGCCTTCCCAGTACTGGCCTGCTCCAGCAGATTCCACTCCTTTGAAAATCTTAATTTCTACCATTGAACTGAGGACTTGGCTTTATTCTCTTTTGAACAAACCCATTCTTTTACAAAGTAGAACAAAAGGATTTTACCACAACCCTTCTCTTTCTTTTCCTTCCCTTCCCTTCCCTTCCCTTCCCTTCCCTTCCCTTCCCTTCCCTTCCCTTCCCTTCCCTTCCCTTTCCTTTCCTTCCCTTCCCTTCCCTTCCCTTCCCTTCCCTTCCCTTTCTTTTCTTCTTTTACTTTGTGTGTGATGAAACCTAATTTAGCAATTCACACTTTATTATGATTTTTATTTTCTGTAAATTACATCTTCTTAGCACATGCATTTGCTACTGTTTCGAGTTCTCAGACATTCCCCAAGTCCACTGTTAGGTTTTTCCATCTTGGTGTATTTCGGAGGACTATATCAGAGGTCGCACATTAGCAAGGGGTACAACTGCATTTTTTTGGGTCTGGACTATTTCATTCAGCAAACCTTCCACTCATCATTGTCTTTGCTGTACCTTAATTTAAAATGAATTTTTGCCTTACAAAAAGGCAGGGTCAGGCTACAAGGATAGAAAGATTCCTAAGAATATGATAGGCTAGTTTCTTATACTTCTTCATCAAAAGTTATTCAAATGATTTTAAAACTTGGGGAAAATTCTTTTTTTTAACCATTTTATTTTAAAAAACAAAGATAAATGTATAAATTTTAAGCATTTTTAAATAAAAGTATATGAATACATTTTTGTTAGGGCTTGTTTTTTTTTTTAAAGGTTTGATAGTGTGCATTAAGATCTTACTAATTACAATGAGTATAAAATGAGTACATGTAAAACAGGATGTAACCTGGAATTAGTCAAAGTTTTCTTAATGTGTAAGGATTAAGCATAATGGTTTTTTCTTTTCTTTTTTTCTTTTCTTGAACTTCATATAGTCTGTGAGTTGTTTCTGGGGTGTTCATAGCTTTCTGGGGTTAGTATCCAATTATCAGTGACTGCATATTATGTCTGTTCTTTTGTGACTGGGTTATCTCACTCAGGATGATATTCTCTAGATGCATTCATTTTCTTAAGAATTTTGTTAAGTCATTGTTTCTGATAGCTGAGTAGTATTCCATTGTGTAAATGTACCAGAATTTTTGTATACATTCATCTACTGAAAGACATCTGGGTTCTTTCCAGCTTCTGGCTATTATAAATAGAGCTGCTATGAACATTGTGGTACATGTGTCTTTGATGTATGTGGGAGCTTCTCTGGGATATATGCCCAGAAGTGGAATAACTGGGTCTTCAGGTAGTATTATGTCCAAATTTCTAAGGAATCACCAGACTGATTTCCAGAGTGGTTGTACCAATTTACAACCCCACCAACAGTAGAGAAATGTTCCTTTTTCTCCACATCCTCACCAGCATCTGCTGTCATCTGAATTTTTTATCTTGGCCACTCTGACTGGTGTGAGGTAGAATCTCAGGGTTGTTTTGATTAGCATTTCCCTGATGGCTAAGGATGTCAAGCACTTTTTTAGATGCTTCTCAGTCATTTGATATTCTTCAATTGAGAATTTTTTTAGTTGTGTACCCCATTTTTTAATAGGGTTGTTTGGTTCTCTGATGTCTAGCTTCTTGAGTTCTTTGTATACCATGGATATTAGGCCTCTATCTGATGTGGAGTTGGTAAAGATCTTTTCCCACTCTGTTGCTTGTCATTTTGTTTTCTTAACAGTGTCCTTAGCCTTACAGAAACTTTGCAATCTCACTAAGTCCCATTTGTCAATCTTTGACCTTAGAGCACAAGCCATTGGTGTTCTCTTCAGGAAATTTTCTCCTGTGCCTATGTGTTCTAAGGTTTTTTCTACATTCTCATCTAGTACTTTCGGTGTACCTGGTTTAATGTGGAGATCTTTGATCCACTTGCACTTGAGCTTTGTACAAGGAGATAAGAAAGGGTCTATTTTCATTCTTCTGCATGCTGAGTGCCAGTTGGACCAACACCATTTGTTGAAGAGGCTGTCCTTTTCCATTGAATGTTTACGGCTCCTTTGCCAACATTCAGGTGACCATATATGTGAGGGCTCATTTTTGGATCTTCTATCCAATTCCATTGATCCACATGCCTATCTCTGTACCAGTACCATGCAGTTTTCAGCACAATTGCCTTGTAATATAGCTTGACATCAGGGATAGTGATTACCGCAGATGTTTTCTTGTTGTTGAGGATGGATTTCGCTATTCTAGGTCTTCTGTTATTCCAGATGAAATTGCACATTGATCTTTCCAACTCTATGAAGAATTGAGTTGGTATTTTGATGGGGATTGCATTGAATCTGTAGATTGCTTTTGGTAGGATGGCCATTTTTACAATGGTGATCCTTCCAGTCCATGAGCATGTGAGATCTTCCCATTTTCTGAGACCTTCCTCAATTTCCTTCTTTAGAGGTTTGAAGTTCTTGTCATACAGGTCCTTCACTTGCTTAGTTAGAATCATACCAAGGTAGTTCATATTTTTTGTGAATATTGTGAAGGTTATCATTTACTTAATTTTTTTTCTTTTCTTTTTTTTTTTTTTTTTTTTTTTGTCTTCAAAACAAGATTTATTTTTTTTAACATGAAAATACATGGAAAATACATTGGTCTCTTATCTGTTACAAATAAGACTCAAATTATTAATCATAACAAGAAGTGTTTCTTGAGATATTTCCATCTACACAAAAGACTAACAGCTTATTATTTTTTTAAAAGGTTTTAAACATTTTTTGCTTAAAATTATACATTTTTGTCAGTACAGTTTTTTCAGACATTAAAATAAATTTTACATAAAACCATGTGAATATGTTTTTTAGTCAGTACTTGATTTTTTTCAAGGGCTTGACAGTATGCATTGAAAACATACTAGTTGCAATAAGCGTAAAGTACATGCAAAACAAAACGCAACATGGAAATAGTCAAAGTCTTCTTGTTTTGTGAATATATGTATAGTTTTTGTTTTCTTTATTTCTTGGACTTCATACAGTCTGTGAGTTGTTTCTGGGGGAGTGCAAGCCTCTGGGGTTAGCATCCCACTATCAGTGACTACATATTATGTCTGTTCTTTTGTGACTGGGTTATCTCACTCAGGATGATCTTCTCTAGATGCAGCCATTTTCTTAAGAATTTGGTTAAGTCATTGTTTCTGGTGGCTGAGTAGTATTCCATTGTGTATATGTACCACAATTTTTGTATCCATTCGTCTTCTGAAGGACATCTGGGTTCTTTCCAGCTTCTGGCTATTATAAATAGAGCCGCTATGAACATTGTGGTGCATATATCTTTGTTGTGTATTAAAGTGTCTCTGGGGTATATGCCCAGAAGTGGAATAGCTGGGTCTTCAGGTAGTACTATATCCAATTTTCTGAGGTATCGCCAGACAGATTTCCAGAGTGGTTGTATTAGCTTGCAACCCCACCAACAGTGAAGAAGTGTTCCTATTTCTCCGCAGCCTCGCCAGCATCTGCTGTCATCTGAGTTTTGGATCTTGGCCAATCTGACTGGTGTGAGGTGGAATCTTAGGGTTGTTTTGATTTGCATTTCCCTGATGGCTAAGGATGTCGAGCACTTCCTCAGATGTTTCTCGGCCATTCGGTGTTCCTCAACTGAAAATGATTTGTTTAGCTCTGTACCCCATTTTTAATAGGGTTATTTGATTCTCTGGTGTCTAGCTTTTTGAGTTCCTTGTACACCTTGGATATTAGGCCTCTATCTGACGTGGTGTTGGTAAAGAGCTTTTCCCATTCTGTTGGTTGCCGTTTTGTTTTCTTGACGATGTCCTTAGCCTTACAGAAACTTTGCAATCTCATTAAGTCCCATTTGTTAATCTTTGACCTTAGAGCTTGAGCCATTGGTGTTTTGTTCAGGAAATTTTCTCCTGTGCCTATGTGTTCTAAGGTTTTCCCTACTTTCTCATCTAATAGTTCCAGTGTATCTGGTTTAATGTGGAGATCTTTAATCCACTTACACTTGAGCTTTGTACAAGGAGATAAGAACGGGTCTATTTTCATTCTTTTGCATGTTGAGTGCCAGTTGGACCAGCACCATTTGTTGAATAGGCTGTCCTTTTTCCATTGAATGTTTACTGCTCCTTTGTCAAAAATCAGGTGACCATATACATGAGGGCTCATTTCTGGATCTTCTATTCTATTCCATTGATCCACTTGCCTATTTCTGTACCAGTACCATGCTGTTTTCAGCACAATTGCCTTGTAATATAGCTTGAGGTCAGGGATAGTGATTCCCGCAGATGTTTTTTTGTTGTTGAGGATGGATTTCGCTATTCTAGGTCTTTTGTTATTCCATATGAAATTGCACATTGATCTTTCCAATTCCATGAAGAACTGGGTTGGAATTTTGATGGGGATTGCATTGAATCTGTAGATTGCTTTTGGTAGGATGGCCATTTTTAAGATGTTGATCTTTCCAATCCATGAGCATGGGAGATCTTTCCATTTTCTGAGATCCTCCTCAATTTCTTTCTTTAGAGGTTTGAAGTTCTTGTCATACAGGTCCTTCACTTCCTTAGTTAGAGTCACACCAAGGTATTTCATAGTTTTTGTAACGATTGTAAAGGGTACCTTTTCCCTAATTTCTTTCTCCACATGTTTGTCCTTTGAGTATAGGAAGGCTACTGATTTGTTTGAGTTAATTTTGTATCCGGCCACTTTGCTGAACTTGTTTATCAGCTGTAGGAGTTCTCTGGTGGAATTTTTGAAATCACTCAAGTACACTATCATGTCATCGGCAAAGAGTGATGTTTTTATCTCTTCCTTTCCGATTTGTATCCCCTCCATCTCCTTTTGCTGTCTAATTGCTCCAGCCAGGACTTCCAGTACTATGTTGAATATGTAGGGAGAGAGTGGGCAGCCTTGTCGAGTCCCTGATTTTAGTGGGATTGCTTCAAGTTTCTCGCCATTAAGTTTGATGTTGGCTGTTGGTTTGCTGTTTATTGCTTTTATTATGTTTAAATATGGGTCCTGGATTCCTGTTCTTTCCAGGACTTTTATCATGAAGGGGTGTTGGATTTTGTCGAATGCTTTCTCAGCGTCTAGTGAGATGACCATGTGATTTTGGTCTTTAAGTTTGGTTATATGATGGATTACATTGATGGATTTCCTTATGTTAAACCATCCCTGCATCCCAGGGATGAAGCCTACTTGGTCATGATGAATGATGGTTTTGATGTGTTCTTGGATTCGGTTTGCAAGGATTTTGTTGAGTATTTTTGCATCAATGTTCATAAGTGAGATTGGTCTGAAGTTCTCTTTCCTTGTAGGGTCTTTGTGTGGCTTAGGTACGAGGGTTATTGTAGCCTCAAAAAATGAGTTGGGTAATATTCCATCTGATTCTATCTTTTGGAACAGTTTGGCAAATATTGGTGTTATATCCCCAATAAATGTCTGATAAAATTCTGCACTGAACCCGGGCTTTTTTTGGTTCGGAGGCTTTTGATGACTTCTTCTATTTCTTTAGGTGTTATGGGGTTATTTAGATGGTTTACTTGGTCCTGGTTAAACTTTGGAACCTTGTATCTGTCTAGGAATTCGTCCATTTCCTCCAGATTTTCCAATTTTGTGGAGTATAAGTTTTTGTAGTAGGATCTGATAATTTCTTGAATTTCCTTAGTTTCAGTTGTTATGTCACCACTTTCCTTTCTGATTTTGTTAATTTGGATACTCTATCTTTGCCCTTTAGTTAGTCTGGCTAGGGGTTTGTCAATCTTGTTAATTTTCTCAAAGAACCAACTCTTTGTTTTGTTGATTTTTTCAATGGTTTTTTTTTTTTGTTTCTATTTGGTCTATCCCTGCCCTAATTTTGATTATTTCTTGCCATCTACTCTTTTTGGGTATATCTGCTTCCTTTTGTTCTAGGGCTTTTAGCTGTGCTGTCAGGTTGCTGATGTGAGCTCTCTCTAGTTTCTTTTTGGAAGCACTTAGGGCAATGAGTTTTCCTCTCAATACTGCTTTCACTGCATCCCATAGGTTTGGGTATGTTGTGTTATCATTTTCGTTGAATTCTAGAAAGTCCTTAATTTCTTTCTTTATTTCTTCTTTGACCCTGCTATCCTTTAACAGAGCATTGTTTAGTTTCCATGTGTATGTGGGCATTTTGTTGTCTTTGTTGTTGTTAAAGACCAGCCGTAGACCATGGTGATCTGAGAGGATGCATGGGAGTATTTCAATCTTCTTATATCGATGAAGGCTCGTTCTGTGTCCAATTATGTGGTCAGTTTTCGAGAAGGTGCCATGGGGTGGTGAGAAGAAGGTGTATTCTTTTACTTTAGGATAGTATGTTCTGTATATATCTATTAATTTTAGTTGGTTCAAAGTCTCTGCTAGTCTTGCAGTGTCCTTGTTCAGTTTCTGTTTCCCTGATCTGTCCATTGGTGAGAGTGGGGTGTTAAAGTCTCCCACTATTATTGTGTGGGGTGAAATGTATTTTTTGAGCTTTAGTAGAGTTTCTTTTATGAATGTGGGTGATTTTTTATTTGGAGCATATATGTTAAGGATTGAGAGTTCCTCCTGACAGATTTCCCCGGTAATGAGTAAAAAGTGTCCTTCTTTATCTTTTTTGATAACTTTTGGTTGGAAATTTACTTTATTCGATATTAGAATAGCCACTCCAGCTTGCTTCTTGGAGCTGTTTGCTTGGAAGTTTTTTTCCCACCCTTTTACTCTGAGATAGTGTCTGTCTCTGTCTCTGAGATGAGTTTTCTGTATGCAGCAAAATGCTGGATTTTGTTTATGTATCCAGTCTGATAGTCTATGTCTCTTTATTGGGGAGTTGAGACCATTTATGTTAATAGATATCAAGGAATAATTGTTTCTGTTTCCTGCCATTTTTGCTTTTTTGGGTTGAGTTGTGTCTGTGTTTTTTTCTTTAGTTTTTTTGTTTAGGAGTTTTCTTGTTTTTACTAGGCTGTATTTTCTCTCCTTGTATTGGGTTTTCCACCTATAATTTGTTGTAGTGCTGGGTTTGTGGTCAGATATTGTGTGAATTTTGATTTGTCTTGAAATATCTTTGTTTCTTTATCGATGCTGATTGATAGTTTTGCTGGGTATAGCAGCTTGGGCTGGCACTTGTGCTCTCTTAAGGAGTGCATGATGTCTGTCCAGGCTCTTCTAGCTTTCATAGTCTCTGTTGAGAAATCGGGTGTGAGTCTGATTGGTCTGCCTTTATATGTTACCTGACCTTTTTCCCTTACTGCTTTTAGTATTCTTTCTTTACTTTGGGCACTTGATGTTTTTACTATTATGTGTCGGGAGGTATTTCTTTTCTGGTCCAACCTATTTGGAGTTCTGAAGGCTTCTTTTATGCTCGTGGTCATCTCATTCTTGAGGGTAGGGAAGTTTTCTTCTATGATTTTGTTGAAGATATTTACTGTGCCTCTTAGTTGATACTCTTCTCCCTCTTCTATTCCTATTATCCTTAGGTTCGGTCTTCTCATTGTGTCTTGTATTTCCTGGACATTTTGGGTTAGGAGCTTTTTGTTTTTTGCATCTTCTCTGGCTGTTTTGTCTATGTTTGCAATGTTGTCTTCTGCCCCCGAGATTCTCTCCTCGATCTCTTGTAATCTGTTGGAAATGCTTGCTTCTGTGACTCCTGATTTCTTTTTTTGGTGTTCTGACTCTAGGGTTATCTCTTTTAGCGCTTTCTTTATTGTGTCAATTTCTGTTTTAATTTCCCTCTTCCATTCCTTTATTTCTTTGGTTCTGTTTTCGTCTCGTTCTTTGAGTTCTTTGAGTGTTTTTCTTGTTTCTTCTTTAAAAGCTTCTGAATCTTTTTGCTTTTCCTCCCTTTCTTGTTTAAGTAACTCTATCAGCGTCTTGAGGCATGTTTTCAGGTCTGTGTCTTCTTTCTCTGGAGTGTTTGGAATTCCTATGTTTGCTACTATCGGAGAGCTGGGTTCTGGTGTTTCTAGATTGTCTTGGTTTCCTTGGGATATACTCTTTCTCTTTCCTCTTGCCATTTTGTTGTCAGTGATATGTTCTTGCCTTTCCCTTGTATCTGGTCTGTGTCCCTGGTACACTTTCCGTGTGCACTCCTCAGAGATCTCTCTACTCCCCAGCAGCCCAGGTTCCGGGTGGCAGCTGGGACAGGCTCTGCTCTGCGTCCTGAAGTCGCCCCCGGATGGGAACAGACGTTCCTAAGATCTGTTCCTGGTCACAGTAGCTCAGCCTGTACGAGCCGCCTTTCCGGCTGGTGGTTGGGCCAGGCTCTGCTCTGCATCCTGAAGTCGTCTCCGGGTGAAAACAGAAGTTCCTAAGATCTGTTCCCGGTCACTGTATCGGGGAGGACAAGGCAGGTCAGGGCAGGGGGTGCCCTTTCTGTGTGCACTCCGCAGAGATCCCTCTGCTCCCCTGCAGCCTAGGTCTCCCACTCACCAGTTGCTCAGCCTGTACAAGCCGTCTTTCCGGCTGGTGGTTGGGCCAGGCTCTGCTCTGCGTCCTGAAGTCCTCTCCGGGTGGGAACAGAAGTTCCTAAGATCTGTTCCCGGTCACTGGATCGGGGAGGACAGGGTGGGTCAGGGCAGGGGGTGCCCTTTCTGTGTGCACTCCGCAGAGATCCCTCTGCTCCCCCGCAGCCTAGGTCTCCCACTCACCAGTTGCTCAGCCTGTACCATTTACTTAATTTCTTTCTCCATGTGTTTGTCCTTTGAATATTGGAAGGCTACTGATTTGTTTGAGTTAATCTTATATCCAGCCACTTTACTGAACTTGTTCTTAAGCAGTAGGAGTTCTCTGGTAGAATTTGTGGGGTCATTTAAGTACAACATCAAGTCATCTGCAAATAGTGATGTTTTTACTTCTTCCCTTCTAGTTTGTATCCTTTTGATTTCCTTTTACTGTCTAATTGATCTGGACAGGACTTCCAATACTATGTTGAATAGGTAGGGGGAGAGTGGGCAGCCTTGTCTAGTCCCTGATTTTAGTGGGATTGCTTCAAGTTTCTCACCGTTAAGTTTGATGTTGGCTGTTGGTTTTCTGGATATTGCTTTTGTTATTTTTAGGTATGGGCCTTGGATCTCTGTTTTTTCCAAGGCTTTTCACATGAAGGGGTATTAAATTTTGTCAAATGCTTTCTCAGAATCTAGTGAGATGACCATGTGGTTTTTTTTTCCTTGAGTTTCTTTATATGGTGGATTACATTGATGGATTTCTGTATATTAAACCATCCCTGCATCCCAGGGATAAAACCTACTTGATCACGGTGAATGATCGTTTTCATGTGTTCTTGGATTCGATTTATAAGGAATTTGTTGAGTATTTTTGCATCAATGTTCATAAGTGAGATTGGTCTGAAGTTCTCTTTCCTTGGAGGGTCTTTGTGTGGTTTAAGATTGAGGGTTATTTTAGCCTCAAAAAATGAGTTAGGTAGTGTTTCATCTGATTCTATTTTGTGGAATAGTTTGGAGAGTATTGGTATTAGGTCGTCAATAAATGTCTGATAAAATTCTGCACTGAACCCATTTGGAAATGGGCTTTTTTTGGTTGGGAAGGCTTTTGATGACTTCTTCTATTTCTTTAGGTATTATGGGATTATTTAGATGGTTTACCTGGTCCTGGTTTAACTTTAGTATCTGGTATCTGTCTAGGAATTCATCCATTTCCTCCAGATTTTCCAGCTTTGTTGAGTATAAGCTTTTATAGTAGGATCTGATGATTTCTTGAATTTTCTCAGTTTCAGTTATTATGTCTCCACTTTCCTTTCTGATTTTGTTAATTTGGATACTCTCTCTTTGGCCTCTAGTTAGTTAGGCTAAGGGTTTATCAATCTTGCTAATTTTCTCAAAGAACCAGCTCTTAGTTTTGTTGATTCTTTGAATGGTTCTTTTTATTTGTATTTGGTCTATTTCTGCCCTCAGTTTGATTATTTCTTGCTGTCTACTCCTCTTGGGTGTATCTGCTTCCTTTTGTTCTAGAACTTTCAACTGTGCTGTCAAGTTGCTGATGTATGCTTTCTTTAGTTTCCTTTTGGAAGCACTCAGAGCTATGAGTTTTCCTCTCAGTACTGGTTTCATTGCATCCCATAGGTTTGGGTATGTCATGTTTTAATTTGCATTGAATTCTAGAAAATCCTTAATTTCTTTCTTTATTTCTTCTTTGACCCTGCTATCATTTAATAGAGCATTCTTTAGTTTCCATGTGCATATGGGCTTTGTGTTCTGTTTGTTGTTATTGAAGACCACCCTTAGACCATGGTGATCTGAAAGGATGCATGGGAGTATTTCAATCTTCTTATATCTATTGAGGCTTGTTTTGTGACCATTTATGTGGCCATTTTTTTGAGAAGGTGCCGTGAGGTGCTGAGAAGAAGGTGTATTCTTTTGTTTTAGGATGATGTGTTCTATAGATATCTATTAATTCCAGTTGGTTCATAACCTCTGTTAGTTTTACTGTGTCCTTCTTCAGTTTCTGTTTCCATGATCTGTCCATTGGTGCAAGTGGGGTATTGAGGTCTCCCACTATTATTGTGTGGAGTGCAATGTATTTTTTGAGCTTTAGTAGGGTTTCTTTTATGAATATGGGTGCTTTTGTATTTGGAGCATATATGCTAAGGATTGAGAGTTCCTCCTGACAAATTTCCCCTGTAATGAGTAAAAAGTGTTTCTCCTTATCTTTTTTGATAACTTTTAGTTTAAAATCTACTTTATTCGATATTAGAATGGCAACTCCATCTTGCTTCTTAGGGCCATTTGCTTGGAAATTTTTTTCCCAACCTTTTACTCTGATATAGTGTCTGTCTTTGTCTCTGAGATGAGTTTCCTATATGCAGCAAGATACTGGGTTTTATTTATGTATCCAGTCTGATAGTGTATATCTTTTTATTGGAAAATTGAGTCCATTTATGTTAACAGATATTAAGGAATAGTGGTTTCTGTTTCCTGCTATTTTTGCTTTTGGAGGTAGAATTGTGCCTGTGTGTCTTTCTTTTTTGGTTTTCTTGCTTAGCAGTTTTCTTGTTTTTACTAGGATATAGTTCCCCTCGTTGTATTGAGTTTTCCACCTATAATTCATTGTAGTTCTGGGTTTGTGGTCAGATATTGTGTAAATTTAGTTTTGTCTTGGAATATCTTAGTCTCTCCATCTATGGTGATTGAGAGTTTTGCTGGGTATAGCAGCTTGTGCTGACACTTGTGCTCTCTTAGGGTCTGTATGATGTCTGTCCAGGATCTTCTAGCTTTCATAGTCTCTGTTGAGAAATCGGGTGTGATTCTGATTGGTCTTCCTTTAAATGTTACATGACCCTTTTCTCTTACTGCTTTTAGTATTCTTTCTTTGCTTTGGGTACTTGGTGTTTTGACTATTAAGTGTCGGGAGAAATTTCTTTTATGTTCCAACCTATTTGGAGTTCAGTAGGCTTGTTTTATGCTCATGGTCATCTCATTCTTAAGAGTAGGAAAGTTTTCTTCTACAATTTTTTGAAGATATTTAGTGTGCCTCTTAGTTGATATTCTTTGCCCTCTTCTATTCCTATTATCTGTAGGTTTGGTCTTCTCATTGTGTCCTGGATCTCCTGGACATTTTGGGTTAGGAGCTTTTTGGATTTTGCATCTTCTCTGACTATTTTGTCTATGTTTTCAATGTTGTCTTTGGTCCTCTGAGATTCTCTCTTCCATCTCTTGTAGTCTGTTGAAAATGCTTGCATCAGTGACTCCTGATTTCTTTTTTAGGTTTTTTTTCCTCTAGGGTTGTCTCTTTTAGTGTTTTTTTTTTATTGTGTCTATTTCTGTTTTAAATTCCTTCTTCCATTCCTTCATCTCTTTGGTTTTGTTTTCCTCTAGTTCTTTGAATTCTTTAAGTGTTTTTCTTGTTTCTCCTTTAAAAGCTTCCTGGTGGCTGATGGCCTAAGTGCCTGTTCTGCACCCAAGGGCCACCAGCTGGAAACAGACAGCCCAATGTGGGGTTTCCAGTTCCATGAACCAAGCAGGGGGATGGCGCATTTTCTGTGTGCTCTGCAGAGATCTTTCTGCTCCCCACCTACTCGGAATGCCTTCTCACCAGGCCTGTGTCCCTGGATCTTTGCTGTCTTCACTGTTCCTGTTCATTGGGGAAAATTCTTAGCAAAAAAAAAAAAAAAAAAAAACCCAACAACATCAACAACAAAAACAGCTTGTTCTTATCTATGACGGAAACATCATTTCATGGAATTATTGCAGAAGTACTTGATTGAATTTCAATTGTTCTGTCTGTCAAACGGGATGTCTGAATACTAAGTTTTCACTTTCTACTTAATTTAAAATTAAATTTGTTTGTGTGTGTGTGTGTGTGTGTGTTTGTGTGTGTGTACATGTACACATGCATGCCATGAAATATGAAAGGAGGTCAGAAGACAATTTACAGGAGTTAGTTCTTTTTTCCCCACAATGTAGTCTAAGGATTGAGCTGAGGCCAGGCTTGAGGAGCAAGGTCTTTGCTGAGGGGGAAGTCTTGCTCCCATTCACTCTTTCCTGATAGGTGCTCTAATGAAAAGCATTTTCTGTTCTGAGGCCCAACTTCTTCTTCAGGACAGCTCCGGATACTGCCCATCGCAAAACCATAAGTCAGTATGATTTTCTTCTTGTGATTATCTTGTATCTTATTACCCAGTTATCCAGAGTAAAAAATCATTCATAGATGACAATGTCTTGGCACAATGTCAAAAGATTGGACACACCTGATTTGACCCTTAGAGAATTTACTTATTCCTATTTAATTAAAAACAAAACAAGACAAAACACATGATTCTGCCTTCACATCTTGGATGGCATCACTGGTATGACTCAAATGGTATGGAAGGCTTTAAAGTTGTATGCATAGTTTTTATAAAATCAACATAAAGATTGAAGGGATAGCTCAGTGACAGGTAATGTGCCTATAATGCATGAACCTCTGGATCCCGTTCTAAGCACACACAAAATACAAATGCAATATGCATAAAATCAGTCATCATCAATGATTTCTTTGTTAACGGGCATAAATGTTATGAACTCTGATCTGTGATAAAAACACAACACAGATAATTTTTTGAAACATTTACCCAGTGACAAGCAATATAACACTGGCTGTTTGCTGTTCAAGGAAAGTCTAATGTAAGTTCACACTGAAGCTAGCATGTTCAGCATCCTTAAGCCCTGCCTCCTGCTCCCTGACATTAACTTGGTAGTTATCCTGTTGAGTCCCACCATGCTAACAGGAGCTAATTTGGTGATATCTCTGTTCCATCTCTTTTTCCAGACCTGAAAATCAACCTGCTGTCACCAAACCTTGTTTCGTACTGAACACCCTCGAAGTGAGTGGGGGAGCTACTTGGACAGTCCGAGCATTTTCCCAGGGTTTCCCAGGGCTGCTTCTCCATTATGAAAAATGGGGCCCATTCACACCAGATTGAAAGTTAATAGAAGGAACATTCTTCAGACATCTCTTTAGGTGAATCTGCCTCTTGTGCTCCAAATCAAATTCGCTCTGCAATTTCCTTGTCTCTCCGAAGAACATTACCATCTTTCCAATTACCTTCACTCAGAACCTCAGAGTTCCCTATGACAGGTCTCTTTCTGCGCCATGCTATGTCAAAAATTAAAATGTCTTGCCTTTCCCCTGACACTTCCCAAATCCCAGCCCACAGTGGTTCATTTCCATGCCACTCAGAGAACCATTTGGCTGTTTTTCAAGAACACTGTCTCATCTCAAGCCATCACTGATTATGACTCCAAATAAGAATCTCTCAAGTGAATATCACTTCTCTGCTGAGGAAACTCAGTCGTCGGTCCTTCGATAATACTTTAAAATCCAGGCTTTCCTTGCAGACATCTCGACACTGTGTATAGACCCCATTTTCCACAGTTCCCAACACATTTATTCTGATGTGGCCCATATCTTTTTTCTCCTTGATTTTAAATTTTCCCCGCTTTTATGAATTTGTATTGTTTTAATCAAAATGAAATGTCAGATAATTACTTGGTTTTATGCCATCTTTCTCACCTCCCAAGCCTGACATTAATCTCAGCACTGTTCTCTAAGGTAGAAATTAGACACTTAGAACAGTATATGTGTCTAAGAAGAAGGGATGTGGGGGCAGACGATAAAACTAATTAAGATGCTATGAGAAGGAAATGAGTGATGTGCGGAAATGAGGAGAGGAAAATGTCACACAAAAACAGAAAGAAGGCTTTTGGGAGGGTATTAATAGAGGAATGGGACACAGGGGGAAGGAAAATCAACAATTTCAGATTTTATCTGAAAATAAAAAAGCCACAATGAAACCTAAAACGTTACATGATAAAATAAAAGGAAAGTACGCCATAAGGACAAAACTGCAGTCAGCATTACCCACCAGAGGTGCCGCTGCCTACGTGTCTTAGCTTGGAATCAACTGCTGCGCTGACCTCAGGACCTTGTGTCTTGCTCATTGATGTCCTGCCTTTCCAGCCAGAGTTGTCACTTTTCTGTTGCTGGGATAAAACAGCATGAGCAAAGCAGCATAGAGAAGTGTTTATTTTGGCTTGTGGTTCTGGAGTTCTTCACATGGCATTCATAGAGACCTACCCTCTCAGTGATTAAAAATGATTAAATGAATAATGTTTTTACTTTCAGCCATGGCAGCTGTCTTCCAGTTAACTCACCATAATGACAAACACAAAAGGAAAGAGGAGAGGCACGCGGTCTGTGTTCTTTAGGCCTTTTAGTAAACATGGAGCTGTTCCTTTGGCCACATACATGTCAATCTGTAAGAACGTGATACTGTAGACATCAAGGGAATGGGCGCTGTTCAGAAAGGAATGCTCCATAAGTGTTACCACGGCAAAACCAAAGAGTCTGCAATGTCACCCAGCATGCTGTGGGCATCATTGTAAACAAGCAAGTTAAGGGCAAGATTCTAGCCAAGAGGATCCATGTGCGGACTGAGCACATCAAGCACCTGAAGAGCAGAGATGGCTTCCTGAAGCGGGTGAAGGAGAATGAGGAGAAGAAAACGACGAGGGCACCTGGGTTTGGCTGAGTCGCCAGCCTGCGACACCCAGAGAAGCGCACCTTGTGAGGACTAAGGGAAAAGAACCTGAGCTGCTGGAGCCCGTTCCCTATGCATTCATTCATGGCCTAATGTGCAAAAGGAAATTAAGGACCCAGACGGCAAGGTATTTTCCTTAGGTTGAAGTGTGATGTCTTCTCCCGGAAAGAAAATGTTAAAGCGAATTTTCATTGTCTTTCTTGTTCAAAGTTTACTAAATGATATTGCACAACGTGCGGAAAATATACTCTTGATTAGAAAATGGCAAAATATTTACAAAAAAAATGTTGCATATAACAATATCTGCAACAGTAAATCTCTCATGAATCCTTTCACCTTCTGTTATCAAGATGATAAATGTCTTTAGATAACAGTCTTCATGGGAAAGTGTGAATGATAAATCAGAGACTTACATGAGAACCATATCAACCCTTCCATCTATAAGCTTTCTCTATCACGTTTGGAATGTTCTACATCCTATTATGACAATGAAAATATTAATGACTGCTTATGAATTTGTTCTCCCCATTGCATGGCCATCACTTCAGAGGTGGGAAGAGTCCACTCATCCATCTTCCCTTACTCTACTATTAGCAGTTTTGCCTTGTAAATCCCAGATGGTAGATACTTGCTCAGCAGGTCATTCTTCAGTGACTGGTCTAAGAGAGGGGAACCGGGAGGTTGGAAGATAAAGAAAACCATAAAGTTTGGGATCAGAAGTTCTTATATAAGCTCTGTCTTCTGCCAAGGAAACTTATTAAGAACAATTGCATCTTCTATACAGTTTGTAGGTGTGAAATGGGACAGAGTCAGCAGAAAGCTATCATACCTTGGAACTAAGTCAGCAGGAAGCTAATCAAGCAGTGCTGCACAAAGGGAGCAGAGGACTCAAGTACATTGCAGATGGGACACACAGTGGTTTGGGGACTGATAAGTCTAGTCTCTTCAGAGGGGGTAGGATGTCAGAGTTTTATAAAGCAAAACCTCAACTCTTCTAGGCTTTGTCCCCAACCTCAGCACAGATCTTGCCACATCTGTTCTTGAACAAGCACACAGTAGTACAATTGTTCTTATTCTTTCATTGGGGACTCTGAAAAAACCCTCAGAGAAACCTGGCTCCCAACAGCTCATCGTGGGAACGGATAATTAAAAAATGGCTGTTTTCAGTATGAATCAGTAGAAGATGGCTTTTGGAATTTCGGTAGTCCTCATCCAAAATTACAGAGTTTATCCTTAGTAGAAGGAATTGCATAGTCTGCTTAGAAAAGCCTAGCCAGGTTTATTCACAACCATGACAAGGAAATTAAAAGGAAGGAGTCACTGGATTAATAAGGAGATTTTAAGTGGTTTGTAGAAGTAGGCCCTGTGGGCCCAGGTTACTGAACCCAGTACTTCGGAGGGGAATCAGGAAAATCACAGGTTGGAGACAAGCCTGGGTCACACAGTGAGTTACAGCCAGTCTGCTTAGCCAGAGCCTATCTCGGATAAAACAGTAAACTAGCAAAGGAAGGCTGAGGGCTACATTCCAGGGGCAGAGAGCTTGCTGAGCACACAAGTCCTTTGTCCAACCTCTGGTACCACAAGAAATGATGTGCTCATTAACTTAGTGAATAGAATACATGTTGTTAATGATGTGTACTGGTACGAGTGCTGGCTGTGACTATCACTGAGAGGGAACTGTTCAGAGTAGAACATCCTTCCATCTTAGGGGATCATAAAGTTCCTGTACCTTGGCTAGTCTCAGGATCTTCACTCTCACTTGCACGCCCCACTCATTTATCCAACTGTTGTCATTAATGGTTGATGTATCATCTGGGGCTGGATTGTGAGGATTGGCTTTAAAAAAACAAAGTGTCAAACAAGTCTACAAAATTTTCCATTGCAGAGTTTACTCTTATAAAAATTACAGTACTTGCTAAACGTTCAATAGCTAGCGAGAGACCAGATCTCATTATTAAGGGAGGTCTGCTGTTGTCAACACCCACTAGGGAAGACTGAGTCAAACTGTTTATTCTTACTGTAAAGGTATGTTCCCCAATCCATCTGGCATACTACTCATTAAACTATGACTGATACACTCACTTTCTATCCTGTTGTAAAATAAACCAGTAAATTCTGATGTTAGGAAAATAAATACAACCCATAAATTTATATAAATTGGCTTGATTACGTTATAAAAATAAATGTTCTTCCAATCCAAATGGCTTATAAAATGTTTTATTAAATATTTAAAAATGTTTTTTATTTTTATTTATGTATATGTGTGTAACTGTGTCAGTACAAACCACATGAGTGCAAGAGGGCAAATAGGGCATTTGAAGCACCGGAGTGCAATTATAGACAGTTGTGACCTTGTCTGCCTGACCTTGTTCTCAGAACTGAACTCCAGTCTTCTGCAAGAGCAGCAAATGCCTTTTGCTGTACCACAGCCTCTCCAGCCTGAGAGTTTTAATTCTTGATCATGGGCAGGATGTCCCTGAATAGGAACTGTGCCAATGATCTTGGCAAAGTAAAAACAGAACTGATGGTCATTTGAACACAGGCACCAGATGTCACTGGGCTGCATAGGGGCTGCGGCTGTAGCATATCCTTTACACTCTATGATGAAAAACAACAACGATAACATCATCATCATCACCATCAACAACAACAACTGTTATTTCCCGGAGAAATTACAGTGCACCCTAAGACTTATAATACTTAAGCTTATTATCATTGCTAGGCCAGAATTCCCAGCCTATACTGACTCCTTCCTGTTAGGGGGAAATGCACAGCATTAAGTGGTGGTTTTATTTCCAAGAGTGAGGATGTAGACATACTTTTCTTAGTGTTGGTTATCACCCAGGACCTAGGAGACTAAGAGAAAGCAGTGGAAAAGAAGCAATTCAGAAAGGGCATCAACTAATAAGACAGAATATATGAACGTGTTGCAAGGGGAACAGAATTGTGTGTGTGTGTTTTCTAAAGTTCAAGGGGAGGGGAAAAAGGCTACAGAATAGCAAGAAAGAACTGGGAATTGGGGAGATGCTCATGGCCCTTCCCATGAAAGGTGTTTTAAGTATTCTGGATTAGTTAGAATGGAGTTGTCTTATGCATTATGTAAATAACCTTCTAAGCCTCACCACAGCATGGTTCTAATCTTCAAATAAATAACAGTTTTCTTTTAAAGGGAAAAAAAATGCAATTTCAACAGGAATCACTAATGTTTGCTTAGCATCTCTCTGGAACCTTACTGAGAAGAGAAGGCTTTTTTGTTTTCTTTTTCTTCTTTTTCTGCATTGGTTGAATTACACTGTTCTGAGGTTAGTTCTGTGGCCTGTGGTTCACATTGGTGGATTAGCTCGTATAGATGTGATTACGTGTACACATGTGCGTGACTGTGTGTCACTATAAGAAAAAAACCACGAGAGGAAAGGCTGAGCTGTAGGCTTCTAATACCTATAGCTCTCTGTTTGTAAAAGAGAAGACAAGTTTATATAGTGATGTATGAGCTAACGAATATATGATCTCACTGTAGTTTCTAATTCTTCTTGACAAATGTGTGTGTGTTATATAATGTGTGTATATAAGTACATCTGTGCATGTGAGTGCATGTGTGTATATAAGTACATCTGTGCATGTGAATGCATGCATGTGTGTGTATGTCAGAACATGCTTGTATGTGGGTGCATGTTTGTGTATGAGTGCATGTGTGCATGTGAGTGCATGTGTCAATATGAGTGTATGTATACTTGTGTGTATGTGAATGTATGATTGTATGCAATTAGAGGTGTACATGTTAGTGCACATGAGTATGTGGGTGCATGTGTGTACATGTGGAAACCAGAAGTCAACCTTGGGTGTCATTCCTCAGATATCAGTCACCTTGGGTATTTTTGCTGTTGTCAGACAGGATCTGTTGCTATGACTTTCTGCTTAGGCTAGGCTAGCTGCGCAGTGAAGTAGGGATGCTTGTGTTTCTATCTTCCCAGAAATGAGATTGCAGGAGCACAATTTACCACACCAGCTTTCCTTCCTTCTTTCCTTCCTTCCTTCCTTCCTTCCTTCCTTCCTTTGCTTTTCTCTCCCCCCCCCCCCCCCCCCCCCGTTCTCATTATGTATGGTGGGGATTAAGCTCAAACCTTCACATTTGCAAAACAAGTACTTTGTAGACTGAGCCATCCCCACAGCTTTCCAATCATTACCATTCTGAGTTTCTTAGAATTTAATGTTAAAAGTTGCTGATGATTTTCTGCATTAGCCTCTTTGGGATTAATGCAAAGACATATTTCTTCAGATTACATCACCTATCCCAAGATCCCAAGGTTCTTTTTTTTTTTTTTTTTTTTTTTTTTTTTTTTTTTTTTTAGAACGAGGTGTTTAATTTTATTTTTATTTATTTATTTCAAATTGAGCAACTTTATTTTAAAAAACAAAGATAAATGTACAGATTTTAAGCATTTATGCATAAAAGTATGCAAATATATTTTTGTCAGTACTTAATATTTTTTTGAAGGTTTGATAATATGCATTAAAGTCTTACTTGTTAGAATGAACATAAAGTACATGTAAAACAAGATGTAACCTGGAAATAGTCAAAGTTTTCTTGATGTGCAAAGATTAAGCAAAATGGTTTTTCATTTTCTTTTCTTTTTTTTTTTTGGCCTTTGTTTTTTCTTGAACTTCATATAGTCTGTGAGTTGTTTCTGGGGTGTTCAAAGATTCCTGGGATTAGTATCCAATTATCAGTGACTGCATATTATGTCTGTTCTTTTGTGACTGGATTATCTCACTCGGGATGATATTCTATAGATGCATCGTTTTTATTAAGAATTTCATAAAGTCATTGTTTCTGATAACTGAGTAGTATTCCATTGTGTAAATATACCACAATTTTTGTATCCATTCATCTACTGAAGGACATCTTGGTTCTTTCCAGCTTCTGGCTATTATAAATAGAGCCGCTATGAACATTGTGGTGCATGTGTCTTTGTTGTATGTTGGAGCTTCTCTGGGGTATATGCCCAGAAGTGGGAATAACTGGGTCGTCAGGTAGTATTATGCCCAATTTTCTGAGGAATCGCCAGACTGATTTCCACAGTGGTTGTACCAGTTTACAACCCCACCAACAGTGGAGAAGAGTTCCTTTTTCTCCACATCCTCACCAGTATCTGTGTGTCATCTGAATTTTTGATCTTGGCCAATCTGGTTGGTGTGAGGTGGAATCTCAGGGAATTGCAGTCATGGATACATAGCAGTTATTTTAAATCACTTTAAGGTCCAAATGAATTAACAGCATTGAAGTCCTGTTGATCTTACACAATGCTCATGGTGCCACAGTGCCAAGACACAGGTCACATTGGTAATGTTCAGGTGAATAGCATATCTTTGTATCGTCCCTCACTTGAAAAAAGAATAAAAGGTCAGTTCTTTGCTCTGGGAGCCACTTTCTAGTAAAAGAACTCTTAGACTCTCAGATCTCTTTCCTGGAATTCCAGATGGTAGAATCTTTTAGTCCATTCTCTCACAAATGGCTGAGTGCAACTAAATTTCACTATACAGGTTAAACTGATAAAATGGGGATGTCTTAGAACATTAGAAGTGGAGAGGAGATGTCATACACAGATATTTCTACAGTCCTATACACATGGACTTGTGCAACTCATGGAGAAGACAGGCTATACCAGTTTCAGATTTTTATATTAGCAAGAGAACCTCCAGAAACACCTGCAGCACAACAGAAGGTTTAGATAGAGCAGCAGATTGGCAGATGCTAGCACTAGAAGGAGTGGGGTGTGTGCTTTTAGCAAGGAAGTGGAACAGTGAATTTCATGGAAATTCAATCTTCAGGGAAGTACACATCATTGGGGCTTAAAATAAAGACAAAAGTTACCTAATGGTTAGTGTTGTGTCAACTTGATGTATGGTAACATCACTTGGGAAGAGATTCCTTTGTGGGATTGTCTACAACAAACTGGCTTGTAGATTTGCCTGTAGGGAGATTGTTATAATTAAGTTAATTGATATTACAAGAAATGGGAAATTGTGAGCTGTGCCATTCCATAAGTAGGGAATCCTAAACTGTAAGAATGGAGAAACCAAGTTAAGTACAGACAAGGGTTAGTGCAAGTTAAGTACAAACATGCAACTGTTTCTTTCTGTTCTTGACTATGAATGTAATGTAGCAGGCTGTTTGAAGTTCTTGCCTTGCTTTCCCCACAATGAAGGGCTAAAATGATGGATCTAAAAGCTAAAATAAACTTTTCTTCTCCCCCAAGTTGTTCTGTAAATGCCCACATTTCATTACAGCTACAGAAATTAATCTAGGATAAGTTCTTCCAGGAAGCGTGACACATATTGAACTCCTGTGCAGCAGACAGTGAGTCAGAATAAATGAATCAGATGTGTGCTTTTGAAAGGACAAATTAGCACGGGAATTGGGTGAGACAGAATCAGGAAGTTACCTTGTGTGGTAGTCAGTATAACTCAGCAAAGAAACAGTCAACCCTCCAACAGTAAAAGAAACTGTAAACTCTCGAACTGGAAATCCACAAAGATGATTTACTTAATGGGAAAGTCCCTGTTACTTGGAGATACAATAAAATAAAATGGAGAGAACGAATTAAACTAAATCCAGATTTCCAGATTGAGAGACTCAGTGGATAAAATTACTATTTATTAAATAAGATGCAGGAGAGACATAGATCGGCGGAAGGAACAATGGACCCAAAGATAGGAAATTAAAATAATTTAGGATTATTTGATCCATTAGTGTTTAATTGCCATTTATTTATTAATTATGCCAGGATTTGAACCCAGGACCTTGTGCGTGCCAGGCAAGTACTTTAACACTTACCATTCATTATCCATTAAGGTTTAATAGCTTACTAATAACAGTGACTGAGCAAAACTAATGCTCTCAATGTAAGTGAAACACATCACTTTATGTAGCTCTACTAATAAAATCAAGGGCATCAACTTTTTAATCTGTGCATGACCTCATCTCTCACATGGATGTAAGGCTGAATCTGCACCATTTTCTACAGACTCTTCTAGATGTTAAAGGTTTCTACTCTGTCACTGAAACTTACTCAGCATCTTCTGTAACACCACAGTGATTTCCACTGGCAATGGCTGAGCTGCTCCGTTAATGGGATCCACTTGCTGGAATGTGGACTGTGTAGGCTGGCTCCTTTAAACTTACTCTTCATATGGTTTGCCCTCTTGCACGATCAAATGCTCTTTATCATCAACCCTGCACACTTCTTGTGTCTCTCTTGGTAAGGAGATCCTCTACATGTAGTGTTATTTCCCTGCTCATTTTATGTAACACCCACCTGACATATTAATTATCACCCATGCTCTAGAAATGTATTTTCTAATTTATCTTTTTTTTTTTTTTTTAAATCATGGCATGGTCTCTGCTCTCCATTTTCTCTGTCTCATCTAAAAAATGGAGCTTCTTGGGAATTTATTTAGTCAAAATTTCTTTACTCTTCTACCACTGCTGCTGAACTTTCTTTTCCTTTCTTCCTTATTTCCCTTATTCCTTACTTCCCTTTCTCCTTCTTCTTCCTCTTCTTTATCCTCTCCCTTTTCCACATCTTTCTCCTTATTTTGTCCATTTTTCTTCCTTCTTCCTTTCTTCTATCTACCTCTCTATCTATTTATCTGCCTGTCTGTCTTTCTATCTATCTATTTCTCTGTCTAGCTGCCTAATCTCCTGATCTAACTTCTCAACAATACCATTCTATTAATTGCCATCTGGAATTTATGCCTAAATTTCACATGCAGTACATTTATTTGGATATAATTTGCCAATCAACACCTACTTGTTATGGCTAATAATAGTAATAGTAGTAGTAGTAGTAGTAGTAGTAGTAGTAGTAGTAGTAGTAGTAGTAGTAGTAGTAATAAGCATGAATAGTCCCACACACACTGCTCCATGCTGACCTCAGCTCTCTTTTTGATCTGGGCGGTTGCTCCCACACTAGTTTCAGTATTGCAGGGCCATATGGAATTAGCACTAATTTATCTCAGTGGCTCCATGCTGGCCCACAGGGTACTCTCTGACCTGGGCCCTCAGAGAGCTGTTCCAGGGTAGCACCTGGCCATACTGCTTTCACTCACTCACAGTTCCCTTGGCAGATTGTTGCCATGCCAGTCCCACACACCCATATCCTGCCACTACACCTTCTCTTGAACTCTATTAAGTCACCACATGAAGGAAAACACCACACAATAACCATTGATCCAATTGCTATGATATACTTTTCCCATCTAGACAGCACAAATCCTGTACACACTTACCCATTAAAAATATTCATAACAACCTGCATCTTTACACCTGCCTCCCTGTTGTTCCAGCTTCTCCTCTTCGTTCTTGCTCTTTTCTCTCTTTCCAAAATGTTCTTCTCACCCATCCTTCCTTCTCGCTTAATCCTGTGCCTGCCTTCCTGCCTAAAGACATCATCTTACACATATCAGCAACTCCTGCCACATTTCCTTAACCCTTGGAGTTTCCTATTACTTGTAGCACACAAAAAATTCAATTGAAAGAGGTAAAAGACTTTTATAAAATAGAAAGATACCCTGTGCTCATAGATTAAATAGAATAATATTTTAAATGACCATCTCAATAAAAGTAATTCACAGATTCAATGCATCCCAGTAAAAGCTATTGTAGATGTAGGACTACCTATGGATACCTAAGCATTTAAAATGCCCTGACATACATGGTGCTAAAATTGAAGTCAATGAATCCAGATTTTGGCCCCCATGAAGGTCATTCAGTACTTGCAAAATTTTGGGACGTCTAGGTTTTTAGGTGTTTTAAAGGTGCTTGAATATAGGAATATCTCTAGCAAACCAAAAGGTTAGATCTGTATTAACTGAGAGCTTTGTAGGATTTGCGTATCATCACTGGAAATTTTCACAGACACTGAAAGCACCGGAAATAGGATAGAGTTCTGTGAATGGGAGGGACGAGAAAGCTGCCAACAACATAGATGCCTCATTGTAGAGCCACTGTTCCTTGGCTAATGGCTTCCTCTATCATAGTCCTCTGTTCCTTGGCTAATGGCTTCCTGTACCATAGTTCTCTGTGACAAACTTCTGGAAGCTATGCATATGAGATGACTCATAAAGATTAAGTACCACTTCTAACAAACACTCCATGACTGTTGTATCATAAAAGCAATGCAGTGTGACAAGCTTACTTCCTTCCTGCCCATGACTTGAAAAGGCTACTACCATTTTACCCACTCTGCCTGAAGGAATATGAGCTTTCCTGCTTATAAAACTTCAAATATTTGAGAGTTTAAACATTAAATTTAGTTCAAAACTAATTTTTGGAAATGTTTTCTTATTTTAGTCAAGGTATGGACCAAAGACAAAATAAATGTCTAAGATTTCAGTCTAGAAAAACAAACAAAACAAAAAATTAACAAACTACACACACACACATGAAGAATTAGATTCTTATTTATATTTGTGTTGTTGAAAGTCAAGATCATTCCTGTTTTGTTAGTAGGAAGGCTGCCAGGGTTTTGATGTGAGCCAAAGCAGCTACAGTAGATACTCTTAACCTGTTCTTAACCTATCCTGTAGACAAAGCAGTCTTTGTTAATTCTCTGAATGGTAATGATTCTCACCTTGTATCCTGAACGTGGAACTAGGTGGTCTTTGTCCAGAACAGAGGGCCTTAAATACAAAATCTAGTACAGTACCCACAAGAACCTTTTTCCAGTTTTTAAAATGGGGGTAAAACATGCACAGCATAAAATTTACTTTCTTTTATTTTCATTCTTATTATTTTGAGACAAGTCTCATGTCCTATAGGGTAAACTCTTGAACTCACTATGTAGATGAATATGACCTTGAACTTTTGAGCCTCTTGCCTCCACATTCTAAGTACTCAAATTCCAGATGTGTGCTATAATATGTGCAGTTTATACATTGCTGGTGATTGGACCCAGGGCTTTACTCACACTAAGCAAGTAGTCTATAGACTGAGCTACATCCCATGTCCTGGTTTTGAAATGTACTTGCCAGTAATATTAAATACATTTATGACGTGATACAGCTATTATGACCATTCATATCTTATATACATTTTATCACTTTTTCAACCTGAAACTCTCTACCCATTCTCTACAGGAATTGGTCATTCCACTTACTCTGTGAATTTTATCATTTTAAATACTTCACAGTGAACATGTATAGTATGTGACTTTAAACTATGTTATTACATTTACTTGTGTTAGTGTGTATGTGTGTGTGTGTGTGTGTTCATGTTCATTCCTCTGAATCATAAGCCAGTGCTCTTAACAGCACAATCTTTATTCTTCCAAAAGAAAAAGTAAGTTTGCAGTATTCTATAATATTCATAGATTAACACACTGGATGAAACAACTAAAAAAATAATTTCTGGATAGTGCCTTTTAGTTATGAATAAGTTAAAGTTATTTACTCATAATCAGCTAAAATAATTATCAGTTCATCTCAGGCAGTAATTCCTGGATATGCTGAGAAAGATGCTACAAGTAAAAGATTAAGCATCATATTTTTGAAAAAAATAGAGGAACAAATGTTCACAGATTGTTGAACAGCCACCAATTTTATATAGTATACTATTAATTTTGTTGCATTAATGGAAAATCATATTCCCCTGGAGTATATTAAAATTTGCTCAAGGTTGAAAAGGTTACAGAAAATCTTACCATAAAAAATAAAAAATTGTGTGATGCTTATTGTATTAGCTTCTTTCCTCATTGCTGTGACTAAATACCTAACAGAAAGCAACTTCCTTGGGAGGAAAAGTTGGTTTGTGCTCCCAGTTCACAGGGAACAGTCCATCATGGCGGAGAAGGCAAAGCATCAGGGGTAGGCAGACGCATGGCACTGACCAGGAAGCAGAGAACTTAGGGTAAGAGTTTCTTTTGTCCTTTCTACTTCTATCTTTGGTCTAGGACTCTAGTCCAATGATGTCACCAACATTTGTTGTGGGTCTTCTCTCCTCCCGGGAAAGTTCCTCACAAGTATACAAACAGAAATATGTCTCCCAGGTTATTCCGATGGACTCCCCAAACCATTGATGAGAATCAACTCCCACATTTTTAATGCCACACACATGTCCTAGATATTTATGGGAAGATGACAACAAAATTGGATAGGAGGTACTGATTTTCCCGTGGAACTGTCAAACCCCACTTACCTATAAGTGGTTGAATACACCTGCTAGGAACCAAGATTTGCATATGTGACCCTTTGTGGAAATACTTCATAAACAGATTATAACACTTGGTTCAGTTTTTCTCTGTGTTAAAATAAACATTACAAAATTGCTATCTTTGCCAAATAAAGTAGAAAGACTGGCTCAAAAATGGAGTCATCACTTCCATCCTTGGTGGTGTCTAAGTTAGGAGTCAAGCAACAACAATGTTGTAGATTGACTTACGAGTTCAAAGTAATTTCCCACCAGCTAGCCTCCTTCATACTCCACCTCTGTTTATCAGGACACATGCCTCTTCTCTTCTGCATACACCCGGGGTGCTTACTGTTTTTCCATGAGTCAATATGTAAAAAGCACTTATGAGAATTAGTTTCCCCAAATCTTAATAAATTCAGAATTTTGATGTAGCTATCAAAAAGTTAATGCAATGTAAGTAATTGAGGACATTCTGAAGAACCAGAGAGGGGAATTTGTCATCAAATATTTAAGGATTATTCACATGAAAGGAGTTTAAGGTCAAATTCCCTAGCATCAAAGGATAAAGCCAAAGAGCAGACTCTCTGGGTTTGAGTCCTTGCTCTAGCCTTTTATAAACCTACATTTTTGCAGCTTGTGTCCTCTGAGTTTTATCTTGTTGGTAAAGTAAAAAGATTTCTTCCTTTAACCCAGGTAGGGTTGGACAGACTAAAAATCCTAGCAAATCATATTTGACAGCAAAGAATCTCAAGGTCAATGGCATCTTTCACTATGTAATGAGTCTGGCATCAGACTAGGCTAGCTGATCTATCTGAAGAAAAAATAATGTGGAATGCTAGAGAGATTGGCTTAGTGGGTAAGAGTACTGAATGATATGCCAGAAGACAAGGGTTTGGTTCCTTGTACCCATGTGGTGGCTGACAACATTCTGTAACTCCAAAGATAAAGTGATCTCTTGTCCCCTTCAGGCACTGCACATACACACTGAACACACTCTGTACACACACATGCACACACACACACACAATATATATATATATATATATATATATATATATATATATATATATATATATATATTCATTATATATATATTCATTATATATATATTCATTATATATATATTCATTATATATATAGACATGCAGGCAAATTCCTACCTCAAGGCATTGATGAAATAACACATTGAAAATTGTTTAGCATAATAAAAATGTACTTTCCTAGGCTAGATATTCGGGTTCTTTATATTTCTCATCTGTGCTGAATATTTATTCACTCATTCATGTGCACGTCCAGATCCTTTTACCTCTTGGAACAAATGTCTGGACTGAGACAACCTGTGTGGCTAAGATGATAGTGGAGAGTACATCTCCTCACAGTTCCTTTGCATTTTAATTCTCTTCTTAGTCACTAGTTTTCATCTGGGAAAGAGAATCCAGCACAGTCGAGTTAACTGTGGGCAATAGTGGATGAATTTGATAGTCTGTAGTTATTCAAACAATGACAGTGCATTCAGTTTTCTGCCAAGCATTGTCATGTTCTATCATTTATTATCTGAGTATGAGTAATGTATAATACATTTTGCAAGAATCTTACAATCCCAGAACAAACAAGCAACAACACAAAGCAGACATTCAGAGAAGTAAGTACACGGCCATGTGTGCTGAGTGACATATGTTACTGATAAAACTGTTTGCAAAGTGAAGATCATGATGGTATCTATGAATCCTGATAGAAAACATTGGCAGAGCCTGTATGGGGAGGTGTTATGTTTAATTCAGATTTGAAAGCACATGGTGGACTTTACCAGATGGGGAAAAGATGGAAGGTTTTGCATTCAGACTCCTCCAACATTCTATCAGAATCTGGTGTCCATTCCTTTCTGTTTTGCTTACAGATCTGTTGTGTTCTCTGTCTTTCGGTGAGGAAGGCTGGTGGGCTCACCTCCGGAGTACCTGGGTCCTGAGAGACAGAACTCTCTAAAGTGCTTTGTCTTTGCCTCTCTTGCATTCAAATGTAAGTTCTGAGTCTTCTGCATTAAGTCACAAGTCTTATTTCTTCTGGCCCAAAGCAGTCAATCTGAGAAAATATTAACAAAATGAAATAGAAACTGCACATTTACTGAATAAGTAAAAAAGGCTAGTAGGAAATTGATAACCTCAACTGTCATAAGACTGGGGCTCAAATCTCACTGTAAGGTGTTTGGAAATGTACATATATGATTGTAAGGAGTCTTACATTGTCTCTGTGTGCCCTCTTTGTGTCCTTGTGGTTAGCTCAACGCCAATTGGGTTTTACAATCTTTTTATCATTGATCAAAGAGGCAGAGTCTGTATTTGTTCAACATATTCGACTTGTATTAAACTTGGCTGTTCATGATACATGTCTGCTCAAGCAGGAAAGTATGCTCATAGAGAGAACACACTGAGAATGGGATTTGAACATTATATAGCATTTGTGAAGGGGGTTGGAGAGGGGAGATCTGGGAAATACAAAAAACTGAATCCTTCTCATAATATACTTCAGATATTAAAAACAATGGGACAAAAATAAATCTTAAAATGGAAACTCAGGGGCAAGCTCGAAAATACAGAAAAACAAATATATGTTTGGTTAAAAAGCTAATATCTCCAAATGTTTCATGTAGTAACACATTTAAGAAATTAGGTTATTTTACTTAACACAAAAATATAAAAACTTTAAAAAAAATCTGCAGCAAGTTGACTAATGGGCACTCTAAGTATCAACTCCAAAAACCAAGAATATTTTTACATTACTCTATTTGGTCAGGAGGTATGAATTATGTAAGGATACAGAAGGTAAGCTGGGCACTGGCATGCATGCAAAAACACATTTCCATTGCCTGTAGATGCAATGTGTTTTCCCAAGATCAGGTCACTGTGATGTCCCAGCTATAATGTACTATAAGCTGGATCTATGAACTAAATCAAATCCTTTCTCCCCACCAAGTTGCTTTCATCGGGGTATTTTATCAGAGCAACAGTAGTGGGGAAGACATGGCAGCTAGGAAGAGCTTGCAATGGGTTGTAGGAAAGGAGCTGGCAGTGATATTTGAATGCACAGCCCCGTTCCTTGACTTCACACCTCAGTGGATCAGGAATGTAAGGTCGAAGTGAGGCAGGGCTATAACCTCCATGGCTCTCCCCCCAGAGACCCACTCAGGTCCCATACCTGAATGAATCTACAATGTTCTCAAACAGTCCCATCATCTGAGGACCAAAGATCTAAATGTGAGCCTTTGAAGCAATATTTTACATCAAAGCCATGATAGTCACTAACACTGCCCAGTTGGTGCAGGAAATATTAGAGAGACCCTAGAAAATTAACACAGAGGCTCTTTTTTTTTTATTTGATACAGGATCTCAAGATATAGCTCTGGCTGTCCTGCAACTCAGTTATGTGGACCAGGCTGGTTTCAAACTCACAGAAATCCCAAGTGCTGGGATGTAATGTATTTACCACTAGGACCAACAAAGCTGGATTTTAGAAAACTAAACATTTTAAGAACAATGATAACTGAAATATTAAATGAGGTCTTTAACTATTTATTATATTTTTACCTTGTGTGTATGCATGTTTGCCTGTATGTATGGCTATAAACCATGTGTGTGCAAGTACTGGTGTGGAGACCAGTAGAAGATATTAGATCCCTTGGAACTGGAGTTATGGAGAGTTGTGAGCTGCATATAGGTGTTGTAAAAAAATGAAACACAACAACAAAATAACAGGTCATCTGGAAATCAGCCAGTGTTCCTGACTACTGAGCCATCCCTCCAGCTCCTCAAGTGGAGTTTTGAGCCTCAGAAGACAAACAAAAAGCCCCCTGCTACTGAGAAGGGCATCTTGGGAGAGTCTTGAGGATCTCTATCCTCAGCAGTAAACAAGGAACAAACAATCAAAATGGCTGAAGGACCTGACTAATCAAATAGCAGAAAGAGTTCTTTGACTTAGAAGGAAGAAAGAGTAGTAGGTTTCAACCTCAGACTGAGATCAACAAACGAGTCAACAATGCTGATAGTAAGTAAGAATAGCCTTCCCCAGGAAAGAGATCTTCTTCTCCACTTAAGCTATTACAAACCAAATGATCTGCCCTTAAATATAGATACATAAAAGTAACATTACTTAGACTGAGCAGACTGTATTTATATATTTAGAAAAAGAGACAATGAATTTGAAATAAAGCAAGGGGGATTCATGGGATAAGTTGGAGGGAAGAAAGGGAATGGAGAGATGATACAATTATATTAATCTTAAAATATTAAATATATATAATTAAAAGTGAAGTTTATTCTTTTGGAGAAGAGGTTTTTAGGCTGTGGGACTGCCTGCAAGCTGTACAGAGATTTCAGAGTTGAAGTCTCGAAAGTTATCACATGTCTTGGAGGGGTGGTAATGCAGATGCTTTTTAGTCAACTCTGCTCCTTGTAAGTAACCCCAACACCTGTTAGCAGTCCCGGTAAAACACCCACCAGTTCTCCAAAAAGGGCATTGGTGCAACTGTTACTTTTGTCAGTCATGGGGCATAGTGATATGTGTGTGCCACACTGTCTCAGGGCAGTCTATTACATGACACTCAACAGTGCAAAGGTTGCAGACTCTCTCTGGGAAAGGGAGGCCTGCCTGTCTTCACATCTAAAGGGTGTATGTGTCAATCAATTCATGGTCCAAGGGTTTGGGGGTAAAAATGTTAAATGCCTTGGTTAAATTTTCTCTAAGTGTCATATTGCCATTTAAGATCTGTTCCACAAATTTAAAGCATAGTTGGGGGCACAGATATTTGCATGACTTTGATCTGAGCTTCTGAGAGTGTTCACCTATGAAAATAACACGTTTAATCAAGAGTTCAGTTCAGCTCACCCCTAAGATGTGCATAGAATGTCAAGTGAACTGGTGTACTGTGAGATGTTTTAATTTGTTTCTTAAGGTAAGGGCGATGGGACCCTAACCTTCAGTGTGTTTTTGTGAACAACGAAGCTACACCACTCTCCTTGAAATATCTCACATTGAAAATAAAATTTCTCACGTGGTCCAAGTTTTTATTCTTTTTCCTGCTAAGTTGTCCAGCTGTGCATAGCCCTTTGGCTTAGAGAGAGATTAGTGTGAAAACTGATACATACAGGCTGGGCTCCTTAAGCTGGAGAAGGTAGCTATGACTAACAATGGCGCCTCTGCTGTAGGGAATTCTGTGGAGTAGCTTGCTTGAAGACTTTCACTGACAAAGCATTTGGCTGTTCTCAAATGATTAAAATTCCACTTTTCTATCGCAGTAGCCATGACAACAGACTGCTACTGTTCTACTGTTGGTAGGACAACCAGGGTCCTCTGATGAGACAGCAAACAAAGCATCAAGGTGTCCATGGATGGAAACTTCAGCTGCTGTGGCCAAAAGCAACTTAGCGGAAGAAAGGACTTCATTGGTTTCTTCACACTTCACGGTTACAGTCCATATTAGGGAAAGTCAAGGAAGGAACTCAAGCAAGAATTTAAGGGCACAGAATCCGGGAGCTGGAGTTCTAGGCTGATATGAGCTGCCCAGTGTAGGTGCTGGGAACTAAACTTGAGTCCCCTGCAGAAGCAGTCTGCACTTTTAACTGCAAGGACACCTCCATGTGTTTTAGATTTAAATTTAAGTCATCTTGGGACTGAAGGTTCAACACTCCTCCTTTTCTTTCTTTTATATATCTCCTTCACACATGTCACTGTCCAGCCCCTTTCGAGCCCCCTTCCTTCTTCCTTTTTTTTCCCTGTGAGCAGCATAAAGATAAGTGAAGACAAGAGCCATACTGCTTAGATCTTGTCAGATTGACATAAGTCAGTTTCATCTGGGAAGAGGGAACCTCAGTTGACAGAAAATGCCTCCATCAGACTGGCCTATTGTCAAGTCTGTAGTGTATTTTATTAATGACTGAGCAGGAGAACATCGTTCACTATGGATGGTTCCAGCCCAAGATGCTGGTCCTGTCTTTCAGAAGACAGCAAACCCAACAGCCATGGTAAACAAGCCAGGAGGCTGTATCTTGCCATGGCTTGTACTTTAAATTCTATCACGAGGTACCTGCTCTGAGTTCCTGCCCTGACTTTGCTTCATGACAAGAAGGTCAAACAAACTCTTCATTTCCCAAGTTGCACTAAGTCTTGGTAGCTTGTCCCTGAAACATGAGCCAAATGGAAGAACTCTGGAGAACATTGAAGATACAAGTTGGACTATCTCTGACAGATAAAGGAGTACATGGTACAGTGAGAATAAGATTTGGAATTTGCCTATAATGGAGGTATTTATTAGTCAGAGTTCTCTAGGGCAGTGGTTCTCAACCTTCCCAATGCTGCAACTCTTTCATACAGTTCCTCATGCTGTAGTCATCCCCACATATCGTTATTTTCATTGCCACTTCAAAAAAAATTTTTTTTGCTACTGTTATGAATCAGAATGCAAATATCTGTGTTTTACTGGCTTGTGTCATTCTGACAAGAACTAAGCAGCACAGTTCCTGTATTATGCTGCTTATAGGAAGAGAAATAAAGAAAGAGGAGGCTGGAAGAAGGGAAACTCTCAGGGCAATTACACAGGTCTTAGGCAACTCTGCAAAAGGGTCATTCTACCCCAAGCAAGGTTATGATCCTAGAACTAATAGAATCTCTCTCTCTCTCTCTCTCTCTCTCTCTCTCTCTCTCTCTCTCTCTCTCTCTCTCTCTCTCTCGTATCTCTCTCTCTCTCTCTTGTATCTCTCTCTCTCTCTCTGTGTGTGTATGTGCATACACACACACACATACACACACACACACACACACACACACACACACAAAAGGCTTACAAGTAATGGTCCAGCTAGTTCAAAAAGCTGTCATCTACCAATGGAAAGTTCAAGAATCCAGTAGTTGTTAGGTTCCCGAGGCTGCATGTTTTGGCTGATCTTCAGTATATCCTGGAGTCTGGAGGAGTAGCTCTAATGCTATTGAAGGATTGGACTTGCCAGTGAGGACAATAACTTAAAGAGCAAAAGCTTTCTTCTTCTATGTTCTTTATTTAGGCTGCTAGCAGATGGTGTGGCACAGATTAAAGGTGGCTCTTCCTACTTCCAAAGATGTATATTAAAGGCAAATCTTACCACTTTAGATGACTTAACTAAGAAAAATCCCTCTCAGGTGCACCCAGTGGCTTGGGTTTTAGCTCATTCCAGATATAGTCCAGTTGACCACCAAGAGCAGCCATCACAAGTTAACCTCAACAGAAGTCATAATAGGAGCTTAGTGTGTGCTTTGTAGCATGATTCTGCTGAGTTGTACGTGGTGTATAGAGTCAGTAGGTAGCTTTGTCAGTT
Organism: Micromys minutus; assembly: GCF_963924665.1. NCBI lineage: Eukaryota > Metazoa > Chordata > Mammalia > Rodentia > Muridae > Micromys > Micromys minutus. The sequence goes on along the minus strand of NC_137975.1, from coordinate 64,215,748 downwards.
GTCAGATCTCCCTGCTAGGGTATTATCACTTCTATGACACAGAAATTCAATAATAGAGAATGAGCTCTTAATATTCATTAATCAATCTTAAAGCTTAATTATATTGTTTTTAGTTATTCCTATGGCTCGATTTCATGCCACAACAGCTGAGATGACATTATGGTTTTCAATAATTTACAAGATTAGAGTAGACCTCATAAAGACTTCTCACAGCAGTCTTTGTGAGAACACATCAGGACATCTCATCTGAGATCTAATTAAAGCAGCCCATAAGTAATTAATACAAACTCCTAGTTTTGAAAAACTCTCAGAGAGAGAGAAAAAAATCTTCCTCAGTTTGACAATTCAAGGCTGGAGCAATTTCAACTCTTTTCATCAAAACAGCTTCTTCTTGTGATAAAGACTCCATTAAAAAACATGAGGTTTCATATTGATTCTCCCTATCTCTGTGGGTCTTCATCATTATGCATTATGACTCCCATCTCCAGAATTCACAGGATTGTTGCAGGGGGAGCAAAGTGACTGGAGCATCATCATTTTTGACACAGGCTACAATCTGCAAGCTCAGTCCTAGCTATGTGTGGTGAGGAGTTACTTGAAATTCATATTTAAATGGCTCTTCAACCGCTCATTGGAATGAAGCAATTTAAATCCATAAAATTAGAGTTAAACAATGTCATCTCAGTACCATCCACCAGAGATCATTGCACACTTAAGGAGAATCGAGTAAGCAATCAATTCAACAACTCTTTCAACTTCATATTTTCTCAGAACTTACACTGCTGTTAAAGTGTACCGATCCATGTACAAATACATGCAGTGGGTGAAGCTACAAAGTACATTTCTTTATTTAATTACCTCTCAATGCATGTTATTGGTACTGTGAGCAAAGAAAGGAAGTAAAGAGCCCAAGGAACTGTCCTGTATAATGCAGAGCCAAGACCCCTGCATCAGGAAGCTGGAGAATAGGGGTCTGGTAGAACATTCTGGGTGTGGGTCAGTCACTTATGTAAGAAAAGGAAAGGTACACCAGCTACCAGAACCCATGTACGCTGGGATGTTCAGATAAAAAGAATGAGTTAATTATGTGATATTTAATGCTGTTAATGCCACAGTCTTCAGCAGCTCTGTTTATGTTGTACACATGTGTATGCTGTGTGTCTACATGTTGTGTGTGTTGTAGATACCAAAATGCATATATTTTATATGTATTGTGTATTGCAGATGTGTCATGTACAAGCATGTATGTTGTTGTGTGCATTATATATTGTGTAAATTATAATAATGTGTGTTATTAATTACACATTTTTATTTGTGTTGTGTGCATGTGTTGTATGTGATTACATATGTTGTCAGCATACTTGTTTGTTCTAGCATATGTGTTTGTGTGTATATGTGTCATTGTATGTGCATGTTGCATGCGTGTCATGTGTATATGCTGTGTATGACTGTGTATGTTAAGTACATATATTTCTTTTAGTATTTTTGTATCTTGTTCTATGCTAGCATATATTTTTGGACAGATATTGTTCCAAGCTTTTTCCATATAATACCTAGTTATAAAAGCTAGGCCAGATTGTTTTTTTTAAATTGGATTCTTTGCTGAGAAACAACTCCCATCTATTTTACCTCATCAAAGTTCAATGAGTTCAATGATTCAAAATATTCAGAGATTACCCTATGTTGTTTCACTAAATTAAGTTTCTATTGGTTTAATAAGAGGCCCCTGTATACGAGAATCAATCCAATACACACTTTGAACTTTGAACTTCAATACATGACTCAACTTTTCTGGTTATGTTTCCTCAGCACAACAATGAAAGAAGAGATATCATATAGCTCACTAGTTGTTGAAACTGAATAGATAAATGAGTTTTTGTATAGTATTAGTTTCTTTTTCTCTTGCTGTGATAAAGCACCTTGGCAAAAAGCAACCTAAAGGGGAAAAGGCTTCTTTCACTTGGAATTCCAGGTGGCAGTTTATTACAGCAGAGAAGTACCAGCAGCAACACACTGAGAAACTGGTCATACTGAGAACAGTCAAGAGCAGAACAATGAACTAGTTAGTGCATGCTGCTGTTCAGCTTGTGTCTCCATCCTAGACAGCCCAGGACTCTTCCAACAGTGAAGATGGCTTTTCCCATATCAATTGTCTACCACCCCTCACGTTCTTCTAGGCTTATTTGAATGTAGATGTTTCCTGGGGTGTGTTCAGAGGCTTGCCTCCAGGTGTCTAATCGGCAACAAATATGGAGCTTTCCAAATGTCTTACAGGTTCCTACCCTTTGTTGATAGTGACAGGGCTTCTTTCAAAGGCGGCAAACTTCATAGCTTGTGCATAACATCTATTTACCCCTTGATAGACACAGAGATCGTCCACACCTTGTCTGTTGTGACCAATAAGTCCACGAAGAAAGAAGATATTTGAATTCATTTCCACCCAGTATACAACTAAAAGAACCATCCTAAAGATTATTGATGAAATATAGAATTAGTTGTTTATAACTAACTCATAACTGTTTCAGTAAGTTTTAAAAAATATGGCAGCCTGCACCCAGTCTAAGCCATCACCACAGCCCAACTGGTCCTCGCAACTCCCTTCCGTGGTCGTTTTCCACCACCTGTTCTCTGCCTCTGCCCAGGGCGCTTCTCTACCCCAAAATCCCACATAAATACAAGTCTACAGCCCCGATAGCTATTTAACGCCAATCAGTATCACTTGGGAACCTCCATCTTGCCACTACCTTCACCCTCTGTTATATGACCTCCTCTGACCTCTCCACCTCCCTTGCCCCACCCAGTCGCTGGCTTTCCTTTATTTTACTAATTAAAATGGGAAGGTTCAGTTGGAGTCACATGACTAGGCAGCCCTTCTTGGGGAAGTGTAGTTAACATTAAAATACAAACAGCTTCAGGACAATCTACACATAACCCTCAATTAATTTGACCTATTTTAAAATGTGGATAAAATAATGTGCCTTTATGATTCATACAAGATTAAGCCAACTAATGTTTTAGCTTGGATGGAGAAGGAGACTCCAAGACCCCCGTTGTCCTTGCTGAGGAGTTATTGGCAATTGATGGCTTCTGGGGGAGGAAGAGTCTCTTTCTCTTGGTAATCAGGTTGTTGTTAGGATATCCATGTACTTGTGGCTAGCACCAATTAGACTCAGTAGGATATATGTGAATAAGATGTGAGTTAGTGACTTGTGTTGGGACAAACTAGGGAAAATTAAAAAGAAGAGAGAAGGGTAGATATGAGGGTGACACATTGTATGTGCATGAAGATTTCAAAGAATAAATAAAAAATGTTGCTGAAAGAAAAATTCACCTCTAAAACTAATAATCAAATGTAAAATAATAAATCAATGTCTTTTAAATGAGGATACAATATCCCACCATATCAGACACTCAGCAGCATCAACTACAAGAAACAAACAAGCCTGGTGCCATGAGGTGATTAGTGGGATACAGATCCACAGTAAGTGCTGAATTCGAGTTACTTTTTAAATTTTGTTTTTGGTTCTAGTCACCTTCCATCTGACCTATCTTTGTTCCAGATCAGATGCACTCAGTCCTCCAAGTTCATGCCTGAGCTTTGAGGTAATAAACACAGACAGGGTAGAGCAAATGATAAAAGCCAGGGACATGTACCCAGCACTGGTTATGGTAGAAAGAACAGAGATTATCACTTGGCCTGGCAGTGACTCCAGGCAGTAAGATAAGTGAGGGGAACCTGGCAAGAAGGACCAGGTGTTTCCTGCTGGATGCTGTGGGCATAGAGCAACTAGGCCCAAGCAGGCAGAGTCTCCTCTGTGAATGCTTATGGCTATAGGTTTACCTTTCTCTGGTTGGTGCCATGTCTAATCAGAGACCATTTTCTCAGAAGCAAGTTTTTAATGCCATGGGTTAATGCTAGTGAGAACAGTCTGAAGCCACACAGTGTGACTTATCATTGACTCATATGGAAAGATAGGTCACCTGTGCTCACTACTGGAGGGTCTAGGTTCAGGTATTGCTGTATATGATCTACCCATTGTCCTTTAGGACAATGAATTCCTTATGTTGTGGTCACACTGACACAGCAAAGGCTTGTTGTTGATGTATATTCTCTCTCCCTCTCTCTCTTTCTCTCTCTCTCTCTCTCTCTCTCTCTCTCTCTCTCTCTCTCTCTGTCCATCTGTCTCTCTGTTTCTCTCTGTCCTCTGTCTGTCTTTCTGTGTCTCTGTCTGTTTGACTATCTGTCTGTGTCCCTCTGTCTCTGTTTCTCTCTGTTTCTCTCTGTTTCTCTCTGTCTCTCTCTGTCTCTCAGCCTCTCTCTTTCTCTGTCTCTGTCTCTCTCTCATATGCACATTTCAGGACCTACCTCATCTCCAGGAGAAACTCATAGACCTGAACAAGCCACTCATAAAAATCCTTGTTTTTTTTTTTTTTTTTTTTTTTTTTCTCTATGTTTCCAGTCTCATCTGAGGTAGGGGTCTGTGCTCTAAGACCAAGAGCAGTGTGTGACTTCTTCATGAGTTAGGCTGCTTGACAGTCCAGCTAGTAATCCTTTGTCTGAGGAAATCTTCTCCCTCCCTTCTAGAATCAGCTCAGCCTCTACCCACTTTGGAAGTCACTGTGTTCTTCATTTGGAGCAACAGAATGTTTTCCCTCACATGTGATGTGAGCATGTGTATGCATGTTTTCCTGAATATGTCCATACATGTATGGACATTCATGTGGAGGCCTGGAAGTGACATTAGGTGTCTTTATTTACTGAAGCCTTTATCTGAACCTGGAGCTCCCCAGTCCTGGCTCATATCTAGGGTTTCTCAGTGCTGCCTCCCAAGACTGTCAACATCGCAGCCAGTCATCGTACCTGTATAGATTTTTGCATGAATTCTGGGAATCCAAACTCTGATCTCTATCTTTTCTCAGCAAGTGCTTTATCGGTGGAGCAATTTCTTCAGGCTTCTATGACCATGACTCAATGAGTCAACTACTCTTCCATCCTATACAGTGATTTTATCAAAGACATGTGCCATTATTTGTCCTGACCTCTGTGCTCTGGGCAGCATGCTATCAATGCACAGCATCAAATAAAAGAGTGGAACCGAGGAGCAACATCTTTAGACTTCATTTGGAAAGTTCTTCCACACACCATATGGTATGAAAATGTAACATTAGAAATGAACACCAGAAGATCAACTTGAGTGAGTAGCCAAGTGGAACAGACATGATTAAAGTATTTTCACTGTGTCCTCATGACATTTCAGAAAATGTCTCTATTGCGAGGTTATGAATTGAGCAAATTTAAAGGCAAAACCTGTCCTTTGCCTGGTAGTCACCACTTGAGTAAGGATTTTTTTTTTGGTAACCTTTGGGTTGTTCTCTGGAATAAAAATGCCCTCCATTTTCTGATTAAGACTTGCATAAGAGACTTGGCACATGGAGGTAAGAACCAGTGTGAGGGGAAGACACTGAATCTCAGAGAAATGACCTTGATCTAAAAGACTTCAGTTTTTGAACTCTCATTGAGAGTGATGAAGTTTTGTTTACATATTGGGCTTTGGCGGTGATAAGAGAATATTTTTGAATGTCAAAGGCTAGCATTCTATCAAGGGAAAACCAATCAAAGCCCAGGCAAAGAAATGAGAGTAAAAGGGGTGTGCATGTGGTTAAGAAGTAAAGAGCTTGCTTCACAAGCTGAGTTTGTATCCCCACCTCCCAAGTTAAAAAACTGGAAAAGGAGGTGGATACCTGGAAGAAATTGGGGTAGAGAAATGAGGATCCCTGGGGCTTCTTAGACAACCAGACTAACCCTTGATAAGCTCCACATCCTATCTCAAAAATTGTTGTAGAGGAAAGTAATTGGTGATGAGTTCTGATCTTTCTGTATACATACAGTCAGCCATACCTACACATACAGATGAATATAATACACACACACATACAGATGAACATGACACATACACACAGATACATACAGATGAATATAATACACACACACATACACAGATACAGATGAACATTCTCTCTCTCTCTCTCTCTCTCTCTCTCTCTCACACACACACACACACACACACACAGAGAGAGAGAGAGAGAGAGAGACCTAGATTGCCCAAATGTGAAAAGCACCACACCGTATTAGATCCCAATTTAGAGGTGAAATCATGTATATTTGTGTTTAGGACTGTATGTTAATTATAGTTCAAAATCTTTGAGCTACATGGTATGTCTCGTTCTTAAACGTAAACCTAAAGACATGCTTAGCTAATATACTGTGGTGGTTTGAATGGGAAATGTCTCTCACAGGCTTAAGTTTGAACATCTGATCCCCAAATGTTGCGGTTGGTTTGGGAGTTTGGTCTGACCGGAGGAAGTGATTCAATAATAGCAGAGATTTGGGGGTTTATACCCCTGACTTCCTTCCATCTCTTCCTCTGACTCCTGGTCTTCCCAGATTTGAACAGATCCCACCACCACAGTCACAACCCACCCCAGTCCGTATGCCTTCCATGCCATGATAGACTTGTATCCCCTGACATTATGGGCTTACATGAATTTATACTCACTTAAGTTTCACAAGCCAAGCATCTTATCAGGATCATAGGAAGGATCCAGGTCACATGAAGATAACATCAGATTCTGATGTGCTAGGAGGAACCCTTACTTAATCCATAAAGTGATCAATTGGCAGGATTTAAAAATGGCCATGCTTCTAATCTTGCTCAGAAATGAACGCATATGACCATGTGTGTTCCGCAACACTACACCTCCAACAAGCTGTGTGGTGCTGTATTTTGTTCCATGGTTTACTTGAAACCTAATTACTATCATATCATTAGTTAGCAAAAGCACTTCACACAAATTAATCTATTATCTAATTAATACTTACATAATTTTTTAACAATTGGGGCAAATTGGTAAAGGATGGCAGATGCTTGTGTGCATAATGGAGAGTGTACCAATTAAGCTCATCAGATTCGACAAATTGGAGGAAAAGATAATAGATCCAGGGAGATACTTAATGTTTTGTTTTGTACCTCACAGCTGTGATGCAGAATGGAAAAAATACAGAATTTGTATCTGCAAATTCATGCTAGGGTTAGCTATTGAAGCGTTACGTTACATGGGTAAATGTAGTCTTAATATGTTGTGTATGGCTTCTACATGTTGCTCCATTATATTATTTTTAAGTTTTTTTTAAAATTTCTAATTATGTGTTTGTGTATGTCTATGTGGGGATAGACGCACGTGAGTGGAGTTTCCAAGGAGGGCAAAAGGGGGCATTGGATTCCCCAGAGCTGGAGCTACAGGTGGTTGTGAGCTACCTGACATGGGTGCTGGGACTTGGATTTGGATCTTTTGAACAAGTGCTCTTAACTGCTGACTCATCTTTCCAGCTCTTCTTACGAGATCATCTAACAATGCCCAACACACCCTGGTTGGCTAGGACTGTTCAAGGCAAAGCTTGGCCATGACTAAACAAACGTGACCCAAAGAAAAACGAGGTCTTTATGTTTCAGCAGACAGAGGTAGGCTGTGTGAGTCTCGAAGCTGTCCCTGTTTCAACAGGCATCAGGACAAGGATGACGACTTGTGATTGGTCCTCTTATTTGGATCTCACTACCATTCTTTAGGAGGACCATACTTCAGAAGCAGCAACCTTTGTCTGCAAAAGCCCATATTATTCTAGGTATTGGGATAATTCTAGAAGTGATGAGCTAGTGAGAATAGCTGTTACCAAATTTATGATTGAATTGTGTGTGTTGGGCAAATCATCAAACACAAGTGAGACTTCAAACCTCATGTGAACTAGGTTAGTAATCCAGCTATTTTTTGTTGCTAGGACTTCCTACATCAATCATTAATCAAGAAAATGATGTGGGAAGGCCTAGTCCACTATATGTGGCACCACCTGTAGTCTGCTGGCCCTGAGTTGTGTCCTGAGGCTGAACAACTGGGGTAACAGTATTCTTTAGGTCTTCTGCTTCACTTCCAGTCTCCTGGTGCCAGCTGAGATCTTCTCCCCAAGTTCCTTTTGGTCATGGTGTTTTATCACAGCACTAGAAACTCCAAGACATTGTAAGTGTTGCAAACACAGGACTCACAGTTGTTCGTGTTCTGATCTGCTTTCTTCATTGGGTTAAACAAACAAAAGGAAAAGATAAATGTCTGTGGGGCTTGGCCTTCCAATTCTCAGGAGAAGATGGTATAAGTCTCACTAGTCCAAGTGCTACAGTATTAACCCTTCCAAAATGAGAGGGCCAATACAATCAATACCTGCCTTATTAGATACTCAAAGTTGACCTCTTCACACAGCCTTAGATATTGATCCAAATGCCAAGAATAATGAGTGCAATCCATTAGGGGTCACAGAACATTCAATTGGATTATAAATGAACTCAGTAGGCTGCTTGCTGGTGTAGTAGAACTTAATAAATATTTATTAAGATAATTAGGTAATGCTGCTTTGGAATGTTTTATTCATTTTAAAGTGCTTCTGATTGATTAAAAACATTTTCACAATGCTACCCCTATTTCTAGAATCTTCAGTTCTGAATTCTGTTCTTCCTGTATCACTTACTCCAGCTTCCGCTGCTGAACTTTTAATACTTGTTTTTCATATGAAAAATGATAAACTCAGCAAAGAATTCATAAAGGGGAATTACTTTTCTGGGTGGGATGCTAAGGTACTCTCAATTTCATTATCTTTTATATATTTTTGTATTTCCTATAATAAGTATCTATCACTGTATGATTAGTTTAAAATGCTTCTTTCCCATAAAACAATCAAATGGTTTCCCTGTTGATAGATTTACAGTTAACAGAATACTGCTTTTTCTCATTTCAGGGATATTTTACATTGATATCTACAAAAATTACTGATGATATATAGGTGCATAACAAAAAATTTACAATCAATAAATCTGTGTTATTAACATCATGAGCTTACTAAAAGCAAATGCAGAGATACTATATCCCAGTCTCTAGTAATATTATTAGAAGATTCCAAAGCAATCCTGGACTCTTCCACAATCAGCAGTGGTTCTCCAGATAAAAGCATCCATCCCAGTCCCATTTATTACAGAATCACTCTTTTAATTATGTGAGAAAAGTTTCTTTCCAGTGGGCTATGCAGGCGAGCATTTCTTCCCCACAATGATCAGGATGTGGTCCTGCACGCTCACACTTTGAAGAGAACACATTTGAGTCTCTCATTTCTGACCAAATTGCTAAAGGTCAGACATTGTGTGGAAATTGATGTAGGGAGGAATCCACACCAAGCAGGATCCCTTAGTATGCTCAGCTCCCCTTTGAAGTCTGTTCAAGAGAAAGCCGCGTGCTTTGCAACAACACAGAGCTCATTCTTCTGGACTGCACTCAGAGTTTATCAATTTGTGGAGGTCATATCCAGAGCAGAACTACAAAGAATCACATTCCGCAAGCACACATGCCCTCTGCCTGGTGTAGCACTCAGCTAAGATGCTCTGGGTGGTGATGGCCAGTCACAAAGGAAAGGAGAATCAAAGACAATATTGACTTAAGCACTCAAAATGCACACTTCACTGTTATCCTTTCATTTATAAGCCTAAGTGTTTAGTTATGATAATATTTATCATCCCCTCCCTTGGAAAGTGATCTGTGCCTGGTGATTCTGGGACCGAGATGGTAATTGTGATGATGATGGTGATGACCACGACAGTCATGATAACAAGGGTGATTGATGACGGTGACAGTGCTGCTGCTGCTGGTGATAGTAACTGATAATTTTGGAGTTCATAGTTATGGTGATAATGGTAACAAGATAATTGTGGTTTTGAAGATGAGGATGATGATGATGGGGATAAGAATAAAGTGGTGGTGATGGCTGCTGCTAATGATGGCAAAGAAGGGGACAATGATTAGAGACATTGTGATTTCTGATTTTTGTATTCTCACAAGTCTCAGAGTAATTTCTGTAGTTCATGTGTTGAGCTACATCATCTTAGGGCTTCAATTAGGATCAAATTGTCAGTAACAACCTTTACTCAATGACATTTACCCACAATGGCAATGGTAAAGGTCCTGGCCTTTGTTAAATATTTATAATGATTTTTATGACTACCCAGGGCATGTTTCAAGGATGCTCACAAAAGCATCTAAATTCTTAGATTAATCTTTAGCTTCTTCTTCATCCATGTTTCTTCTGTCAGCACTGCCAAAACTACTGCCAATAACTCACCACAGGGGCATCAGAGCAGTACATTTCTGGCCTTTTAACTCTGCCGATGAGAAGGGTCAGGTGCCTGTGTAGGAAGGAGTGTGTTTCTAATAGCAGTTGGTATGATAACTTGGTACATAGATCATCAACCCAACGTTTCACTTTGGAAACACATCTCTCCCTTATCCTTCCCTGTTCCCTCTTGGCTAGACTTTAGAAAGCAGCCTGTGGAAACGGAGAACTATTTTCAGGATAGACCTGGGCTTCATCATCAGCTCTGTCCCATGTGGTGTTCAAATCCCTCTGATTACGTTCTTTCTCTGTTGCTAGCCTACCTTTTTCCCATAAGGGCTTCATAATCAAGGGCTTGAGCATGGGCAGAAAGTCAGGGGTTCACTCTAACTTCTGCTGCATATAAGATTCATATGAGAGAATATTAGCTTAATTTGTTATTAATTATTCACTCCATGAGTAGACATGATTTTAACTGAGAGAGAGAGAGAGAGAGAGAGAGAGAGAGAGAAGAGAGAGAGAGAGAGAGAGAGAGAGAGAGAGAGAGAGAGAGAGAGAGAGAGAAAGAGAAAGAGAGAGAGAAAGAAAAACTGTTACTATATAAGCCAGCCATACCAATTGAAACTTACGGTCCTCCTGACTCTGCCTTGTGAGTACAGAAATTTGAGGCATGCACTGACATGGTTGGTTTATGTCCCTGGCTTGGGATTTCACTAATCAAGTGCAGATATAGCAGGGAATATGGCTCAGTGAGCACCTGACACTCAGATCACCCATAAGCATAAAAAAACCCAGGTGAGGTGGCACACACTTATAACCACTGCACTGGGAAGACAGAGACAGGTACAGAGCCAGCCCAGATGAAAAGATGAGGTGCAAAGTCAAGGAGAGATCCTGTCTCAAAGAATAAGGTAGGAAGCAACAGAGGAGGATATCTCACAGGAGACATTTATAACCATAGACATACACACAGATACACACCTGTACACAAACAACACACCACACATATATACACATACATATGTGCACTCATATTCCTCACACATGTAGTACACACATACGTATATGTATACACATATGTACACCAACACACACACGCACATACACACACACACACACACACACACACACACACTAGCACAAATCACGGTATTGTCATTTCTTTATCTTCTCCATGGCTTTGTAACTTGGGATAAGGAAACAGGGTTTTCTTGATTCTCTCACAATGAGTATTCACATCTCTGTAAGTAATAATCTTACAAGTAAACTTGTATTTGTGAGGAAAGTGGAACAAACACTAGATTTGCCTAGAAAACTCATCTGCTTGTGCATCTGAGGTTCAACCGAAGCTTCCCATGCGCCCTTCATTCCCTAAGCCCTTACTCCCTGCTTATTGCCCAGGCCTCTGCTAAAGCTGATCTCACGGGACTTAGGCGAGTCTTCCTGGCTTCTTGAGCTGGAAAGGCTGTCCTATCACTTCTCCTTTCTGATAGTTTGCTGCCCTTCCTTGCCTCATGTCATGGTGTGCTCCTCCCTTGATTGCCTTGTGCTATGATGTGTTCCTCCCATATCTCATCTCCCTGACTTCTGCCCTATTAACCTCCTTCAATCCACACAGGCAGCTGCTTCCGTATGAAGGCTTGACCTTGTCTCTTCCTTTCAGTCTAGAGGCAGAGACTAAAAAGCATGACTTTTAGTCTCAGAAACCGATGGCGATCCCGAGCCTCATTTTCCCAGGGCTTTGTCCTGCCACTTTCTGTTAAAGGGAATTCGTGAAAAATGCAGGGGTGTCTCTCGGACGGGGCCAAGCTGTCATAGTCTCAGAGGCTGATGTAAAGAACAATCTTTAGGGTCAGACGAGCTCAAGATTTCAATCTGAGGGAGTTTCACCACATTAGAATTAGTTCTGTAAGAAAAGGCTGTGCCGGGCTGCTCTGCACTAACAATGAAAGTCAGAGAGTAAGGAGTCAGGAGAATGGTGGGAAATTCTTATTTAATGTGACTGATGGAAGACATCTCTCCATACTCAGACGTGCCAATGAAATGATAACCTAAACACTCATTTCAGGAAGCTATTAGAATACAGACTGAGAACAAATTATAAATACTTAATATGCCACCAGGATTTTAGTGTCTACCTAGAACAATGGGGATGCTAAATGTCAGCAGGTATTGATCCGTGCATGGTAGGGGTATATGGTCTTGGGACAGAAACATTCCCACATACATCGGGAGACTATTGAGTGAGACAGTCCTTGTAATACCCTAACCTCTGTAACACAGAGGACACTGTTTTTAGCCAGAACATCTGAGAACAGAGTAGTAGCTTTAGTTTTACCACTTTTCTTTGAAGCATACTTTAATACGTCTATGTAGAGTAGCAGTATGATATTCCACTTGGAGTTAAGCATATCCACCTGCAAGGGCAGAGGACACTTGTTTCCAGTGATCTGCTGAAAACTGAAAACCACAATAGTCACACATACTTCTACAGTAACCTCTACAAAGATGTGTCTGATTATTTCTCTGCAGTTTAAACTACCATGATCCTGCAGGACTCTAGGCGTCTCATTAATCTTTTCTGCCTGTCTAAGCAGATGCGGGTAGCAATCTTTCCTCTTCCTGTTCCTGGGTTAACAGGGCACCGATGCCCTTTTTAAGCTGATGGAGACCTGTTTTGCAAAGGAAGGGGTAGTGTGGTATGTAGAGTTCTGCATGTTAATTTTACTTTTGATTACTGATCACTGACCTCCTTTAAGTTGTGTATGTGGTTTATATGATATGTATGTGAGTGAGAGAGTTCACATACCACATTGTTCATCTGTGTGGAGTCCAGACAGTCTTTAGGGTTGGTTGTTTTTTTTTTTTTTTTTTTTTTTTTTTTTTTTTTGCCTTTTACCTTTGTTTTGAGGTGGCAGTCTCTCTTGTTTCTGATGTTCTTTTCATTCCAGTCTAGGTGGCTGTCGAGCTTCTGGACAGTTCTTTGTATTCTCTTCTGATCTCTCAGTATGAATATTGCGATTACAGTTCTGTTCTTTGGGGGCTGGAGATGGCTTAGCGGTTAAGAGAACTGACTGTTCTTTTAAAGGTCCTGAGTTCAATTCCCAACAACCACCTGGTAGCTCACAACCATTTGTAATTGAATCAGATGCCCTCTTCTGGTGTGTCTGAAAGATAGCAACAGTATACTCATACGTAAAATAAATAAATCTTCAAAAAAAATTGTGTGCTTTGTCTGAATTTGTACATGAGTTCTAGGGATTCAGATTTATGTAGCCAGGGTTGTTGGTAAAACACTTTTACCCACTATGCTACCTATTTCTCTGGAACCTGTAATATTATTTATCAGGTATTTTGTTTTCCAGCAATGTCAGATTTGGATAGTCAGATGAAACCTTTCTGGAAATATTAAAAATCTGAAAATAAGCATAAAACTTTCCGGCCTAATGTCAAAGGCAAATGAAGAGAGCAGCCGAAGTGTTTGAGCACCTCAGGTAGATTGTCCCTGAGGGTTTGTGTATTATGATTCAGAGCCGAAGATGTGTTCTAAGAATGGAGACCAACAGAGGATCTTTCATGTTACCTAAGATTCTAGAGGGCAACCTTCTTGTAGAGAAGGTGAATTAGATTAACATGTCTCTCTTCCTCCCACAGTAAACATCTGGGAAGTGGCTACTTTGGATCTTAGTTTGGGTTCCCATAGAAACTTGCATGAATCAGCATGATAGAAGAAACAGAACCAACAGGATGAAGCTCCTCTCTCTCTCTCTCTCTCTCTCTCTCTCTCTCTCTCTCTCTCTCTGTCTCTCTCTCTCTCTCTCTGTCTCTCTCTCTGTCTCTCTGTCTCTGTCTCTCTCTTTGTGTGTGTATGGTCTCTCTCTCTGTCTCTCTCCCTTTTCCTTTTTCTCTGTTTCTGTCTTTCATCTTTATATTGATCTATTCACCAAGTTACCTGCCATTTATCTAACAATCTGTCAATCATTATTGGTCATCTATTATCAGTCTCTATCAGTCACCCATCCCCCATGAATATATCTATTACCTGTCAATTATTTATGATTCATAATAATCTATTATATACCTACATATGTATCAACTGTTATCTTTCAGCCTATTACCTCTTGACTTTCTATGCCTGTTAATCTATAACATCATTTCTGTATGAGATTGAGTAATAGGTTTACGATTATTGTGGCAGCTCATGGGGTTATCATTTGCCAAGTGGATGCCTAAAGAAGATTTTAATTTACTTACGTCCAAGTCTGATGGCCGGAGAACCGGGAGCTGATAGCATCAACATCAACCTGAAGCTAGTCGAGGCTAGTAAAAGCAGTCCCAGCTCAGTGAGGTGAAGCAAAATTATAAGGAAGAATATCAATGAAGCAGGAAAAAAAAAAAAAACAAAACACACACTTCCTCCATATGGACTTTGCTCAACTCAGGCCTTCGAGGGATTGGATGATGCCTAATAGTCCTGGGAACAAGCAGCTGAACCCATTGATTTTTGTGCAAACTTTACCCATTGACGTACCCCAAAGCACTGTTTATCTGGGAGCCCTGCAGCTCCATCAAACTGACACAGGTAAATGACCACAGAGACAGGCTTGAGGAAAATTGGTTTACTGGCATGTACAGGAACTGCTTTGCTGTGGAGCTTCAAGTTTCTTTCAGAGCTACATCCCTTTAGCTGGTGATGATGGTGGGCTGCAGCAGGCTCTGGTGTCTTTAGCTCATCCAAGCTTACATCTCCCAATTTTGATGGTACTATTTCAGGCATATGAAGGCTTGGCTTCCATGTTTGAGTGCGAGCAGTATCTGAAGGCCGTTGCCACCTCAAAGCTCCCTGTGGAATTATCTAAGGCAGGGGTTGCAGTTCCGCTGTATGCCAGCATTGTCTCGTCTTATCATTCCCCAAAATCAATTAAAGTCCATGCATGATGTAGAGTTGTCAGGTGCCTCAGCTCCCCCACCCCACACCCACACCCCAGGATTCATAGTCATCAAGCATCTGAGAGTCTGGCAGATGTTAAGGAAGCATAGCTAGATAGGGACAATAAAAAGATAGAAAATAAAAGAACAGCAGTAGTGATCAGAACTACAACCAGTTCTCAGTCATCCCTCTGGACATGTAGCACTGTGAGCACTCCACGTTTCTTGCCTTACTTACTTAATGTTCACAGTAAGTACATGTAGTGGAAACAGTTGTTTCTCCCATTTTATCGTTTAGAAATGGAGGCTCAGGTGCACAGTGGAAGTTGCTTGAGTCTGTAGGGTGTAGCAGAGCTACGGCTGGATCTCCACTTAGACCACTGTTATCTGGTAGTTGTGTATTAATGTCTTCACGTCCTCATCACTGTGATAAAGTATCTGCCAACAGCAGGTGTATCGGTTACTTTTCTGTTTCTGTGATGGAATACCATGTCCAGAAGCAACTGAAAGAAACAGATTTAATTTGGATTATGGTTCCAGAGTGCCAGAGTCCACAGAGTTGGGAAGGCGTGTCAGCAAGAAGCCAGAGAAGGAATCAGAGAAATCACCTCTCAACCACATGCAAGAAGCAGAGCCGGAAAGCAGAAAGCAGGGTAAGGTTATAAACTGTCCACGTGTACCCCAACTGACATACTTCCTCAATCAAGTCTCCTTGTCCTAAAGATTTCAGGACTTTTCCAAACAACATCAGAAGCTGGAGCAAATAAGGACCCAGTGCTCAGATATATTAGTTAATGCATGTGTGTTTGGGGGTAGGGAAAAACATGGTAACAACTTAAGGGAGGGCTTACTTTGGCTTATAGTTTGAAGGTCCAACCATCATGATGAGAAGTCATGGCTGTAATCGTAGATGGCTGGTCACTTTGTAACTGTCATCAGAGACTATTTGAGATGGGTGCTGGTGCTCAGTTCACTTCTTCCTTTTTATTTTACCGAAGCCACAAGTCTATGGCATAATGCTACCCACATTGAGGGTGAGTTTTCCAGTGTACATAGTCTAGACTCTCCTTCACTGACATGCCTGAGAGTTTGTATCCTAGTTGATTCTAGCTTCTCTCAAAATGACATCAGTAACATCTATCCCTGGTATGAAGAGCTCAGAAAAATCATACTTTTTGGGTCTATGTTACTGTTATTTCTAGTATAACATTGTTAACTAATATTAGATAGATTTCAAATAGTTAACTAGTTTGTATAAACATCGCAACTTCAAAATCAATGATTTGTTGATGAGATAACATATTATGCAATAATTATTAATTACTGGACTGATAAAGATATTGAACCAATTAATGAACCATTTGCTAAATGGATCTCATAATTATACAGATAAATTAGATACAGTAACATTTGATGATACACAAAATCACTGTAGGTAAAGTTAAGTAACTCAGCTATCTCCACTTCAGACTGGCCACAGTTCAAGAAGTATTTGACTTTTCAGTGGGGTGTGGTGATACATGCTTATAAATTCAGCACTCAGGAAGCAAAGATATAAAGACCATGAGTTCCAAGCTAGCCTGAGATACATACCTATATTTGATTTTTTAAGTTTACATTTTTCCTTTCTTATCTCTTATTTTTCAGTAGAATCACATAAATATTGTTTTCCCAAGATCACTTTATGAGTTGCCAAAATGTTAATTAACAGTTTTTCCCTCTGTTATCATTATTATAACACACTTGCCTCTTGGCTCTGTAGCTCCAGATATTAATGAAGTCGGAATTGATGTTGGTTCTCAAACCCAAACACAAGTAAATAGCTTTGTACATGTCAAGTGTGAGGCCTGGGAAATCCTGGGTGTGAAACTGTCAGCTCTAAGCCAAGGTTCTCCAAAAGGCAGACATGCAGCTGCCATGACTGTTTTTCCAGGGAGCATCACCCTGGTGACTATTTCTATGAGGGACTGGGATGAGGAGTGAGACCAGTCCCCTCTTCAGGTTCAATAGTTGCAGGCCTGATTCTACATCTTCTGCCCTGCTGGGGTCTGAGCCTTAGGTTGCTGTAAAAATTGGTGAAAAATTCTGTTGTGACTTGGTTGTAAATTGTCCCCAACAAGGTCATCTGTTTGACATGTGGACCGCAGGTGACAGTGCTAATAGATAGGAAGGTTTTAAAACCATTAGGAGGTAGATTCTTTCCTGGGGATGGGCTTTTGGATTTTATGCTTGAGTCTAATTTTCTATTCCATCTCTGCTTGCTAGCTATAGAACGGATGTGACCAGTCATCTCCATTTCTTTTTCCAGCCTGCCATGGTAGGATATCACACCTAGAAGTATAAGTCAAAGTAAATCCTTCCTGGGAATAGAGTCTCAATAAAAGATTGTCTAGATAAGGTTCACATGTAAACATGTCCATGTCTTAATTATATTACTTTAGGGAGACCTGTCCTGAGAGTGGGTGCCATCACTCCCCACTTTGGGGTGTTTAATAGCACAGAACTGGGTAGAAAGCACGTGTGCATTCATTTTCTCTCTGCTCTTGGATGTAGATGTAGCTAGATGCTTCAGTTGATTTCCTCAAAATGCTGGAGTGTAATCTGGAATCCTTTCATTTATGTCTTTGTAAAATATGATTATTTTATGTTTTTAATCATCTGTGTGAACATTCAGTGTTTGTAGCAATGTGTTACATGCAAACATTTTCATACATAGCATACCCCAAGCTCACTCTGACCATACTCTTCTTCCCTCCCCTTTTTTGGGCACCTCCCTTCTCATTATTTCTTTGTTCCCTTAGGTAGTTGATTCTACTTTCATGCCATATACACAAGTTATATCATATTCATAAGTGATTTTATGTATTTATATGAAACCAAGGAAGCATAAATGAGAGAAAACATACAGTTCTTGTCTTTCTGAGTCTCACTTTAATTTAGTTTGACAACCTCCATTTAGTTAGTAACCTCCATTTTCCTGAAAGCTTAACTGGGCTATTCTTCATGGCTGAAGAAATTTCCTTTGTGCATACAACATCCTTTACTTATTTATTTGTGGACAAACAAGTGGGCTGACTCTGTTTCTAGATTTATGAGTATCCCTGAGACAAATGTTGATGTGAAAATGTCTCTGTGACAGGTCAACTTGGTGTTTCTTGGATAAATAGCCAAGATTCATATTGGTGGCTCATAGGATGGATTTCTTTTTAGGTTTTTGTGTGTTTGTTTACTTGCTTGCTTTTGTTGTTGTTTTTCCCATTTTTACAATAGAAGTACCTAAATTAAAGATTTTGTAGAGAGTTAGTCTCACAGTTGTCTTCAATTTACCACTGAATTAAAGAATGTATCATCTTTGCCTTACACTATACCTTCTCCTTTAACTTCATTATGGTTGACCTCACAAAGGGAAATAGTGTGCCCTGAAAGTCCTATTTTATCTCATGTATCAATTTCTACAGTTATCGTTATGTGACTTAAGTTTTTTAACCTCTTCACATCTTCATTTTTCATCAGTAAACTAAACAATAATCAGCTCATATGACTGTTTTGAGCACTAGATGTTAGTGAAGACGAAGCCCTTTGAACAATACCTAAAGCATCTTAAGAATGACATGAGCTGGTGACTGAGAGTCTCACTTCACCAGGAAAAGCATCAAGTTCAGTGCTTGGGAGCACCAGTTGCTCTTGTAGAGGGACCAGGTTCAAACTCCAGTACCTGCAAGCTTGCAGCTGGTCCTCTGAGATACATCTGCATCCACATAATCAGTATCTGGAGAGATGTCTCTGCAGTTAAGAATACTTGCTGTTCTAACAGAGAACCCAACCCTGGTTCCCAGCATTCAAATCAGCTAGCTCATAATTACACCTCCAGATTCATCCTTGCTCTGCTGGCCTCTGTGGGAAACTGTACAAAGGTAGCACACATAGATAGACACAGACACATTTGCACACCCATCAATAAGAATAATAAACTACAAATTGGCAGATGTTTCATCTAACCTAGATCCTTCTTCTGCTGGGAAGACTCTCCTCTTTATTCTCAAGGATGCTAGATATAGGCTTGGTCTTTGTATTCATATGCTGGTTTGGCTTGAATATCAGTCAAATATGAGCATCTAAATCTTCTTCCTAGAGCTAAACAATTCCTGGATAGCTATTTGAACAAATGCACAGAGTCTGGGACTGAGTGAAGGAATGAAGCGCAATGAGGGTGATGACAAAGGAATCAGGGTGTCCAGTGTGGTTCAAGAGAGAATAGTAAAAACGAGAGAGCAGACTTTGCCACCTTAGCAGCAATGATCCAATACATTTCTAGTTCCTTCATTTCCACACATTTCTCCTAGTTTTTTTTTCCACTTATTTGTTTGTTTAGTTTTAGGATAGTATCTTTTTCTCTAACACTGGATGAACTTGAACTTATGGAGATCTGCCTGCCTCTGCCTCCCAAGTCCCAGAACCAGGCTATTTTATTTTTAGTGTGTGTGTGTGTGTGTGTGTGTGTGTGTGTGTGTGTGTGTGTGTCTGTGTGTGTGTGTGTGTGTTGTATATGTGCCTGTTTGTCAATCTGTGCCTGTGTTTGTGCCTGTACCTTTGCCTGTGTCTGTGTCTCTGTGTGCCTGTGTAGGTATGTGCACATGTGAGTACAATGCACACTGAATTCAGTAGAGGCTGGTAGCCAGAGTTAGAAGTGGCTTTGAGTCACCCAACTTGGATGCTGGGAACCAAACTCTGGTTCTCTGGGTGAACAGTATGCACTTTTAACTGCTGAGCTATCTCTCTAGCCCCTCCCATTTCTTTTATATTGTCTTGGGTGTTTCTGTCTACAACTACTCCAAGTTCCGAATTCTCTGTTGACTTTGATTATAGGGTATTTTCTGGAAATTATATAGTAGGCATGGATACTAATCAGAGGTTCCCACTATTTTTGGGAAAATGCATGTTGCTTCCTTTTTCTTTTAAACACTCATCTTTGACCTCTGTTTAATTGCCTCGATTGTTCCTAACCCTGTCTGCCTCCTCTGTATCTACTGTCTGATGGACCAGCACAGTGCAGCTGTCTCATTTATATAATTCAGCAATCGTACAAAGAGACAGAACTGTGAACACAATTGTTCCTAGATATAAATAGCAGCAGGCTGAATAATCTCATCTGTAGCTTCCATTCAAACACCCTCACAAACGCTTCTGTCTTGAGAACTGATCAGATCCTCACTCCTCTACCTCATCAAGCAAACACTTTTATTGAAATTGCCAAGTTTTAATCTTTTCATGCCTTTCTTTTTATATCATGCCTACCTGTATGCAGTGGGCTCTGTACAAGCAGACTGGAAAAATCTGGTACTGAAGTCAGTAAAGCCTACGGACTGTATGCTCTGAAGGGACCCATGACTGTCTAGTTGCTTCCTCATCAATGTGAGAGCATACCTGGAAAAAGCCACTCCAGGGGTAAGGCAGGAAGGATTTGTTTGGCTCACAGTTTGAGGGCACAGTCCATCATGGTGGGGAAAGCATGCCGGGAGGAACAGGAGGCAGGGGATCACATTGCATTCAGTCAAGAAGCAGAGGTGAGTGCCAGTGCCACCTCTCTGCTTTTGAGTCAGTCCAAGACCTTAGCCTAATGAATGATACTGCCTGTACTTATGGTAGATCCTCTTCCCTCTCTTAAACAAATCAAGAAACTTTCTCACAGACTGAGTGATTGTCCAGAATACCCCATCTCTCTCTTTTATTTATTCATTTTATTCTTTTCTCATGCATTACTTTCTGACCACAGTATCTCCTCCCTCCATACATTTCAGTCCCTCATCCCTCTTTCCCAGATAAACTCTTCCTCTGTTTCCCCACAAAAAGGACAGACATCCCAGGCATATAAATGGCATAACAAGTGACAATAAATCTAGGCACACTCTCTTATCAAGGCTGGACGAGGCAACTAGGTAGGTGGAAAAAAGTCCAGAGTACAGATGAAAGACTCCCGATATTAGAAGTCTCACAAAGAATACCAAGCTAACAACCATATATGCAGGGAACCTAGCTCAGAGCCAATGCAGGCTCTGTGGTTGTTCTAGAACCAGGAAAGGTTTTCAGTGGTGGGACTGGCATATTGACTCTGCTACAAAACCTTTGAGATGTGTTGCTAGATGTGCTGGGTAGATAGTGGTACATAACTTTTGGGAGTGGCCAACAAGTGACTGATCCAACTTGAGGCCCACACTATGACAGGGAGCCCATTAATGGCATTGCCTGAATAACCATAAACCAGTGGTTAGACATTCCAGTGACCTAGGATAGAACCATGTTACTGGCAATAAACAAACAAACAAACAAACAAACCCCACATCTTCCTAATAGTGCTTCCCCGTAGAGCCACACCAGGGATTTAGCCTTGAACGTGGGGGTCATTGGTAGAAATTTAAGATCCGAACCACATAGCACTGTCAACGACAGGGATCACTTTGAAATTTTTGCTTACACACCCTGAGCCAGTATCAGAAATAAGGGTTTCTATCATTATCCAAATTACTGTAGTCTAAATTGAGTTAAGAACACAAGGGGGAAAACACATTATTTACCTTGAGGAACAGCTAAGAAACATTCAAAGTGTTCATCTTTCAATTGCTGACAACTATCAACTTGCTAGTAACTAATAACTTTGTATATGGGCAATAATATTAGTTGCAGTTGCACCTTACTTAAACCTACAAAAGCCACGAAGATTACCTTCAGCAACAGTGGAAGACTGGAGTGCCCATCAACTGAAGGATGCCCAGCAGGAATATGGCATATATAGTATAGATATTTACCAAGCCATAAATAACAACAAAATTGTAAAATTCGCAAAGAAAATGGATGCATCTAAAAGCATTATATTAAGTGATGTAGAGGCAAAGGTTTCACTGATGTGCAAAATCTAATTTTTAATGCCAGTGTGTAGGAGAATGAACACAGGAGAAAAGGGCAGGAGGAAGAGAAACACCTTGAATCATTTTTGATTGAAAAATGTATTTAAAACACAGTCAAATGAACTTACTAACTCGGCCTCTTTCAAGATGAAATTTGACATGACAAATTGCAGATGAGTTTAATTAAGGGTAGAGAAGTACCATGAGAAATCTTGAATCAAATAAAAACATTTTCTGAGTAAATGTATGGGTGGCCACATGAGGGGAAGGAGGATAGAAAGAGAAAAATAAAAGAGTAGGAAGGAGAGAACGGGGGAGGAGAAGAGTGGCCTTTGCTATCATGGCAAGGTCTAACTATGGTCAGAAATAGAGCATCATAGCAAAGGAGACCTGGCATCAGGGCATTGAAGTTGCTGGCCGTTCGAGTCCACAGTCAGCAAGCAGAGAGAGAAGAATGCACAGCAACTCCTGCTTTCTTTTCCACTGAGTCCGACCATGAAAGTGGGTCTTTCTTCCTCAACAAACATAACCTAGATGATGCCACATAGACATACCTAGTGACTTTTCTCCTTGGTGACCTTAGATCCTGTTAAGTTGACATCAGTGTTGGCCATCACACCTCCAGGCCTAATGACTAGTCTGTGGGCTGCCTGTTGATGGCTCGTAGACAATACAGGCTATGCTGCTTTCTCGAGATTCCTTGTTCTTCCCACTTCTGCAATATGAAACCAAGCACAGATGTTGGGGTGCAGGGAGTAAAATGTAAATCAGACCACTCTTTCTGTAAAGTGAATTTGTAAATGACACCATAGAAAGGCACCTGCAGTGCCTGCTTACCAATGTATCTCAGTAGTACTGCTGCTCTGGATAAGCGTATGGGCTACCATAAGAACATTCCTCCCAAACCTAGAGTGTTTCAGAGTGAATTCTCTTTTGTGTTCTTGTGTTCCTTGTAGCCTTATACTCACTTGGGAACATGAGAAAGCTTTTTGGTGTCTATTGCTGGAAAAGATTCTTAATCCTCAGTCCATGCTGTGTTTAAAGCTAACTGTGAAAAGCATAGAAGTGCACACATTTTTACCCACTCCAAATCTCTTATGAGGTAGGGAGCACAGCAAAGAGCCCTCCCCACAGTTATGACCATGACTTGGAAATCTATCTGATTATTCTTTTGCATAGAACATAGTTTAAGAGGAAGAAGAACATAACTCAAATTCTACTCCAAAGTAAAGTAAAACTAACACCCTAGTGCAGTGGGTTAAGAGGGTGTTTCTGTGTGTTTAAAATGGCAACAGCCAACTTTATCCATTAGACATGTTTACTTCAAGGGCGCTGCAAACACTTTTCTTTGTTTTGGTTCTTTGTCAGCCTAAAGTGGTTAGTTCTACTTTTAAAGAATACTAAACTCATGCTTTCACCAATGAGAAAAAAAACATTTGTGTTTTCTCAATTCTTAAGGAGAAAACAATTTAATTCTAATAAATATTTTCCCCTTGGAGTTCTGAGTCTTTATCTTTAATTCCTAATTCACAATAAGCTAGAGAATGGTAATTAGCTCATTTTCTTCTTCTATAAATATTTTCCCTTTTAAAAAATACACTGGGCTTCTTGGCTCACATTTGTAATCTAAGCATTTGGAAGGCAAAGGCAGGAATCACCTTGAGTTCCAGGCTAGCCTGAGCTATAATGTGAGGCACCATCTCAAAAAGGAAGAGGGGCATGTATAGCATAGAATTTTTATTCTAGTTTGAAATTATACATCTATACCCAAGAATATTCTGGCACACACATGCATAAACACGCATTTGGTAAAATGTCACATGGCTCTTAGTTCTCTGATGTGTTCTGATAGATGTGCTCATAGGGAAGTTCTCTAGTTTCTTTTGTTTAATAATTAATAGTCAAGAGTTATTTATTCACTGTAAGTTTCACAAAGACAGAGAAACAGAAATGTGAAGTTCTGTTCGGAATACTTGAAGAAACTTTGCTAGATGATACTGACCTTACTCATATGAATATTTGCAGAAAGATGTTCCAAAGCCTCTGAGCAATATTGTACTGACCCTTCAACACTCTTCACATGAGAGCTCTTTCTGACATCTTTCACTAACCAATACTTTATTATTATTACTAGAATTTACTTTTTAAATGTATTGCAATTAAAATTTTTTTGACCCAATTGTGGTCCTTAGTAGTTCTAGTAATAGTGTTCATGCTCTCTTGTTTGTGTAAAGATGTGGGTACATATGCACAGGTGTGGTCATATGTGTGGAGGCCACATGTCAATTTATTCTTTTTGCTCACTCTCTGGCCACTTAGATTTTGTGTCATGGTCTCTTTGTGGCTTTGAGATCACCTAGTAGGTTATGCTGGATGGCCAGGGAGCCCCACCAATACCTGTCTCTATCTCCCCAGCAACAGGATTACTGGCATCATATGTGTTTACTAGCCTTGTTCTTTTTATAAGGTGAGTTCTGGGGTCTGAAACTCAAGTCTTCATGCATGCATAGAAAGTACTTGACTAACTGAGCCTGAATACAATCTCTTACTAAGGCTCTGACATCAGATGTAGTTGACCCATCCTTCCATCAAACTATACAGTGTTTGACTCTCTTCTTATCATCTCTCTACATGTGTGAGTCTGGATCTTTCTGTTAGCTATCTAAGCCAGGCCTTTTGGTTTCCACTTTTCCCATTGGAAGTGTTTACTGGCAATGGTTGATTGCATTCTCCAACTTCTTGTTCAGGGTATTACTTTGTACTGGGATTCCTCTGAGCATCTTGCCTGAGTGTCCATCACACTTTCCTCTCCTGTATTGTGTATCTACTGCATCATGGAAAGGTGTATTAGTCAGGGCTCTCTAGAGTCACAGAACTTATAGATTGTCTCTCTATATTAATGGAATTTATTGTGATGACTTACAGTCTGTAGTGCAACTACCCCAATAATGGTCAACTGTGAATTGGAAGTTCAAGAATCTAGTAGTTGCTCAATCCTATAAGGCTAGTTCTTTTAGCTTGTCTTCAGTAGAAGTAGCTTCCAACATATGATCTTGCAAATAAACGCAAGCAGGTGAAGAAGAGAGAATTTTCCTTATTCCAATGTCCTCATGTAGCTCTCCAACAGAAGGTATGGCCCAGAATAAAGGTGTGTATCACCATGCCTGGACCTGGGACTTGCTTTGTTCAGGGCTGGCCTTGAACTCAGAGATTTCCTTGCCTTCATCTTCTGGGATTAAAGGGTTCAACTATCTTGCCTGGGCCTAAGTTTGTCATAGCTACTATGCCTCAAGATCTCTACACAAAGATTCAGGTCAGAAATTTGTGTCTTCCAGCCTCAAGATCTGGATCACAAGTGAGACCTCTAATTCTGGATTGTAGGTCATTCTAGATATAGTCAAGTTGACAACCAGGAATAGCCATTACAAAATGTGAACACTTTTATTTATGCTCTGTAAAACATTCCATTTCCCTTCCCTGTATTCACTGTGGATTTCTGGAACATATCCTTTGCAAGAGAAGAGACCATAATTTGATAGTGAATGTAAGACAAGAAAACTGAAACAAAATAACATACTGTATCTTTCGTTATTTTCACCATGTCATGGTTTGCAACATCATGGTTTAATCAAAGTAAGTATGAGTAAAGAGATACTTGTAATTGGTAAGTGATCCAACCCCAATACAGTTCTGCCCACAGAACTCAAGAACTATTGCTTATTACTATCTTAGTCTGTTACCATAACAAAATACCTGACTCTGGTCACTTAACAAAGAAAGTAAGATTTTATTTAGGTTATAGATCTGAAAGCTGAATGGTCAGGATGATAATCCCCAAGAGTTCACAATAAAATATTATACAATGATAAAATAGACTGTTAAAGTATTTATCAGGTCAAGCAACAAATGAAAGATAAGTTTAATCAGCTACTGAAAAAGTTACATATTCTGTAATGTCACCTGCATGGCTCTATGACAAAAGTCAACTATATAGGACTAGAAAACTGTGCCATGTCTCAGAGGGAATAGAAAATTGACACAAGGGAACATGAGAGAATACTTGTAGGGATGGAAATTTTCTATATCTTGATTGTATGTTTGTCAAAACTCATTTATTTCTAGATAGTTATGTATAAATGTAATTTCTAGAGATTATCTTATACTCTACATCAGGAGTTTTTACAATTGTTTTAACTCCCAAATAAAGATACAGAGACCTATTATTTTTATTAACAATCTACTATTATTAAGCTGGGCAGTTCTAAACCATTCTAATGAGACTAGGGTAGTACTACTCAGCAAAAGCCCCATTACTTGCCATCTGGTCTTGCCCTAGATCACCCTGGTCCATGTGTGTCCTACTGGCTGCTCTCTCATCATGATATCATGGCAAATACTACTGGTCTATCCACGTGGTCTCTCTACACCTTACTCTTCTCTTGTTCTTCTCCTACTCTCTCTGCTCTCTAGTTTCTTTGAAACCCCCCAGACTAGAAGCAGAAATGCTGCTCTATTCTCTTCTCCCGCTCAGCTAATTGGATGATCAACTCTCTGATTAACTAATCAGAGGTGATGGAAACATTTTTTATATAATATTGAGACTGGAGATAGATGACCATACTTGTTCGATTGTACCAGATGTCTGGGCATAGAAATCAGCATCTGAATACATGATGCATAAAACCATCCCCCAACGTTTTCCCCTTTTAGTCCAACAAAATACTCTTTCTCTCATATTTGATAAACTATAGACAATAATAACAATTATTTTATGAAAAATCATCAAATAAAATTACATTCACAATGTCCAGTCCTTGTATTATCAAACCTCGGAGAAAGTATTTTATTATCTATTGTATCTATTGAGTTTAGAGGTCTGAACTTAAATTCTTTTCTATCATAATGTACATATATCAATCTATAAATATTCTTTTAGACATAAAACATTTTCTTAAATCCTAAGCAACTTATTCTTAATTGTGAGACTCTATGTAGTCTTCATCCTCATTCCGAGACCAAGAAGAATAAATACAGCAGAGTGACTAGAAAGTGCAAAGCAAACAGCTTCCAAAACTATAGAAATGGCAGAGGAACTAGGTGACTGGACACAAAGGTTTCTCTGAGTCATACGAGCAGCACATTCAGCCTTTTGTCCCAGAATATAAAAGAATGTTCTGTGAAGCAGGAATTATGAATGAATGCTTACCCTGATGTGGCAAAGCTCAGTGGTCAACTTCCCTGTTCATCTACAGTTTGGATAGTGTACTCTCAGCACTTGAAGCAAGGAGAGTTTTTGCCTGGTGGCTAGCTCACCACATTTGAAGTAAATTCCACAAGAAAGTTGTTCTATGTTCACTATCTTCTTTGAAGTAAAATGTGGGTGCTGCCAGGAACACACATATCTCACTGACAAAAAGGTATTTTATTAATAAAACATCTCTAGATGCCATATTTTGTAGATCTCTGAGGTTTTTGAAGAATCTCTCTTTTTATCTCTCTATATCTCTATCTATCTATCTATCTATCTATCTATCTATCTATCTATCTATCTATCTATAGTCTATCTGAATTGCTTGTTTCTACCTGTTTACTCTCTGTTTAACCTAGGAAACCTATCGCTGTAATTAACTAAACTAGTACCTAATATGACCAATTAAGTAAGAAATTGCATTTCTATTTTATCCTAAACAGTTTGTATAGCAGATTTCAAAAGCTCTTGAACTCAACATTGCATTTTAAAAAATTACATAGGTACAATACCTTAAACAAGAGTTGAAACATATATACATATAATATCTTGCAACAAAAAACCACAAAGAACCTTAAATTTCTATCAATATACAAAGCCCATATCCAATGTAAATTCTTTGGCTTTTTAATGCTCTTTGATTTAAAAGTGGATTCAATAATCTATCCCTTATCATTCCTATATTCTCCTTTTTCTTTTTCTCACTTCTCCTTCCCTTACTTGATTAACACTAGATAGGAAAGAAGGACAGAGAAAAGAGAGAAAGAAAATGAGATTCCCCGAAATTACTTTGTTTTCTCCCTGACCGAGACCATAAATAATTCACCCACTGAACAACTGAAAGCACCTACCATAATTTTTGAGAATGAGAAATTGTTCTTTTAAAATTGCTTCCTGATATCTGGGGACATGATTTTCTTTTGGGGGCTCAATGGAAACTGGAATATTGGCCACTCTTAAGAAATCTAACTGTGGCACTTGTTGTCCAGTCTCTGTGTCTGCTGTGAATATGCAGGGCTTAAATAAAGTTCTGGTTGGAACAGGCTTTGATGCTGGATGATCTGGTCACCTATTGTAAATGCGGATTTTTGAGGAAATAGTATTGAGGCAGTGGAGGGAGGATCAAGCAGAATGCTGGAATAATGTGTCTCTACATCTCAGCATCCTTTTCAGCATCCTCAAGGTTAATTTTGTCAGGACTGCTTTAATTTCAGTGGTGTCCGGTTGATCTTGGTGAACATACAAGATTTAACAGTAATATACATATTTATATTAACATATGTGTAGAATGTACAGTGTGTACAATTTAGCTAAATATGATTGTTTGCCATTTGTTCAAGCAGGTAATATATCTGTATTTCTTTTTACAAGTTAGCTTGGACTATATAACCAAACTTTAATGTAAGTTTTTATCTATACCATATAACAGGATAACATCACAAGTCCTGAGGATTCTGTAGCCAACAAGATTTATTTGCTGAAGTCCTGGCTGGAGACATTGTCATGTCTAAGCCAGTTTCAGAGCTGTTGCCATGTAGAGGGGTCAGCAATACACATGATCTGTTTTGTCGATCATGATTTCTTTCATGTCTGCATTCAGGACCTTCAGGGGGTCTCTTCTGGTCAAATCTGATTTACGTTAATTTGGATGGGAGCCCATAGTTTTTTTTCCCTCATGTTGAAATACAAAACTTCTTCCCCAAAGTAAAACATTTCCTACATTCCACTCTGAAGTGTTATCACGTACATGGGCTGATGGCACACATATAGGTCATCAGTCATTTCTTAAATCTGGTGATTTTCAGCAGCTGTGTTATCTATTCCATTGGCATTTAAAAAATTTAAAGTCAATAAAGCATCATTTAATCTATCTCTGGGGATATTTATATCCCTTTTGTTTTAAGAGCATTTCCTTTAAAGTTATGACAGATCTCTCTACAATTGCTTGTCCTGTAGGATTCTGAGATATGCCAGTAACATGTTTTAATACCATAATGTCTAAAACTAATTGTACTATTTTATTGGATACATATGCAGGAACTACACCATCTTCAGTCAGCAAAGGGATTTCCAAAATAGCTATCATCTCCAATAAATATATAACCTCAGAATCAGCCTTTGCAGAACTCAAGGCAGAAGCCCGATGGAATTCTGAATATTTATCAATAGTATAATGTATCAGTCTTTTGCCAGAGGTAAGTTATATATTGATGAAACTGATTGGAAGATGAATTTGTCCAATTAATCTATCTGCCTGTTATACAGTCAATAAGTCAGGAGACAGTAAGAGTCACCATGGGCAAATGCCAAGTCAGCATGATAAAATGGGAGCAAATTTCTCAATATATCTCAGTTTTAGATATGTTCTTTGGTTTGTCTTCCCATAGTAAGGTCAACACAATGCAAACAGGCTGTAAACAAAGGTGACAGGCTAAGTGCTCACTGTAAAGCAAACAAGTGATGCAGTGAGTCCCTGCACTGGCTCCAGTTCATAGATGCACTCAGCGGTAAACTCGGCCATCAGTCTAAAAGCCTACGCAGAGACCTGGTGCAGGTGGTTGAGTTCCTTCCGTCTGTCCAGGAGGTGGATTGACACACATACAAGTCTGAAGAAGGAGTTCAGTGGTGAGAAATAGGGGGGATGGTGAACTGTAGTGTATACACATCGGATATCAGCCTCTGTGTCCCTTACGAGATTGATGCAGGGCAGGAAGACCAGGATAATGGCCGAGACACAGGAAGGTAAAGGAACCACTTACACAGGATCCTGGAGGAACCTCTTGTGAGCTGAGAAGTGAGAATTCCAACACACTTAACAGCTGCTTAAGGCGCCCCCTTTTCCCTTCCCAGCTGTTAACTGTTAACCTTCTAGGTTTATCAGCAGAACTTTTTTGGGACCATGGTGGCTTTGGTTTTTATATGATCAGATTATGACCCCATCCAAGGAATCCCTGCACTAATTTAAAAAGAAAAAAAGAAAAGAAAAGAAAGGAAGAAAAAGGGGTGGAAGGAAGGGAGGGAGAGAGGGAGGGAGAGAGGAAGGAAGGAAGGGAAATCAAGAAGTGTTTTTAGCAACCTTCAGATATCAGTTGGGAGCCACCAAACTTGAATACATGGTGACACTTAATTGCGTGTCTCCCTTGATGAACTTAAATCTACACTTGGGTATGTCTTTTGTGTGAAGCCCATATCCATGACCTTGGGTTGGATTTTAATCCTTAATGAGTGCCTTTGTGGTTTTAATCTTAAACTCTACTTCATACTGTCTACCTCATACGAAATCCTTTTGCACATCGAAGCCATGGATCCTAGCTTGGCTTGAATCAAAATTCCTAAAAGATTAAAGGTACCTGTTAGGCTGCTGAAGGTGACTGCAGAGAGATAGAAGAAAAAGAGAGGAGGGGTGGAGGTGAGGCAAGGTGGGCAAGGTTAGCGAGGTTGGGCAGGCCATGGAAGGGTGGGGCATGGCATGATAGGGCGGGGCGGGGCATGGTGAGTTTGGGCGGGGTGAGATGACAGGAGAAAAGGAGATGGGAATGAGAAGAGGAGTGGAAAGACACCTGCCTATATAGATTTCAATGTGGTCATGCTACAGAAATTCCTTTATGGGACACAACTACTCACAAAGAATGAGGCACTTAACAGCCACTTCCTTGTTGCTGGAGAGAAGTCTTTTTATAAGTTTTATTCTCTCCCCTTTGCTGTTAATATAAAAACGCGTGCACTTTTCTCCTTCTGCTCTGTACAAAAAGCAACCCACTATATATTGACACTAACACGTTCACTGTCCTTTCTGATGTGCACACTGACAGCCACCTCCATCTGTTTCCGCTCAGCTCTGTGCTGCCCTCCCAGCTTGACCACAGCTGTTCCATGAAGTAGACAGAACGCTGCCTGCTGCAAGCCGCAGTTTCTTTTTGTGTTATTCCCATTACCATGGGATCAGGTTGAGGTTAATAAAAAAAAAAAAAATACTGTCCCATAAAGTATTTTAAATAATATGAACTATACAAGCTTGCCAAAGATAAGTACAGTAATGACGAAGTTTCACCTTGTCTTTTTATTTTTTCATTGGCTCTCAATCTGAATGGAACAGACATTAGCATCACTAACTTGCCTTTCTTCTGGGCACCATGCTTATAAGTAACTGTGACATTATTTGCAGAACATTCCTGTTGTGGTAAATATTAAAAAATAAGCATGACCCGTTTCCCTCTCAAACTGCTCTGCACAGACCTCGCCCCGGGCTCCCTCTGACCCCGGGCGGTTGGAGAGCCACTCCAGCGTGGCTTTTCTTTCTCTTGAACACAATAAAGTAGCCACATGAATGAACACACTACACAAAACCTCTGATCCAATTGACAAGATATAATTTTCCCATCTAGACAGCACAAAATCCTGTAACACACCCATCCCTTTAAAATATTCACAATAATCTGTATCTATGCATAGGAAAGAAGTTTTAACATCTGCTTCCAAGGTTGCTCCCAGTTTTCCCTCACTCTGGCTCCTTCCTCCCTGCTAAAACTTGTCCCTGCCCATCCTTTCTTCTCAGCCAATGACAGGCCTTGCTCCTGCATAAAGACATCATCTACGCATTCCCCTGATAGAACATCATGCAAAGAGCCATTGTCCTAGAGCACCTCTGCTGTTTCAAGAGCTTATTCCACTGGAGAGATACAAACAACATCTACCCCAGCCTCCCATGGTACCAACAAACCAGAGTATAATTCTGTCAGATTTCATCCCGGGAACCAGTGAATTGATGGGTTTGCAGAGAGTAGCAGATACACCGTGACTTTTTTCAGCAATGATAACTTCCCTGTAGCTGCATAGATGGGGCCCTCTTCAATCAAGCTCTTCCACCTAATTACTCTAGCACCTCCTTAGACCTCAAGGCCACATGGGTCCTCCAGGGTCCAGTGAGCCTTGCCAATTCCTTCTGTAAAGAAATGTCAGCAATCAGCAGACCCTGTCATTATGGAGTCCTACAAGCTGACAAGTTTGAGTTGACAACTTGCTCAGAAACTGTTCTCCAACACCTTCCCAGTGGGTATCACAAACAGCAATGTGTTACCAAGGACATGAGATTCTCTAAGGACAGAAGCACAGCCACATAACTGGACACTTCTGAAGGCCACCAAACACTCATGCATCCCCTGCATTGCCAGGGTAGCAGTGAATCTTGGCTACCATCCCTGGCCTTTTTCAGGTACAGTAGGAGTCATAGCTCTTTTTCCTCTCTAACTTTGTAACTAAACTGTCACATCTATTTCACCAATGGTATATTGTTGTCTCTTTCTGTCGACAGTATTGTGACGTGATCAGACAACCAAGTAAAATGTTGCAGTGAAAATAAATGCTAGGGTTAAAAGAAAAGTAAAGCTTAAAATGGTGTGGTCAGGAACACAAGGGTTGAGAAATAACAGGGCTTGTCTCTGGCTATGACAGCCAAGCTGACCACAAAAGGACAGGGCTCTGGGAAGACAAATATAATGTCACCAAGGTGGCTGCCTCCCATGAAGTCCCTCTGAGCCATAAACTTGACACTTTTGTCCTTTTGTAGAGTGTTTACTGTGGGCAACAATGACTCCTAAAAATCATTCCCTTATTCCAATAAAGACACCACCTCAGTCTCTCCCGAAGACAAAGGCTAAAATTATGAGCAACCAAGAAAATTACGGCTACTTTTTTGTGGTTGTTATGAGTTCCCATGGTATAGAATCTATCCACAGGTCAGGTTTAATTAACAGCTACCAGACCCAACCAGGTCATAGGCCAGCAATATACACAGTGTCAGCGACGTTCAATGCTGGCCAAGGCTAGTGTCCAGGTGATGAGCCAGGGTCAGTCAATAATATGTAAGGCAAAGGTGTCCAGAGAAGGGCTTCAGCTTCTCTTCTTAGGAGTGTATGATCATCCTCCTCACTGGGACAGAGGCATGCCCAGAGTGAACCCCACCATCTGTAATATATAGACAAATCTCAGAGAAATTACATTGCTCTTTAAAAAGTCCCTAGGTTGTAAGCTCAAGACATCCTTCTGACCATAGGGAGTCCTGTTTTAGCAACCCACTCCACGGCTACTTCCTTTAATGGGAGGAAGCTCTGCTTTTATATATGTGTGTGTGTGTGTGTGTGTGTGTGTGTGTGTGTGTGTGTGTGTGTGTGAGTGTGTGTGTGAGTGTGTGTGTGTGTGAGTGTGACTGTGAGTGTGTATGTGAGTTTGAGTGTGCATGCACAAATACTCATAGAGGACTAAAATGAGTCCTGGAGATGGGGTTGTTGGTCCTTTTGAGCTTCGTGATAGGAGACCAAGTCGAGATATGAATTACTCATCTCTTTCTCCTCCCAGTCATAAGCCTGGAGAATGAATTAGTCATGTCTCAGAATGAATTAGTCATGTCTGATCCTGAAACATGGGTGAACTGACATCATTAGTCCTTATCGGTCTTGAGGAGATCTTAAAACTAAAACAAAAGTAAAACTCTGGAAAATAATCATTAATTTTTAACGTAGTAATAAAAGTGTAATCCCAAGTGAGAAATCTCCTCCATAATATGTAGCTCATACTACAGTTTTTATATGAAGCATTGGGTAAACAGTGATTATTTACTATTTTAAAATGTGCCATTGTGTTATTTCCATTTCTTGGTTTGTTGCTATGGATGTTGTTTTAGTTAGGGTTTTACTGCTGTGAACCATGACCAAAGAAAGTCTTATAAAGGACAACATTGGGGCTGACTTAGGAGTTCAGTCCATTATCATCACAGTGGGAGCAGGGCAGCATTCAGGCAGACATGGTGCAGGCAGAACTGAGAGTTCTACATCTTCATCTGAAGGCTGTTAGTGGAAGACTGGCTTCCAGGGAGTTAGGAAGATGATCTTAAAGCCCACACCCACAGTGATACCCTCTACTCCAACAGGGCCACACCTGCTAAATAGTGGTACTCCCTGAGCCAAGCATATACGAACCATCACAGAAGTGCATGTATGAGTGCGGATACGCACAAGGAAGCCAGAGGTTGACATCGTATATCTTACCTCATTGTTCTTTACATTATTTCTTAGGACAGCATCTCTCCTGAACCTGGAGCTCACTGGCAAGGCTGCCTGGACAGCCAGCTCTGGGAATGCCCCAGTGTGCACATACCACTCTTCCTGTTTCTCAGGTGAGTGTTGGGGACTTGTACCTGGGTCCTTGTGCTTGCGTAACTATTCTCTAACCTGTTTATCCTGTTTGTTTTTCATACTTGTCAGATTTTCCCTAGGCTTTCAATGAGAAAGCCCCAGCTTTCCTTAGTACTATTTGATGGAGATGGCCCTAAAAGTGGAATGTGTGGGTTGATCAACCATTGTGATACCTTCCTTTGCTAAAGCAAGTGAGGATTGTGAATTTTTATTAGCTTTGGGGTGTCATAATCTTACAAGTGTCTTCTCTGAGGTAGTCTCCTGTAAGAGGTATTATTTCTCTTTCCCAGGAGAATAGAACTCACCAGGAGAGGATTTGATGCACTTTCTGAAAGATACACCTTCTGAAAACTTATTGCTTGCTTGACTCTAGCAGATAGGAGAGCTGCCCCCCTACCTCTGAGATGCAGATGGCTTTCAAATGGTAGTTACTAAAGATGCTTCAAGAGGGCACCTAAGTGACCCTACTTGCTTAAAATCCCATTCAGAGGGGCTATCCACTCCATAAAACTATGACATGTGAATATAAACATAAACTAGAACATTGCCAGTAACACGCAAGAGAAAAGGTGATGTAAGTTATTTTATAGTGCTCCCAAGAGACAACATGGATAACGAAGGTTCTGACAGTCCACTTAGTCCAACCTCCTTTAAAGAGTCAGACTGTCTGCTGATTTTGACACATTTCTGTTTTATTTCCTGAAGTCCGACACTTTATTTTTCTATATTTAGCCTGCCTGTGTTGTTTTCATAAATTAAAAGTCTCAAGCAAACTGAGATATAATTTACAATGAAGTAAATTACAATGAAGAAAAAAGCAATGAAGTAGCCTTTGCTCGTGCAGTACAGTAGCATCCCTATGTATTGTTCCATTCCTATCTCTCTTTCTACCCACAACTCCCATGCGAGTATGTAATGATTTTAACACTCTCCAAAGTTTTCTAGAGCCCTGTGGGAATCTACCCTCTGTGAGAAATAGCTTTACTGTTTTGTTTAGCTTGTGCATTGGGCTAGGCTAGGTTAACTGTATGCTCATAAATGAAGAGAGTCCCGGGATGTTCTTCCCTACTTCTTAAGCTGTGTTCACAGCCGCGGCTAGCCTCAGACTCCTGCCTAGCAATCTTCCTTGCTCATCCTCTTGATTGCTGGGATTTCTAGGTGTGCTCTGAAATCTGGAGCACACACAGTTGTCCTTTTGTAGAGCGTTATCTATATTGCCATGTCTATATACTGATTAAGTGTCTGAGCTTCTTCACAGCATTGAAGTAAGATGAAAGGAGGCCCAGCTTTGGCTAAGCTTGTAGCTTTAACAAACCACCACACACTCGAGGGCTGCTCAAAACAACAGGAATGTACATTCTTAAGTTCTGGAGACTAAAAGCTTGAAATTAAAGTATGGTCTGACGGACTCCTACTTTTCTCTAAAGCACCGACTTAGACACTTTCAGAGTCTGCTGGGAAGAAAGCAAGAATGTTTTACTGTTAGAAGATAGAGAGTTAGGAAGATTCAAAGTGCTGTGCGTCATTTGCATCTAAAACTATACAAGTGTGCATAGCTGTATATATGCTGCATAATTTTATCTGTATGTATCTATTTATCTATGTATACATATGCATTAAGGCCAATACATGTGTAATGTACATAAGCATACACATGATATATACTAATATATTATTAATACATTATTACTTAAAATTAATATATTAATAATTATTTTATTATATAAATTTAAATATATTATATATTATATTAAATATGTAATATGTTTTATATTAAAAGTCCTCCCCCCCTCGTTCAGTAGTCGAGAAAATGCACGTATGAGAGATACACATATGAAGAGACAAAAAGACACATGAGAATGTATAATATCTGGAGGGGGGTGAAATACATTTTCTCTCTCTCTTCTTTTTTTTTACCCATTAGACATTAGCTTCAATTTTCCTACATTTCTGAGGGGCCGTTGAAACACAATGCCTCCTTTGCAGCAAATGTGAGTTTTGAGTATTGTGATGGTTGGGTGAGTGTGTTCTATTGCTCACCAGCCATACCAGCCACACCAACCCATCATCCACAGGATGTTTTCTGGCTACCCTCCCAGAAGATGTGGCCAAAGGAGAGAGAAGGGACTTCCAGCTCTTTACCATTTCTGTAATTCTCTTGCCTGTGGCACATTATAGTAAAATGATATGAAAGTACATTTCTTAATGCAGTGGTTAGTACACTGACTAGCCACCACAAAAGGGTACCAAGGTATGGATGCTTTAGCTACGGTAATCTAAACATTCTGAGTTAGTTCTCCAGGCTAATCACAAGGTGAATGCATCTCTTTATCTTAGTGGAACTATTTTGTCTACCTATTTGGCTACCTATAAATTATAATGCACATAATTTATAGACCTACGTAGTTGATATAAGTGTTAGTCCTTCTGGTTTTGCTGTTGTTGTTTTGAGGTTTTGCTTTTTTTGTTTGTTTTATGCTTGTTATCTGATTTTTAATATTTTTCCTATAGGTTATTTTATTTATTTCCAATTCAAATGTTGTCCTCCTTCCCAGTCTCTGATCTCCTCTCTGTCAACCCCCCCATTCCACCCTGCCTCCATTTGCCTCTAAGAGGGTGTTTTCTGCCCACCACCCACTCCCGTTTCACCACTCTAGCATCCCCCCATGCTGGGGCATCATGCTTCCACATGACTAAGGGACTCCCTTCCCACTGATGCCAGATAAGTCCATTCTCTGCTACCTAAGCAGCTGGAGCCATGGATCTATCCATGTGTATACTGTTTGGCCAGTTGTTTAGTTCCTGGGAGCTCTGGGGGGGGGGGGGTTGAGTTAGTTGATATTATTTTTCTTCTTGTGGGGTGGCAATCCCCTTCAGTTTCTTCAGTCCTTTCCTGAATTCTTTCATTGAAGGTCCTTGTCTCAGTCCAGTGGTTGTCTGAGAGTATCTGCATCTTTATTAGGTACTGCCAGAGCCTCTCAGGAGACAGCTATACCAGGCTCCCGTCAGCAAGCACTTCTTGGTATCAGCAATAGTGTCAGAGCTTAGTGCCTGCAAGATGGGATAGATCCCAAGGTGAGGCGGTCTCTGCATGGCCTTTCCTTCAGTCTCTGCTCCATTTATTTTTGTCTTTGCACATCCTTTAAACATGAACAATTCTGAACTAAAATTATTGAGATGGCTGGGTGACCCCCTTTCCTCAATTGGGGGCCATGCCTATCTATTGGAGCTCATCTCTACAGGTTCTATCTCCTCTCTGTTGGACCACCGTTGGGTCCTGGGAACCTCTTGTTTCCCTGGCATCTGGGACTTTCTAGTCCTTATCTTCGTTCCTCAGTCCCCCACTGCTACATATTCCTATTCACTTTCCTGACCTTACGGACTTCTCTGAACGTATGCATACTCACTGTGCTAACTGAGCCATACTAAACAACCCATCTTTGTGTTGCTATGAAGGTTTTTGTTATGTGCTACTTTATGATGGACTCTTAACCACCATTTGCAACTTAGAACTGAGATGTGAATGAATTTTCTTGACAGACACACTCAGATACACATTGGCTCGCAAACACATTTATACATACGCGCATGTATTCGGCCACACACATTGATACGTACATGAACATAATCAGGCATACACATTACATATGCCCAGATGAACTCAGACACAAATACAATTTGTCATAAGGGTAGTTAATTGACAAAAGAATATATTTTTTCATCTCAAGTGGAAAAGAAGAAATTTATTGCTCCAAGCTGAAAAGATACAAAGCCAAAAAGGACAGTGGAGCTTATAGGACTTGGGATTTAATTTTAAGGGAAACATTCTTATAGGTTGTCATTTAAATTGATTTGGGGAAGTTAAAATGGAATGTGAGCCTGAGGTTGCCTACTTGTGTTCTAGAATTTAAAACAATGTTTCTCCTGTAATACAATCAACATAAAACAGACTGAGAAGGATGTTATTGCAGGACGGAGAATGTTCAGCCTCAGTGAATCACACTGCGATAACCGAAGATTTCTAAGGAGTACAGCTGGCAGAGACTTTCAACAGAATCGGTTAGTAGGCCTGTAAGATGATCGTGCTCATGTAGAAATGCAGGAGCATCTTGCACATTTTGACCGTTTGCAAAAATATTAAGTCAATGTCCAGGAAAATAATTCAGAAGAATGTGAAACATAGACATTGTATTTGGTGGGTGTGAGAAGCAAGAACAGGGTGGATGTGTGAGGGCAGGTCTGTAGTCTCCTGCCTACCCGGAGACTTCTGTTTGTAAGTGAGTGAGGGTGTGTGTGGAATCCTTCCGACTCCCTCTGGCTTTGTGTCTGTGTGTGCAGAACCAGTTTCAACTTCTCTTCCCCAGATGCACACAAAACAAGGAGTGGTGGGTTTTTTTTCCCATGTGTGCACACATGCTACTTCTGTGCATATGTTGTGGAGGACAGAGGAAGGCATCATATCCCCTGGAGTTGGCACTATTCGTGGTGGTGAGTCACCCACATGGATGCTAGCAGCTGAACTCCAGGTCTGGAATCATTCCTAACTGCTGGCCCATCTCTAGCACCAGTCCCTTCTCACTCTACTTACTCACTGATTGAAAACTTTTTTTACCAGTTTTTAAGTATCATATTTCAGAACCAGATGCCAGTTGGCTATTATGTTAATTATATGACTTGGTTTGTAACTAAATATCTGAACGGAAAAAGCCTGTGTAAGGAGGGGTTTGTTTGGCATGTACTTTGAGGAGGAACATTTTGCCTGTGAGAAAGGCATGGTGGCAGATGTGTGAAGTGGTTGGTCATATCATTGTCTCAGACCAGAAGCAGATAAGGGACAGGAATTGAGGCAAGATTATATCACCTCACAGCCCTCCATTAGTGATCCAATTTCTTAAGGGATGCTCTACATACTGTAGTTTCCATGACATTCCAAAACATTACCACGAGTTAGAAACAAGTATTCAAATACATTTTGAACGGTGTGAGAAGCAAATTTTATTTCACGTGCATACTGTGATGTTATAATTTTCCTTATTTTCTCATGTGTTTTTCCTCTTCTTCATTTATGTGACTAGTGTAAGCCATCTCCGAATTCTACAGAATTCATTCTATTTAAAATTTTATCTTTTTTTAAAAAGTTGAAAGAGCAAAATAATTCCTTACCACTGCACAAGAAACTTTCTGCCTTGTTTACTTTCTTTTTGTTTGAAGAAATGTTTTCTCATTTGCACATTGAATAACTGATTAGATTCTATTTTCATCTAAAACCCTTTGCAGAGGTTCATCACGATGCTGTGATTTTTTTTTTCACAATTGGCCCTAGAAAAATAAATCTTTGTGATCAGAGAGGGACTCAGTGAGCCCAGGGAGACATGCGGCCCCAGTCCAATCAAGAGTTGCAATGATGGCGTGGTCTGACTGAGACCTCCATGTGCCAGATTTGGGGCCTCCTTATTCCCATCAGATCAGGACATTGCCCTCAGCTCATTTCTCTCACAAAGTTGTTTAGCATGTTTTTTTCCTATTATCAATTCAAGTTTTATTCTCCATCATTAATACTCCATATTTAATGATGAGCTAGTTACTTTTTTAAAAAAAGTTAATTATTTTTGAGTTCTTGAATCCATCACAGACTTAATAAAACAAGCCATTAAAATAATTTTTCAGGGACATCTAGATAGAAGTAAATATTTTGGTGCAAACATGCTTATAATATTGTCTCTTATGCCTTTATTATAATAAACCAGAAGGCATGCTTGAATTTACATGGACATAAGTAACATAAACCAACTAAGTTGTCTTTTACTAGACACATGAAAATGTTATACTGAAACATCATCTGTAATAAACTAATATATGCCAATATAAACAGTTCCCACTTCTGGATGACATAATTATTTTTGTTAAGTATTTCCTTTCAGTATTGTGACATTTATGTTTTAAAGCATTAATGAAAACTAAGATCATTTACTATAATATTTACATGTGATGTTAATAAGTCTCAATAACCTTATCTTGAATCTTTGGTTGTCCATAGGTAATACCAAATGACAAGGAGGGGTTCATAAATTAATTAAGAGGAGAAGTCCGCAGCTCCTGATTATTGGTCTTGACAATGTGTGATAAATTGAGCTCCCAACTAATGGGTCATTTAGATATGTGTGAGCAAAGATCATGTGACATCTTTCTCTCTAACTCTGTCTGTCTGAGTGATAGGTTCAATGCAGTAGTTCTCAACCTTCTTAATTCTGCAACCCTTTAATACAGGTCCTCATGTTACATTTACCCCAACCATAAAATCATTTTCTTGCTATTTCATAGCTGTAATTTTGTTACTGCTATGAATCATAATGTAAAAATAAAAAATCCGTGTTTTCTGGTGATTGTTTATGATCCCCGTAAAAGGTTCATTTGACTGAAAACTCTTCAGAAAGCTGATGGAAGTTTGGACTGAAGGGACAATGTAAATTCCATCCTGTCACCCATAATGATACGTGTATTTTGTTTTAAAGCTTTGCTTGCATATTTCAGAAAACTCGCTTGGTTTTTATGAACCTCTTAAGTCTGTTTCATTCACCTAGGGTGAAATGATAGTCTCATGAAACACCCCATTTATGACAAACAAGTTTCAGATGTTGTGGCCCCTTTCCTCCACTCCTAGTCTCCATGAATTTTTATATTGAAACTAAAAAAAAAGGTAATTTAAAAATATTCTATAGTTTGGGTTTTACTCTAACCTAGCTGCAAAGGAATAAAATTCACATTACTAACTAAACATCCACATGAATAAAATATGCTCTCCCCTAATGCCTGA
The DNA here is from genome assembly GCF_963924665.1 of Micromys minutus. NCBI lineage: Eukaryota > Metazoa > Chordata > Mammalia > Rodentia > Muridae > Micromys > Micromys minutus. The sequence goes on along the minus strand of NC_137975.1, from coordinate 64,174,464 downwards.
TGACATTTCCTTTTCTGCCTCTAGCCATTCATAGGGGGTTGAATCAACCCAATGCAGAATATATGTAAAACTGTGATGTGCAGATATATGAAATATTCATGCTTGTAGTAATATGTAGCTGCTTTCTACTTCTGGATTAATGCAACAGAAAGTGACTTATTTTCTAACTAAGATTCATTCATTTGGGGATATCTCATTAAGATGCTAATCAGTCTTTAAAATTGATAATGTGTGTATCAGTGTGAGTTGTGAGAAGAAAGCAAAACCATGAGTTTGAGTTTCTTTTCATTAAAAGAGAGAACATGGAAACAACGTGTCAATGGATCATGCATTAAAATCAGCTTTGGGGCAGTGGAGAGATGTAAGTTGACAAACTGAATGTATATGAAATAGTTGGCATGGGGGCGTGTACCTATAATCCTAAAATTTAGGAAGCAGGGACTCAACGCATTTTGGTCATCCCTAGTCAGATCTGTGAGCTCTAGGTTGAACAGGAGATCCTGTCTTGCAATATTAAGGTAAAGAACGAGAGAGAAAGACACAGGGTGTTAATCTCTGGCCTCCACATGGACACAAACAGAAGTACATGCAGAGAGAGAGAGAGAGAGAGAGAGAGAGAGAGAGAGAGAGAGAGAGAGAGAGAGAGAGAGAGAGAGAGAGAGAGAGAACTTTGAGAAAGAAACTTTGAGAGAAACTTACACTATCCATGGCTGAAAAGATTTGTTAGATTCTTTTCAGAAAATGGAATTTTTACCCTCTAGAATTTTGTTTGTTTTAGTAGAACTCTGCATGAATTTTGAAAAGTTATAGAGAACACAGGCAGCACAGCCATTGCTGGAAACCTCAGTTGTAACAGAGTGTCCAAAGGAGAAGTTCTGAGGTACATTAGTTCCCAGTAACCTGAAAGGCATAGACTGGGGGTGGGGGTGGGTAGCAGGTGACCATAACATCTCTCTGACCTTAACATTCTGGCTATCTCTTTGGGCTTCCAGAAAAATATAAGGAAATGAATATTTGGCATAACCCTAAAATTTCTTTGCCTGGAGAAACAAAACTAAATAGAACTTACCCACGTGAGGTCTGTTCTGATCCTGCAAGTTCACATGTTGATAGCCCCCAAACAAACCAGAACAGTAATGTGAGAGGCTCATAGATCTTGAGAAGCAAGTTAATGGTTTCTCCATTCAGGGGTAAAGCTGCTGAGAAAGCTTGACCAGTCCCAGGAGAGGCCTGAAGCACCACTCTATGTTACAATGTTTTCTATATCCCAATTTTGAATAATTTGCAAAATGAGTATCTAAAAACTTTGATATGTGGACTTGTCTGCTTTATGAGAGATTTATTTAACATGTTTTTATTTTGAGATGAATTGTTAAGAGGAGCCCTGCTTTGGGAATTTTATCAGACTTTTATTACTCACGAAGCTAATCCCCTGTATGTGCAGTGGAAAGCGACCAATCCCAGTGGCTAACTGGGCTGTAGGTTTGCAATGTGCGCCACACTGGCTATGCTGTGCACTTTTGCACTGTTGTGCTTGCTTCCTGTGTTTGGCTATTTTTAAAGAGTCAATTCCAAGAAGCCCATAAGTTCCAATAATAGGAGCGAATCTCCCTTAATCTGTGCAAGGCAGAGTAAAAAAAAATACAAAACTACAAGTTACTGGTATAAATTAAGAGTCGGGATTTACTGCTGAGGGAGGCGTACATTGCTTAGCCATTGGAAATGAGGAGTTGAGGATGCTGGCCGGGTTTATTTAAAGCTCACAGAGCATGGATGTAAAGGTACCTGTTAAATTAGGACCCTGTCCTTTCTGCATTCTATTTATTCAGTGTCGTCTATTTTAATGTGACACCGTAACAGTGAGCCGAGGTGCTAGGCAAGCCTGCAGTCTACAAATCGACTGTGATGGTGTTTTTGCTGTCATAGTAACCCGGCATATCTATGTACTTATGAACATTGCACCTATTTCATAGTGTGCAGGAATTTGTGAGTGTGCATGTGTGAATGTGTATGTGGAGGCATGCAGAGGCCACGTATCTATGATTCCATGTTGTCCAGCTTCCTAGATTGTTGTCTGTCTTCCCTTTTGAGAAAGTGTCTCACTAAAGTCAATACTTACCTATTGCTAGACTGGGTGTCCAGAAGCTGCAGGGACACATCTGTCCCTTGGCTCCCTGTGGTAAGATTACAGACACATCAGACTGCCCAGCTTTATATGTGGGTGCTCAAAATTTGAATTTTTATCCTGAGGCAGGTACAGGTATACTTGACCCTTAAGCAATTTCCCCAGTCCAGTGTGGACTCCTTTTTTTTTTTTCTTTTGGGTAGACTATGAAAATCCACTTAATATGTATTCATCATATTTTAATTAATTAACTAATTAATTTACTTTGCATCCTGACCATAGTATCGCCTTCCTCCCCTCCTCATAACTCTAACCCCCAACTCCCCACACCCATCCTCACCTCCTCCCTTTCTCTTCAGAAAAGAGAAAGTCTCTTAAACCAGTATGTAAAGCAGCCTTATACAGTAAGACTAGGTGCATATTCTCCTACTGAGAATTAGGAGGGGCAGCCCATTAGGGGAAAATGGTCCCAAAGGCAGGCATCAGATCAGAGGCAATTCCCTGTTCCTGATGTTAGGAGTCCAACATGAAGACCAAACTACATAACTGTTACATACACGCAGAGGACCTGGGTCAGTCCCATGCAGGCTCGCTGGTTGGCAGTTCAGTCTCTCTGAGTCCCTATGGACCCAGGCAGGTTTCTTCTGTTCTATCATTCCTTCCCCTCTTCCAGAGGATTCTCCGAGGTCTGCCTAATGTTTGATTGTGGTTTCTACATCTGTTAACATAAGTTGCTGAGTGAATCCTCTCTAATGGAAGTTATGCCGGACTCCTGTCTGCAACCATAGGAGAATGTCATTAACAGTATCGGGGGTGGTTTCACTCTTAGGGCTTGGGTCTCAAACTGGACTACTCATTGGTTGACCATTTCCTTAATTTCTGCTCCACCTTTACTCCTGCATATCTTGTAGGCAGGATCCATTGCAGGGCGAAGATTTTGTGGCTGGGTTGGTGTTCCAGTTCCTTTACTGGAAGCCTTGTGTGGTTAAAGAAGATGGCCAGTTCAGGCTCTTTATCACTCCTTGCTAGGAGTCTTAGCTGCAGTCACCCTTATAGATCCCAGGCGGTTTCCATTGTCCTAGGGTTCTACCTCACTTGCTTCCTCCACCTTTGGCCCACCTCTCTACCTGATCTATTCCTGTACCCATCCCCTGAATCCAGTATAACACCTCTTTATCCACCCACAATGTCTATTCTAGACTCACTTTAAGATCTGTGGCTGATATCAATACTGCAATATTTAAATTTCACACATCATTACTATATATGAAAAGTTTCCCTATTTTAACACCTTTACAGCCATCTACCAGACTGTCAATAGAACGGTTCTACATTTGTACCTTTGCATGGGGACATGACTGGATATTGTCAACTCAGTAGTTATGGTTTATCTGGTTATTCAAAGGTAATCATACTGTCAGGCTTCAGCATATCAACTGTTTCAGTTGTTCTCGGTTCAGCATTTTCTTCTTTGATCCTGCTCTGAAAAGTTAAAAGTGTTTGGACTTCCAAAACAACTGAATACAAACACAAAAACAGCAGTCAATATGATTGTGAAGAGTGTGTTGGAAAAAAAACAACACAGACACACAAGGTGCAGCTCAGTAGTAGGGTGAGATCCCCCAGAACTGCAAAACAAATCTAAATATTGGCAGAGGGTGTGGCCTAGGGGATGTTTTTAGGGAAATCCATATCCTTCAAGTTGTGAAATCACAGCCTAGCTAACAAGCTCTGAACTGATTATTCCATGTCCTCATCCTGTGAACATCTACCAAGAACACCATACGTACTTGTTTATTTCCCTTTGAGACAATCCCATCTACACATGCATGAATTAAAAGGTTTTGTGGTATACTTAAAAACAAAAAGTGAGCCATACAAAAGCCATGACCAAAAATTATACCTACTTGGGAAGCATGCAAATGCCACCTCACACATAAGCGTACAGACATGCACATATGCAGTGCACATATGGAGGCCAGAGTGGAACTTGCAAAATCCTGTTTTCTTCTCTTACCATAAGGAGATAAGGGCTCAAACTCAGGTCATGATTAAAAGCAGGTACCTATTGAGACATCTCGACAGCCCACTTTTGATATTTCTTATAGTCAATCATAACACATTTAATAAAAATGCATATAGGTTAGAAATATTTAATTAATACTATGTTATTTGATCAAATATTTTACTGATAAACTAATATTTCTGAAGAGAATGCTGACCATTTATAAGACAGTGGATTTTTGCTTTTCTTTTGTGTTTGGGGAATGGCTGCAGCTTTGGAAGAGTTTAACATTTGCTGAATAGAAGAACCTGCTGTATTTAATGACAGTCCACATACCTGGGTTATAGAAAATTTGCCACCTTTATTTTGAGGTGAGAATATAAAATTTAAATGTTGAAAAACTTCACCCTTACTTGCTAGTTGTCATGGCAACAGGAAATGAAACAAAGAGGTAAGAAATTTTCCTACACAATCATTTTCAGACTGGGACAATAACACAGAGAATTCTTGTGTCACAAGAAGGCCCTTGAACCTGGAGATGATTATGCAGCTAACAGGATACAAAGTAAGGCACAGCTTTGCCCATAATCAATTACTATCCCCACCAAACAACATACCCTAGGTACCTAGATGTTTGAAAATTAATTTGTGGTACAGGCTGAGCAACTGTGACCGGGAACAGATCTTAGGAACTTCTGTTCCTACCTGGAGACGACTTCAGGACACAGAGCAGAGCCTGGCCCAACTGCCAGCCGGAAAGGCGGCTCGTACAGGCTGAGCAACTGGTGAGTGGGAGACCTAGGCTGCTGGGGAGCAGAGGGTTCTCTGCGGAGTGCACACGGAAAGGGCACCCCCTGCGCTGACCTGCCCTGTCCTCCCCGATCCAGTGACCGGGAACAGATCTTAGGAACTTCTGTTCCCACCCGGAGACGACTTCAGGACGCAGAGCGGAGCCTGGCCCACCTGCCAGCCAGAAAGGTGGCTCGGAGAGGCTGAGCATCTGTGACCAGGAACAGATCTTAGAAACGTCTGTTCCCACCCGGAGGCGACTTCAGGACGCAGAGCGGAGCCTGGCCCAGCTGCCACCCGGAACCTGGGCTGCGGGGGAGTAGAGAGATCTCTGCGGAGTGCACACGGAAAGTGTACCAGGGACACAGACCAGATACAAGGGAAAGGAAAGAACATATCACTGACAACAAAATGGCAAGAGGAAAGAGAAAGAGTATATCCCAAGGAAACCAAGAAAATCTAGCAACACCAGAACACAGCTCTCCGATAGTAGCAAACATCGGAATTCCAAACACTCCAGAGAAAGAAGACACAGACCTGAAATCATGCCTCAAGACGCTGATAGAGTTACTTAAACAAGAATGGGAGGAAAAGCAAAAAGATTCAGAAGCCTTTAAAGAAGAAACAAGGAAAACACTCAAAGAACTCAAAGAACAAGAGGAAAAGAGAACCAAAGAAATAAAGGAATGGAAGAGGGAAATTAAAACAGAAATTGACACAATAAAGAAAGCGCTAAAAAAGATAACCCTAGAGTCAGAACACCAAAAAAAGAAATCAGGAGTCACAGAAGCAAGCATTTCCAACAGATTACAAGAGATCGAGGAGAGAATCTCGGGGGCAGAAGACAACATTGCAAACATAGACAAAACAGCCAGAAAAGATGCAAAAAACAAAAAGCTCCTAACCCAAAATGTCCAGGAAATACAAGACACAATGAGAAGACCGAACCTAAGGATAATAGGAATAGAAGAGGGAGATGAGTATCAACTAAGAGGCACAGTAAATATCTTCAACAAAACCATAGAAGAAAACTTCCCTACCCTCAAGAATGAGATGACCACGAGCATAAAAGAAGCCTTCAGAACTCCAAATAGGTTGGACCAGAAAAGAAATACCTCCCGACACATAATAGTAAAAACATCAAGTGCCCAAAGTAAAGAAAGAATACTAAAAGCAGTAAGGGAAAAAGGTCAGGTAACATATAAAGGCAGACCAATCAGACTCACATCCGATTTCTCAACAGAGACTATGAAAGCTAGAAGAGCCTGGACAGACATCATGCACTCCTTAAGAGAGCACAAGTGCCAGCCCAAGCTGCTATACCCAGCAAAACTATCAATCACCATCGATGGAGAGACAAAGATATTTCAAGACAAATCAAAATTCACACAATATCTGACCACAAACCCAGCACTACAACGAATTATAGGTGAAAAACCCAATACAAGGAGGGAAAATACAGCCTAGTAAAAACAAGAAAACTCCTAAACAAGAAAACTAAAAGAAGAAAAAACACAGACACAACTCAACCCAAAAAAGCAAAAATGGCAGGAAACAGAAACAATTATTCCTTGATATCTATTAACATAAATGGTCTCAACTCCCCAATAAAGAGACATAGACTATCAGACTGGATACATAAACAAAATCCAGCCTTTTGCTGCATACAGGAAACTCATCTCAGAGACAGAGACAGACACTATCTCAGAGTAAAAGGGTGGGAAAAAAACTTCCAAGCAAACAGCTCCAAGAAGCAAGCTGGAGTGGCTATTCTAATATCGAATAAAGTAAATTTCCAACCAAATGTCATCAAAAAAGATAAAGAAGGACACTTTTTAATCATTACCGGGGAAATCTGTCAGGAGGAACTCTCAATCCTTAACATATATGCTCCAAATAAAAAATCACCCACATTCATAAAAGAAACTCTACTAAAGCTCAAAAAATACATTATTGTGTGGGGTGACCACACAATAATAGTGGGAGACTTTAACACCGCACTCTCACCAATGGACAGATCAGGGAAACAGAAACTGAACAAGGACACTGCAAAACTAGCAGAGACTTTGAACCAACTAGAATTAATAGATATATATAGAACATACTATCCTAAAGTAAAAGAATACACCTTCTTCTCACCACCCCATGGCACCTTCTCGAAAATTGACCACATAATTGGACACAGAACCAGCCTTCATCGATATAAGTAGATTGAAATACTCCCATGCATCCTCTCAGATCACCATGGTCTACGGCTGGTCTTTAACAACAACAAAGACAACAAAATGCCCACATACACATGGAAACTAAACAACGCTCTGTCAAAGGATAGCAGGGTCAAAGAAGAAATAAAGAAAGAAATTAAGGACTTTCTAGAATTCAACGAAAACGATAACACAACATACCCAAACCTATGGGATGCAATGAAAGCAGTATTGAGAGGAAAACTCATAGCCCTAAGTGCTTCCAAGAAGAAACTGGAGAGAGCTCACATCAGCAACCTGACAGCACAGCTAAAAGCCCTAGAACAAAAGGAAGCAGATATACCCAAAAAGAGTAGACGGCAAGAAATAATCAAAATTAGGGCAGAAATAGACCAAATAGAAACAAAAAGAACCATTGAAAACATCAACAAAACAAAGAGTTGGTTCTTTGAGAAAATCAACAAGATTGATAAACCCCTAGCCAGACTAACTAAAGGGCAAAGAGAGAGTATCCAAATTAACAAAATCAGAAAGGAAAGTGGTGACATAACAACTAAAACTAAGGAAATTCAAGAAATCATCAGATCCTACTACAAACACTTATACTCCACAAAATTGGAAAATCTGGAGGAAATGGACGAATTCCTAGACAGACACAAGGTCCCAACGTTTAACCAGGACCAAGTAAACCAGCTAAATAACCCTATAACACCTAAAGAAATAGAAAAAGTCATCAAAAGCCTCCCAACCAAAAAAAGCCCAGGTCCAGACGGGTTCAGTGCAGAATTTTATCAGACCTTTATTGGGGATATAACACCAATATTTGCCAAACTATTCCAAAAGATAAAATCAGATGGAATATTACCCAACTCATTTTTTGAGGCTACAATAACCCTCGTACCTAAGCCACACAAAGACCCTACAAGGAAAGAGAACTTCAGACCAATCTCACTTATGAACATTGATGCAAAAATACTCAACAAAATCCTTGCAAACCGAATCCAAGAACACATCAAAACCATCATTCCTCATGACCAAGTAGGCTTCATCCCTGGGATGCAGGGATGGTTTAACATAAGGAAATCCATCAATGTAATCCACCATATAAACAAACTTAAAGACCAAAATCACATGGTCATCTCACTAGACACTGAGAAAGCATTCGACAAAATCCAACACCCCTTCATGTTAAAAGTCCTGGAAAGAACAGGAATCCAAGGCCCATATTTAAACATAATAAAAGGAATATACAGCAAACCAACAGCCAACATCAAAATTAATGGCGAGAAACTTGAAGCAATCCCACTAAAATCAGGGACTCGACAAGGCTGCCCACTCTCTCCCTACCTATTCAACATAGTACTGGAAGTCCTGGCTGGAGCAATTAGACAGCAAAAGGAGATCAAGGGGATACAAATCGGAAAGGAAGAGATAAAAACATCACTCTTTGCCGATGACATGATAGTGTACTTGAGTGACCCCAAAAATTCCACCAGAGAACTCCTACAGCTGATAAACAAGTTCAGCAAAGTGGCTGGATACAAAATTAACTCATACAAATCAGTAGCCTTCCTATACTCAAAGGACAAACATGTGGAGAAAGAAATTAGGGAAAAGGTACCCTTCACAATCGTTATAAAAACTATGAAATACCTTGGTGTGACTCTAACTAAGCAAGTGAAGGACCTGTATGACAAGAACTTCAAACCTCTAAAGAAAGAAATTGAGGAGGATCTCAGAAAATGGAAAGATCTCCCATGCTCATGGATTGGAAAGATCAACATCTTAAAAATGGCCATCCTACCAAAAGCAATCTACAGATTCAATGCAATCCCCATCAAAATTCCAACCCAGTTCTTCATGGAATTGGAAAGATCAATGTGCAATTTCATATGGAATAACAAAAGACCTAGAATAGCGAAATCTATCCTCAACAACAAAAAAACATCTGCGGGAATCACTATCTCTGACCTCAAGCTATATTACAAGGCAATTGTGCTGAAAACTGCATGGTACTGGTACAAAAATAGGCAAATGGATCAATGGAATAGAATAGAAGATCCAGAAATGAGCCCTCATGTATATGGTAACCTGATTTTTGACAAAGGAGCAGTAAACATTCAATGGAAAAAGGACAGCCTATTCAACAAATGGTGCTGGTCCAACTGGCACTCAACATGCAAAAGAATGAAAATAGACCCGTTCTTATCTCCTTGTACAAAGCTCAAGTGTAAGTGGATTAAAGATCTCCACATTAAACCAGATACACTGAAACTATTAGATGAGAAAGTAGGGAAAACCTTAGAACACATAGGCACAGGAGAAAATTTCCTGAACAAAACACCAATGGCTCAAGCTCTAAGGTCAAAGATTAACAAATGGGACTTAATGAGATTGCAAAGTTTCTGTAAGGCTAAGGACATCGTCAAGAAAACAAAACGGCAACCAACAGAATGGGAAAAGATCTTTACCAACACCACATCAGATAGAGGCCTAATATCCAAGGTGTACAAGGAACTCAAAAAGCTAGACACCAGAGAATCAAATAACCCTATTAAAAAATGGGGTACAGAGCTAAACAAATCATTTTCAGTTGACGAACACCGAATGGCCGAGAAACATCTGAGGAAGTGCTCGACATCCTTAGCCATCAGGGAAATGCAAATCAAGACAACCCTAAGATTCCACCTCACACCAGTCAGATTGGCCAAGATCCAAAACTCAGATGACAGCAGATGCTGGCGAGGCTGCGGAGAAAGAGGAACACTTCTCCACTGTTGGTGGGGTTGCAAGCTAATACAACCACTCTGGAAATCTGTCTGGCGATACCTCAGAAAATTGGATATAGTACTACCTGAAGACCCAGCTATTCCACTTCTGGGCATATACCCCAGAGACACTTTAATACACAACAAAGATATATGCACCACAATGTTCATAGCGGCTCTATTTATAATAGCCAGAAGCTGGAAGGAACCCAGATGTCCTTCAGAAGACGAATGGATACAAAAATTGTGGTACATATACACAATGGAATACTACTCAGCCACCAGAAACAATGACTTAACCAAATTCTTGAGAAAATGGCTGCATCTAGAGAAGATCATCCTGAGTGAGATAACCCAGTCACAAAAGAACAGACATAATATGCAGTCACTGATAGTGGGATGCTAACCCCAGAGGCTTGCACTCCCCCAGAAACAACTCACAGACTGTATGAAGTCCAAGAAATAAAGAAAACAAAAACTATACCTATATTCACAAAACAAGAAGACTGACTATTTCCATGTTGCGTTTTGTTTTGCATGTACTTTACGCTTATTGCAACTAGTAGGTTTTCAATGCATACTGTCAAGCCCTTGAAAAAAATCAAGTACTGACTAAAAAACATATTCACATGGTTTTATGTAAAATTTATTTTAATGTCTGAAAAAACAGTACTGACAAAATGTATAATTTTAAGCAAAAAATGTTTAAAATCTGTACATTTATCTTTGTTTTGCAAAATAAAGTCGTTTAAAAAAAAAGAAAATTAGTTTGTTCACTTAGCCACAGAATAGAATGAAAATGCTTTACCTTTAGATAGTTTATATCCCATGATTTTTTTAACTTAACACACAACAAGATAAATGTATGTAGAAAGACATACTTACTATTATGTAACAAGATAAAAGATCACAATAGACTAATTATTCACTGCTGTATGTCTTAATCTAGACACTCATACTTTTCCATGGTAATGAGTTTAGTATATAATATAGCAAGACACATGATTAAAGGAAATACTCTATCTATATTTGTAGTGCAACTTCAAGCCTAATTCTAATTACATACAAAATTTTAACTGGAAATAAAAGGATTTGAAAAAACGCTTTTATCTCAAGTCACCGAGAACAAGGGTTCTGAGTGTTGATGTTGGTTATCCTTTGAAAAGTAGAAGGGAAGTATGTTGGACTAGATTCTTAACTCTCATCTGGTTTCTAGAAACACTGCCTTCACAAAGGCTTTTACAAATGGTTATGTATTCACTGGATAAATGCCTGGACCTGAGAATCTGAGATAGAATCTCTGGATCTTGAAATGTATACTGACTTCTTAGTTTTAGTGTCATCTCATGTATTCCAAGCTGACCTCAAACTGGCCATATAGCTGAAGATAACCTTGAACTATTGACCCTCCTAACTCCACATCCCCAGTGCTGTGAGTATAATAATGTACCACTGCACCCAGTTTTGTTCAGTACTAAGGAATGAATGTAGGGCTTTGTGCATGATAGGCAAGCACCCTATTAATTTGAACCACATCCCCAGGATGGTAACTATTTCTACAGTTGTTTTCTTGAGTTATTGCTCATTAATCTTAAGCACCCACAGCAGACTTTTGGCCAGGCTTGAGATGCTTTTACTAAGTGCAAACTTGAGCATCCTTTTAAACTTAAATAAATGTCATAACATAATTTGAAGACACCATGATTATGCTCTACTGAGCTTTATGTTTGCTTCACAATTTACTCAAATAATTTCAAAATGAGCCAATGAGTTTTTAATTTCCTAGCATAAGGATTTCCAAAGTAATGAGATCCATTTCATTCTGATTCTTCAATCATACACAATAGTGCTAAGATGTGTGAAAATTAATTCTAAGTACAGCTGCTCCTTGACATTCAGTGGTGTTGCCTTGTGATTAAACCCATCGGAAAAGTAATATCTCTGTAAAATGTCTAACCTTCTGAATAACAGTGTTCAGTACACAGCATTGCAGACTGTAACTATGTAGCCTCATTGACATAGAGTAACATGAAGATGGAGACCCTTGCTATTGCCTAGCAACCTAAGAGAGCATTTTTGTATTTATGTCTCCACTGGGCAGGATGAAACTTGAGATATGACATCTACCAAGTGAGTATCATTTTTCCATACTGATAGTACTGGATGAGTAGAGGCCAGGCTTTAACAATTCAGGGACTCTAAATTGAGATACGGTATTAAGGTGAGGAATAGTACTAGTATACATAAACTCTCAAAACTGAAATGTGTGATGTTCAAAGAATTCAGATGGTGAGAGGTGACATTCAGATCAGATCTCTTAGCACACAAGGATGTTCTTCTGATCGTTTTCTGCTAGAACTACTTAAAGATGGATGTTCCTCTTACACAGCAGAATGGAGTGATTCTGAGACACTGCAGAGACACAGAGCAGGATCTTCTGTGATCCTGATGTGGGTCATTGATAAAGTATTCAAAAGGTGTGGTCAGGAAACTGCTGCCCATGGCCAATGTGAGGAAACAAACTCTACCTTTAAAGTTTTCCTTGAATATTTTATATTTGACATTAAACAAAACTGGGACAGTAGAAGGTATTGCCTACTGCACACTGAAGGGAAAAAATGAAATTTAGCATAAGGAAAAAATTATATCTGGGTCCCACCCTGAATTTATTATTGCTAAAATGTAGGCTGTTTGTTTGTTCTAAATTTAAGGAATATCTGTGAACAGTTTCTAAACTCATTATTTTATTTGAAGCAAATAGTAAGACAGGCTAAAAGATTTACTTCTGTGGCCATGGTAATGGTTTGTTTCTAGCATTTATGAGCAATCACTGTCATCATTCTGTTGTGTTGGATTTTGTAATGATATTTCATTTCCACTCAATTCTGTTGCTATAATAAAACTCACCAAAAGCAACTTAGGGGAGGAATGTTTTATTTGGCTTGAACTCGGGTCACAGTTTATCATTGAGGGAAGTCAGGGCAAGAACTCAAGCAGAAACTTGGAGGCAGGCCTGCTTGCTATTCAACAAAGCATGACCTTTAACCAGAGAACTCACAGCCAAGGAAAGACAGCAGAAACTATAAAGGTACACTGCTTGCTGGCACACAGGCACATACTTAAGTAGCTTTCCTATATAACCCAGGACCACCTGCCTAGGGAATGGTGCTGTCCACAGTGGACTGTGCCCTCCTATATCTATTGAAAAATCAAAACAATTCTCCACAAAGAGATGTTCACAGCCCAAGCTGATCTGGGGAACCACTCTATTGAAAGTCCCTTCTCAGGTGACTCCAGGCTGTGGGAAGTGACAGGTAAAGCTGTGTGCGAAACTTCCCCAAGGATTTATTCCAGAACAAGGGGAGAGTATCAAGTTTTCAAAGGCATGCTTAAATGTTAATGTTCTACAAGTCCTGCGATTTCTACAGGTGCTGTGACACAGTGAATTAGGTCCCTGTTGATTTGAAGTGACTGGAGAGGGATTTTTATTCATTTGGGAAAGATGCAAGAAAAAAAAAAAAAAAACCCTTGATTTTTAAAGAGGTCCTGATTTTAATAATGATAACCCAAGAAATGATTGACTATGTGACCAAAAAAAAAATTCTTCAATGCCTTTTGAAATTAAAATACTGGATAAAGTTACTTTTTGGTTGAAAGTTACTTAGTTTTCTCAGTATTCTTAGCATAACTGTTTTATTGGAAATATTTAAAATATCTGATTTAACACACATTCTTTTGCTGTTGTCTGCTAAAGATAAGAAGAGGACACATCTAAGCAGGTATGTTGGTGCTTATCACACAAACATCACACGTGGTTCTCAGATGTCAGAATGGGTGTAAATACCAGGTGATTGTAGTAGTCCCTAGACCCTCAAAAGAGAAGCCCCGGATCAAACTAGCCAATTAGACGAGTGGAAGCAGTAAGCTCTGGGTTCAAATTAGAGGTCTCACCTCAATATCTAAGATGACTATTCAAAGAAGGCACCTGACCTCCACAGGCACACACACATGTACATCATCACTCTACACACATGCCAACAGGGCATGCCTGCATACAGGCATGCACATCACACGCAGACAGAAAGAAGATGAAATGAGCTTATACAGTACTTTAAAAAATTATAAACAATAACAAAAAAATAAGCACAATTATTAATAAATTACATGTAATCATCCCGTGTGTGTGTGTGTGTATACAAATTGAAAATACTTGTAGTATCCTCAGATTATCAAGATTATTAAGCATCCTTAGTTGGGAAGGATGGGCTCATGGACTGCTGACCTCTCTCTGATTTTCAGACCCCTGAGCTTTGGTTCCTCCACAGTAGTAACCAGGAGAAGCAAAGGTGATGCTCTAATCTCAGTGCAGTGGGTCTCAGTGCTCATGTGGTGAGCGATGGCTTCCCATTCCCACCCCAGATCACAAATGGGAGCTGTGCACAAACACTGCCATTGTTAATCCTTTAAACTTGGACTTACCTAATTAAGAGCTATAATCCCTAAAGCTAGGCCTGCAGATCTGTTTATACACTATCTAGAGAGTGGGGATTTAACAATACACTAAACAGGAGGTTAGGAGGCTGTTTCTGATAATGATAACAGAATACCTTATTTTCAAGTACTCTAAGGTAATTTGCATTTCTACAATATTAACTAAACCTGGAATCTTTATAGGACACAGACAGACAGACAGATGGACAGATCTTCTAAAAATAATGTCTCAAGTATGGGATATCTTTAGCATTAAGGACTTACTATCCATCTGGGGGTCAGCCAAGGGAAATATCTAGACTGTATGTTTTGAGAGTCTAAGGGTCAACTGTGAACAATGCCAAAGAGGGGTTCTTGTGCCTAGTGTTGGGATTTTTATTAGGTGGTATTTGGTTCTTGGAGGGAGCATTGTCAGCTTAGATCAGATAATTTTCTTTAAAGTACATATGTAGTTTTATACATAGACTTACATCTAGGTTTTGCTTTTAGGTAAGTAGTTACTACTATGATTCCATAGACCTCTTCAGATACCTTTACTATCATTTTGCCCTCTTCCCTCCTGTATTAATCTATCCCCCTCTAATTAGAACCTATTTTTGCCAATTTCCTTGATCAGATCACTTGGGCCCTGCTATTCCCCTCTTGGGACACCCACACACCCTTGGCAACAGTCCCTCTTTTCTTTCCCCGTTCTGTATTTACTGTAGGATATGTCCTCACATTTGAAGGTTTGGAGTTAGAATTCTTCAGTGGCAAAGGACATTTGACATATGTCTTTCTGAGTCTGGGTTACCTGACTAAATATTATTCTTTTCTAATTCCACCCATTTACTGGCAAAGTTCATGATTTTATTATTCTTTAATTCTGGATAGTATTTCATAGGGTTTATATGCCACATTTTCAAGAAAGGGTGTTGAATTTTGTCAAATCCTTTCTCAGCATCTAGTGAGATGACCATGTGGTTTTTGTCTTTGATTTTGTTTATATGGTGGATTACATTGATGGATTTCTGTATATTAAACTATCCCTGCATCCCAGGGATGAAACCTACTTGATCATGGTGAACGATCATTTTGATGTGTTCTTGGATTTGGTTTGCAAGGATTTTGTTGAGTATTTTTGCATCAATGTTCATAAGTAAGATTGGTCTGAAGTTCTCTTTCCTTGTAGGGTCTTTGTGTAGTTTAGGAATGAGGGTTATTGTAGCCTCAAAAAATGAATTAGGTAGTGTTCCATCTGATTCTATTTTGTGGAATAGTTTGGAGAGTATTGGTATTAGGTCATCAATAAATGTCTGATAAAATTTTGCACTGAACACATCTGAACCTGGAAGTTTGGCTGGGTATAGCAGCTTGGGCTGACACCTGTGCTCTCTTATGGTCTGCATGATGTCTGTCCAGGCTCTTCTAGTTTTCATAGTCTCTGTTGAGAAATTGTATATGATTCTGATTGGTCTGACTTTATTTGTTACATGGCCTTTTCCCCTTACTGCTTTTAATACTTTTTTCTTTACTTTGGGCACTTGGCGTTTTGACTATTATGTGTCGGGAGGAATTTCTTTTCTGATCCAACCTATTTCAAATTCAGTAGGCTTGTTTTATGCTCATGGTCATCTCATTCTTAAGGGTAGGGAAGTTTTCTTCTATGATTTTGTTGAAGATATTTACTGTGCCTCTTAGTTGATATTCTTTGCCCTCTTCTATTCCTATTATCCTTAGGGTTGGTCTTCTCATTGTGACCTGGATCTCCTGGACATTTTGGGTTTTTTGGTTTTTCATCTTCTTTGACTGTTTTTCTATGTTTTCAATTTTGTCTTCGGCCCCTGAGATTCTCTCTTCCATCTCTTGTAGTCTGTTGGAAATGCTTTCATCTGTGACTCTTTATTTCTTTTTTAGGTTTTCTACTGTTAGGGTTGTCTCTTTTAGTGTTTTCTTTATTGTGTCCATTTCCCTTTTAAATTCCTTCTTCCGTTCCTTCATCTCTTTGGTTCTGTTTTCCTCTAGTTCTTTGAGTACTTTCAGTGTTTTTCTTGTTTCTTCTTTAAAAGCTTTCTTCCGTTCTTGTTTAAGGATCTCTATCATTATCTTGAGGTATGATTTCGATTCTAAGTCTTCTTTTTCTTGAGTGTTTGGCATTCCACTGTTCGCTGTGATTGGGGAGCTGGGTATGGTGTTGCCAGGTTGTCTTGTTTTCCCTGGGGTAAGTTCTTTCGCTTTCCTCTTGCCATCTTGTTGTCTGTGTTTATACGTGATCTTGTTGTCAGTGATTGGTTCTCACCTCTCCCTTGTACCTGGCCTGTGTCCCTGGATCTCTGCGTGTTCCTAGTGGCAGATGGCCTGTGAGACTATTCTGTAAGCATGGGCCGCAGGCTGATAACAGACAGCCCAAAGCAGGGTTCTTACTTCCCTGAACTAAGCAGTGGCGGGGGGGGGGGCACACTTTCTGTACGCTCAGCACAGACCTCTCTGTTCCCCGGCTACTTGGCTACTCAGAGCACTGTTTCACTAGGCCTGTGTCTCTGGATCTCTGCTGTTCCTGGTAGCAGATGTCTTGAGCGCCTGTTCTGCACACCCGGGCTGCAGGCTGGAAACACACAACTCCTAAGCAGGGTCCCTGCTCCTCTGAATCAGTGGGGTGGGGGGGCACACTTTCCACGTGCTTGGCAGAGATCTCTCTGCTCCCTGGCTACTCGGAACGCCTTCTCACCAGGCCTATTTCTCTGGATCTCCCGCCACATTTTCATCATGCATCTGTTGGTTCAGTTGAAAGACTTGGTTGTCTCCATTTCCCAGTTCTTCCAAATCGAATAGTGATGGATACAGATGAACATAAGCTTTCTCTGGATGCCAAGGAGTCGTAGCTATGGGTCATATGGTAGATTCATTTTTTGCTTTTTTTGAGACTTCTCTATGCTGACTTGTATAGAGGCTAAAGGTTACAGTTTCCCAACACCCTCTCCAGCGTTTGCTGGTTGGTTTGTTGATATTTGCCCTTGCCATTTTGACTGGGATAAGATGGACTCTTCAAGTTGTTTTGATTTGCATTTTATTAATTCTAAATGAAAACCCAGACTCAGTACATTCAAAGAAAAATGACTCAGGCTTTAAATAATAAAGTATCATTCAGTTTACATGCAAGTTTGGAATGTTTTATTAAAAATTTTCAGATCTCAAATCAACTGTTCCACAAACCAAATGTGGTTGCTAAGAGACCATGCAAGATAAAAGGGCTCTCCTGAATACCCCAGAATGTGCATCAGCACCCTAACACACAAATATCAGATCCACAATAATGTCCCTAGTCAGTACTTTGTCTTTATTGTTGAAGACACTCGATTCTTTAGTTAGGCTTTTTCCCCCATCAATAAATAAAGCAGCATTTGTTCTGATGGTTCTGAAAGCTTTTGTCATGAGTGAATTCTCTCATAATAATACCAGCTGTCTTAATAAGTCTATGTGCATAGCCATTATGATCCCTGTCCAAAGCAAACAAACAAACAAACAAAAACAAACAGTATCAGACTTAACATAAATTCAGGATGCATATTAAAAATTAGATTGTTTTGAGATTTAAAAAATTTAGCTTATTTACTATGTGTATGTTTATGCATGGGTGTCAGGGGGTACATATGTCAGAGACAGCTGCTAGTATGACAAGTTGGTTGTCTCCATCCAACATGTGGTTCCCAGGATTTGAACTCAGGCCCTCTGTACCGGTGGCAGCTGGGACATCTTGCCAGCATCTGACTCATTATATTTTAAGTGGACTTGAGATGCAGTTTTATCAATCAAACTGTGATTGAATTACACTGGGTTCTTTGAAAAAAAAAAAACAAAAGATAAAACATTCATAAGCATATGAAACAATTTTAGACTTTGAATGTCTTTTATCTCTCTTTATTTTTTTTAACCAATGCTATCTAGTCATCTATGTTTGAATTGAATGTACATTGATATTTGCATTAATCACCTGAACAAAATCAGAGACTGGGTTCTATCAGGGGAAGAGTCTTCCCTTCAAACTAAGAAATGAAATTTTCCATTTTTACCAAGACATGCAGATAGTTGCCAGAAAGTAAGTTAACAAAGCCCATGGATGCAGAGCTGTTGTTATTAACAAACTGGCTGGCATGTCTCAGCACGTGTTGCTACGGAGAAGTTTGAAGCATGCAAACACTTCTCGGCACAGTGTTTTTGCATTTGTTATTCAGCCATTTCTCTCTCTCTTTCTCTCTGCAAATCCTATGGGGGAAGTATGGAGGATGGAGATAATTTAAAGGTATTGTCAAGTGCTACAATGGAAATAAATTCAGCTGGAAATGGTTCAGCTCAGCCTTAATCAGCCTGTGTAGGGTGAGCCCTAGGTGACAGGAAAGACCGCCCAGGGAACAAAGCCTCCTCTGCAAGCTGGGCAGGGAGAAGCTTTTCCACATTCTGAAGCTGCCACAGAGATATTTAGCAGCCAGGAGATGAAGTTTATCTTTATTAGATTCAAGGAAGAAATCTGTTTTCCCGCTACAGAAAACAAATATTAACTTGTCTAGTTTCTATGTGGTCTGCTGAACATCTAGCATTAGTTTGGTATCACTTGGCCAAAGATCATTTCCTTCTTCTAGATGAATTGATTCCAAGATGAGAAAATGCCTGGGAATATCAATGTCTGAGATTGAGTGGTACATAATATTCAATAGCCAAGTAGCTGAGGTGTTAGCAGGTAAGTTAAGCTCTACTAGTGATCTAAAAATGTGTGAGTTGCAACCCCTATGGGGTTTCATATCAGATATTCAACATATGAGATATTTATATTATGATTCATCATATTAACAAAATTACAGTTATAAAGTAGCGATGAGATGACATTTAGGCTGGGGGTCAGGACTACATGAGGAACTATATTAAAGGGTTGCACCATGTTAGGAAGGTTGAGAACCACCGCTGTACACAGTCACATGAGTATGGCTGTGTAGGCATACTGTGCATCTGCAAGGACCCTTGGGGTGTACTGGGTTAGAAACTTAGAGTACAGAAAAGATGAATCCTATGGTGATGAACTTGATAGTTAGCTTGACATCCCCTTTCAGCCAGAGGTTTAACTGAAGAGTTTTTAGAATCACCTATCTTCCAAACCTATGGGCATCTATGGAGGATATTTTCAAACAGGTTGAACTGAATTTGGGTAACATTATCCTTTTCAGGGTCTCACCTGAATAAAAAGAAGAAAGTGTGTTAAGCACCAGAATCATCTCTGCTTCCTGTTGGTGGGTACACTGTGGCCAGCTCTCCCTTCCCCCTGTGGTTGGGATTTTCTTGCCATGATACTTTAAACTGTGAGCCAAAAGGAACTCTTCTTTAAGTCGCTTGTGTAGGGTGTTCTGCTGTAGCAATGAGAAAGTGTGATGAATTCACATAGCAACCCTCATTTCTTCAGCCTTTTCCTGATGAAAATTATTCTGTTAGGATGGTGTCAAAGGGAATGGATTCTTTGGAATACAAAGACTGAAGTAAGAAGGTCTCAGCCCTCAGCCATCTTACTGACTTGGAGAGTATGTCCATATACTAAAGCACTCCAAGGGACAGTCTCCGGCTATAGACGAAGGACCTAAGAGGTGAGACAGCTATGTAACTCCTAGCTTTTTATGTGTTCTGGGAAGGGATGAGTTCCCTCTCTTCCTGTGAACTGGCTAATTTGGAGAGGATAATCAAGGACAGGAAGCTCATTAGTTTCCACCACATGAGTCTTCTGGTGAGAGATTTAAAAATCCTGCTGAAAGGTTCCCTCCTATTGGGAAAGAAGCTTACCACGTCTTTGTCTTAGAAGAGATGAATTGACAGAGGGCAGCCATCTTGAATTTTAAGTGAAAAGCACATTAATCTATGTTGAGTCTGTCTCTCTCCCTTGCCTTCCTGTCTCCCAGAGACTTCTTCCTCCTAGCCCATCACAAAAAAATCATTCTAGTATCAAGAGCTACCTGCCAACCCTTCTGTGAGAGTCAGGTTTCTCTGCTCTGGCTGCCTGGTATTTTCCATCAGAATTCTCTTAGCAACATAGAAAGGCTGAAGGACGGCTCTGGCCATGGGGAATGAAAAGGTCAGTGTAAAAGCCAATTCTCCTGGGAAATGAGGGAGGAAAGCAGGGGGAAGAAGGAAGGGAGGGAGGCCTTGACTTAGTGACCCCAGAGAAACATCTCTAAAAGCTCAAAGAGGGGAGTTAGACTTAGGATGCCTTTGAAGTTTTATTTCCAGCCACACAGGAACCATAAATGACTTGCTCTTAGCTTGAAGGAATTTAATGTGGAAATAAATACCCAGGGGATGTTAATTCAGTTATTACATACCATCCGTGCTTTTAAATATGTTTCAACTTTCATTGGATTTACTGCAATTGGAGATAATATATAAAATTTATGTAAATTGTAGAGTATGGAAATGTAACCAGCTGCCCTGGAGGAAAGTATTCTAAAGAGGCTATCAGACTATTGAAACAGTGCACCTAAGGACTTTCCTCAGGGGTGTCCTAAAGAACTGGGGGTAAGCAAAGAAAGCAAATCTTTCTCCCTTCCCAGAAAGATTAAAAAGAGATTTACAACTTGTTAGATGACCTTGCAGGAGTTGTGACAGTAGTAGACTGCAAAAGACTGCAAGCACATCTCAGCCAGATTACCAAGTCATACGGGAAACATATTGGGTCCACTGAGTGTCAACCAGCAGGAGTTTTACCTCTGTTTATTCATTATCCTAACACAAATTTTAGCTAATCACTCATATCCTCATCCAAACATTATTAATTGTTGAGCAAAAAGGTGATGAATTTATTTATTGATTCATTCAGCATCCCACTTTAAAAAAAAAAAAAAACAAACTATTGATAGATACACAAAGAATTTCCTAGAAGTACTTTTTTTTAAACCTTCATTTTGGTTTTTGGTGGAAGACAGAAATAACTCATGTGCCCACAAACAAACTAACTCTGCTGAAGCTTACAGAGGAAACAAACTAGAACTCATATAATCCTGCAGTAATGTGTTTTTCTGAAACAGTCACAGTGGGAAGTGATTGTATCTACTCGCTAAGGTGATTAAGGCTAAATTATTGCTTAATTCTATAAATGATTTTGTTATCATTTTCTCTTAGTTTTATTTCCCATTACTGTGATAAAATATTGTAACAAAAACAACTTCCTAGGAGAAAGCAGTGATTTAACTCTTAGTCCCTGGTTTGTCTATGTGGCAGGAAACTTGGAGCAGGGACTTGTTTTCAGAGTGTCAAGAGTAGAGCAGAAATGGGTCCATGCCTGCCTGAACACAGCTCACTTTCTCCACTTACCTAGCTCAGAATCCTCTGCCTAGGGGATGGTGCTACTCACAGTTGCTGAATCTTTCAACCTCAGCCATAATTAAGATAATTCCTCACCAATGTGCCCATCGGCCAACTTCGTTTCTACAATCGATCAATTGACATTCTTTCCCCAGGTGCTTCTGGACTGTTATCAACTTGACAGTCAGAACTAGCCATCATCAGGAACAGATGTGAAACTACCATGGCTTTCTTTTTCACAGAAAATTTTCTTATGATCACAGATCTCAGTAACTCCATTCCACAATCTCTTCTTCCCTCATTAGTTAGCTATAAAAATGTTTAACTTTTCCACTCAGTACAATCACAAGCCTGGTGTCTGAGGAACAAGGCTGTATGCTCAGGAAGAAGCCACACCATGTTTTCTTATAACCCAGGAGGAAAGCTAGGGACTATCAGGAGGGTAGTAAGCAGCATTGGCATCTCAGATAGGTGCATAATTTATATCTCAGACAGGAAAGGAAGAGATGGTGCAAAGCCTATGATGTCATCTCTTACACTGTATAACTTACCACATGCATGCATGCTTTTATTTGCTGAAAAGAAAATAAATTGATGTTGCACTGTTAATACTGACCAGTATTTCAACTTCTAAACTGACATGACTAATTGAGACGAGTCATTCTGAGAATGTTCTCACACCACGAATTAAGACTGGGGTAAGATAGGTTAGGCAAAGTGCTCATTTATCCCGCTGGTAAGTCTTGGTAATTTACATGTCTCAGAAAATTTCATGCTTGCTGTTTTGATGTTACCTATAGCATTAGGCTCTTCCAGAGCAATTGGCACAGAAGAAGACAGTGAAGCTATGCATATGCTTGTGAGCAACATCAAAGGCGGCAGCTGCTGCTGTGGTCAATTATTTAATACCATTTTCCAGCATCTCACCAGAAGGATGATCTGTCTTTTCTTTCAACTCAGCAAACAAGTAAGCAACTGTGAACTGTGTCACAGTCCAGGCCAGGAGTGTTGCCAGCACTTATTTTGACTGCATGGTTCAGGATAATCACTTTGAGGGAAAGCCAGCTGCTCCCACTAGTGAGTCTTTAGAGCTATGAGCAGCGGTGTTGCCAGGACAAACATGTTGATGGACACATTTTTAAAACCGAAGCCTACTTTGTTTCCCATAAAGAGTTCTACTCCAAGCCTGGTAGTGCATTTCAGCAGGTTTTAATAATTACCTAGACTGGAGTATATATAATCACCAGGTAGAGTTTGAAAATTCTAGACTATATGTGGCTTGCTAAAATCAATCAAATTTATAGACTCTTGGAAGATCTAAGAAGAGATGGATTGACATCAGTAAGAGATGAGTTAAGGTTCCCTAGGCAGGAAGACCAGAGCCTGTGATGGATTGTGAACTAGTCATAGCACACATTACTTCTTCTGAGTCGATGCCCACTTCTATGTTTAGGAAGGAGTGTAGGTACATTGGTTATGTGGACTTCTTACTGACTCAGATGACAGTGTACTCACTCTATGACTAATTCAAATAAGTATTACCTCAGTCTTTACCAAATTCACTCAATAAGGCCTCTCTCACTGGGCCGAGAGGCACATTGGTGTTTCTCTCTTGAGGTCCCAGCAACTCTAGAGAGTTCTTTCTCTTCTGCAGGATAGTCCTCTGTGCTCATTCTTTGTTCATGGTTTTTTTTTTTTTTTTTTACTATTCTTGTGCTTGGGATGACAAACTTGAAAGCCTCTCTCTGCTTCATCATGACTTTGATGGTTGTTGGATATCTGGAACTATATAGGTTACTACCACTCCCAGCTAATACCACCAAGAGCTGAGAAAGTCTCTGCCACAGACATTGGGATGCAAACAAGTGCCTCAAGTACTTCTGTTTAGATTCCCATATTTAAGGGTGAGTTTTTCTCTCTTGAACCAAGGATCTTAGCACCAGCCTCTTTCATGCTATCACCAGACAAATCTGGAACTGGTACATGTGCTGTGTCAAGGTTATAGCTATTTTTTTAAATGCATGACTTTAAGGTAGATTTGAAATTACCAGTTGTCCACAACTGGCATTCACACCAATAGTAAGTTTAACTTGATGAGCAAAATTAGTGTATTAGAGTGGTCTTCAGAGAGACGGATGGCTGCAAAGAGCTGCATTTTCATGATGCTGTCCACTTCTCTCCCGCTCACACACTACTGTATATGGCTCTATGCCTACACTGATGGAAATGGGTCTGGCTTGTGTTTGCTTCACTACTTAGTTTTAAAAAGTAGAGAGAGGTGATTACAAGTTCAAATAATATAAGATAGGTTAAAACAATGCTTGAGATATTCATATTTATTCATATTTTGTTCTTCTTATTAAAACTTTTTATTGTCTCATAGAATGCTGTTCACTTATGAAAAGTATTACTTAATTTGCTTCTGTCTGACAGGATTAACAGTTCAATGGTGGCTTGCAGTGAGATGGAATCACCAAGGGTAGGATTTGCAGAATGTTCTTACCACATAGATCTCTCAGTTTCCTCAGGAGCTCTTTGTGTTTCTTCTGGCTTTTGGTAGTTTGGAAGAATCTGTGTTGATTAAAACAGCAAATGGTTGCTTTTTTCAAAAATATTTATTTTGTAAATCAGAAAGACCTGTATTTGTATTTGCCCATTCCTAGACATATCAACTTCAGATTCACCAACACCAAAACCACAGGATAGCAGAGTCAGCCTAAGATTAGATACAGCCATGTGTTTTTATTGCTAATAAAGTCTGTTTGTCCTAGGCTCTCGGTGATAGTCCTGAAACACTTGCTGTTCCTATATTTCCATGGGAGATGGCAACAATGACATCATTTGTAGGCTAAGTTTTTGTTCAAGACCCAGGATTCCTTGAAGAAGCCTCTCCTTCTCAGGGTTCTCCTTAAAGTTCTCAATGTTGGTTTTGTGGACTCTACCATATTTATAGGGCAGAAGGACAGTATCAACTAACTTCACAGGTCCATGTGTCTAATGACAATGATGAAAAATTTTTCCTAATCTGACTTTAATTTACTAATAATCTCCACACCTGTGTTCTGGAGATAAAGCCACAGTGACAGAGCCACTGTGTGTTTCCTGGCTTAGATATTTCTGAAATCTCCCTTTTAATATTCTTCAACCACCATTGACTGTAGGCAGCTAGAGGAACAGAAGGGGAATTTCTTCCAGGGAATCACTGAAAGGTGATGTTGGCCACCCCAACATACTTCTGGTTTCTTATACATTCCTTTTATCCCTTGGAAAAGCACATCTCTGTGTCTTACACACATGTGATCATGCCCCAACCTTCTGAGCATCCTAACTTCCCTTTTCTGGTCCTGAACTACCACCTGTTAATTATATTTAGATCAACTGAAATGAAGCAGTAACTAATATTAAGCCTCCTCTCCAACACGTGACATGTTGGAAGTGCTGACTAAGCACGGTGGGTGATGGGCATTTCTTACATTTCCACCAGACCAGAATCTGACTGGTTACCATACAGCAGGCCGAATTAGGAAAAGACAAGCTTCTTCCTTAATCTAGATCAAGAAAGTTACTTTCTTCAACACTCAGGTGCTACAAAGTTCTGCCCAGTGGGAGACCAACTTACAAGCAGCCATTTATGTAGGAGGTGATAATAAAGATAAGGGGACAAGGGAAACTTGACATGATGCTGGTACAGATGGCAAGTGATGGCACTGTGGGCATCACTGTGCAAATAGCTCAGTAAACTAAGAGTCGGGCTACAATGTCACCTAGCTGGACCACTAATGCCCACTTTCCATATCTTTTATTAATGAATAGGAATCGATAATTGGGAAGAGAAATTTAATTCTTATGTCTAAATGATTGCTAATATTCAACAAGAAGAAAATGAGCTTTGGGCTCTTGTTTTATTTATTTATTTACTCTCTCCAGTTACTTTATTCTGTTTCTGAGTACTTGGTTATGTTTTTTTTAATATCATTTGTGTGTGTATGTGTGTGTGTCTGTCTATCTGTCTTTTTGTCTATTGCATCAGCACATGTCACATTAGAAAACCAAAGAATGCTCTATAGGAGGCAGTTTTCTTTTTCTACCATGTGAGTCCCAGAGAACAAATTAAGCCTGCCAGACTTGGTTACAGACACTCTGATTCTCTGAGCCATCTTACTGACCAGCACTTGAGAATTAAACATTACCATTGCTGTCCAGCTGTATTACCCTTGAAGGACTCAAGTCAACATAGCTTAGAGATGCTCACCCATCATGTTTATTCCAGCACCATTCATTATGGCCAGGAATGGAATTGGCCTAGGTGCCCATCAACAGGTAATGGGTTAAAATGTGATGTATAACTAAAAGCTAAGCAAGAATATGGCATTTCCCCCATAAAAACTCGAGAACAAAAGTGGTACGGGATTTTCATTGATGCCCCAGAGTACAGAGGCTTTATTTTAAATAAATATATATAATTTAAGTTTGATTCAGCCATAAAAAACCAAAATTGTGGGTATTTTTAGTACAAGACAATAGTTTTAATTGGAGATTACCCAATCAAGTGAAATATGCCAGATTCAATTTTCTTTTTATTGTGGGTGTTAAAAACTTTGTGTTTGTCTCTCTCTCTCTCTCTCTGTGTGTGTGTGTGTGTGTGTGTGTGTGTGTATGTGTGTGTGTGAGTATGTATCTATGCAAGGCTGTCGGGAGAGGTAGAAGGAAGAGTTAGAGAATAAACTGGTCAAAATAACTACTTCCTTCATTCTAGGAGCCACTTAGCCTGGTTTTTGACTCATTTTTTTTTTTTAACATTTTTCTTTAGTCTTACTACAATTTCTCATATTCTATCTCTCCAACTAGAAAGGCATTCTAAAACAGCTAGAACTTTTCTCATTTATAACTCTAAAATACATATGTACTCAAAAATATTCATGGAATTTGCAAGTAAATGACAGCGTTATCAGAGTTATTCAGGATTCAGGTACAAGGAGGGAGAGTCAATGGAGACCTGTGTGCTTTTGGATTATTGACAAGGAGGAGGAGAAAGAAGAGGAGGAGGAGGAGAAGGAGGAGGAGGAGAAGAAGGAGAATAAAGGGACTTTATTCTGATTAAAACCACAGCAGGGGACATCTGATCCTTGTCCCATTTTCAGAGCAGAGCTGTTGACCCAAAAATACAACTCTCACTTCAAAAGGGATAAGACATGGTTTATTCTGCAGCCAGAAATGAGTGGCTGTGTCTTGGGAACACAGATTTATATTACCCCAAATTCTATGATCCACCGTGGTATCAGTTTGATGAAACTAAATTTGTCTCTGAACATGAAACATTCCATCTCTCTACAGCTATTGAAGTTCTAATCAATCAGATTTGTTGAAAGTTCAGTGGAAGATACTGTCCTTCTCCACAACCTTCATTCACAGAACTTTGTATTTTTTGTGGTGTTTTTTTAAAGGTATTCAACAATAACACCTAGTTATGTAGTTCAAATTGAAATGAACATACAATAACAACAATGACACCACAACAGCAAAAAACCCAAAACCATAGACTAACTGAATCAAGCTAATCTAGCCATCATTTGAATTATTTACCAGGTATTTTTGCTCATGCCCAACTACAACACTGGCTCCTTTCCTGTCCTCTCCCCATGCCCCCACTTTTTATAACCAGCATTCTGCTCTCTGCCTCTGAGTTTGCTTTAGATTCTACATGAGACCCACTCTGAAAACACAGATGCCATTCTTTGGACTCAGTACAGTGCTGTTTTAAGTGAAGACATGGTAGAAGGAGTATCTTAGAGACTCAAAATAAAGGCATGGCTATGTACATCACTCCACGTGGTACCTGACTGAGTCACCCCACACATTCTCTTGTGAACATCAGAAATGTCAGTGTAAAGTTTTCAACACCACAAGAAGCACTTTGAGAAAGTATGCAATGCAGCTGCATGGACAGAGTCACCAGGAATGTGCTGTTCAGCCTTCATTTTAAGATGTCCTGTTAGTAGTAAGGAACAGATTCATGAGTTTGTGTCCATTTAGTATTCAGATGGGTTATTTTAATAACATGAATCCAGATAATTAGCTAGACTTTATTTCTATACTGTATGCTCTAGAGAAGGTTAATTACAGCCCCTCAATTCCCATACACTTTATTCACTGATAAGAGAAAAGCAGAGAAGGGAAATTGGTTTTTTATGCCTAAATAATTTCAAACCATTTTGATGGGGGAAGTGAAAATTAGACTTTCTTGTAGTCACTTCTGCATTATTTCATTTTCTCCAGTTTCAAGATATCTATTCATATACTTTGATATTTATTTGTCTCTGTGCCTCTGTGTGTGTCTATGTGTGTGTGTGTCTATGTGTGTGTGTGTGTGTGTGTGTGTGTGTGTGTATTTGTGTGTGTTTTGTATATATCATACAATGAATGTGGAGATCAGAGGAAAACCTATGGGATTGGTTCTCTCTTTCTGTTATGTGGGTCTCAGGGAACAAAGTCAGTTTTTCAGGCACCATGACCTTCTTAGCAATCTCACTGGCCCCAGTAGCAGGCTTACACAAATCAACTCTCCTCTAAAACAAAGGCTAACAAGTACACAGGTTGTCTGTAGTGTCTATGGGTTGGAAAGATACTTTGACACTTCTATGGAGCCTTCTCTGTGACTTGTTCTGTTTGCCTAAACTTCCATTCTACATGAGAAAAGGTTTTCCCCCACTTAGTAATTCTAGGCAATCACATTACCACTGAGATGCATATTTGGCCCTTTTAAATTTTTGTTTAAAAAGTGGAGATAGTAAGTTTTCCAGAAGAGCTTTGAACATATAACATAACTCAAACCGTGAACTTGTCATTGATTCTCTCAGCCTCCCAAGTAACCTGGATGACAGGCATGTGTCATCATGGGGGCTCTTAGCTTAATTTAGAAATGACTTAGTCTAAATCCTAAAGCTCTGTCTACCACGTGGTAACACTTTGGAAACATGCCTTACTTTTCCCTTAGTTATTAATCAGAGAGATTGGAACATTTTAGGTTTGGAATTTTATGTTCACAAATGAGATAACAATTTTTCTTCTTCACAGGATACGGTTCCAAACCTGGAATGACTCACAAGCTTAGGGATTGATTTCAAGCTTTACTTCCGGAATTGCCTATCTTCAATTAAGCAGGATCTTTATGACTCCCTGATTTTAGCAGCACTACCTATGGTCAGAACATAGAATGTACAGTTTTGAGCATGAATTCTAAGTGAATCATCCTGGTGCCTCATTATTGATAAGTACCAGCCACACACAAATTTGCAAATTTTTTTCTCATTTTTAATTAGATACTCTGTATTTATGTTTGAGATGTTATCTCTTTCCCATGCCCTGCTCCCATCTTCCCTCCTTCTCCACTTGCCATCACAAAGGTGCACTTCCTCCTAATCACCCTCTCCACCCCATTGCCTTGGCATTCCCCTACATTGGGAAAACATGTCCTCCCTGGACCAAAAGCCTCTTCTCATACTGATGCCAGACACTGGTATCTTCAGCTACATATGCAACTGGATCAATAGGTCTCTCAGTGTGTGCTCAAAGGTTGGTGTTTTTGTTAATGGGAGTTGTGGAGGGTTCGGTTGGTTGATATAATGTTGTTCTTCCCATGAGGTTGCAACCCCTTTTAGCTCCTTCAGTCCTTTATTTAGCACCCTCATTGGTTCCCCTTGTTCAGTCCAATGGTTAGCAGTAAGCATGCTCATCTGTATTTATATGACTCTGACATAGTCCCTGAGGAGGCATCTCTATCTGGTTCCTGCCAATAAGTACTTCTTGTCATCAGCTACAGTGCTTGGATTTGGTGGCTGTATATGTGGTGGATCCCCTGGTGAGGCAGCCTCTGAATGATCTTTTCTTCAATCCCTGTTCCTCTATTTGACCTTGCATTTCCTCCTGTGAGTGTTTTGTTCTCCCTTCTAAGAAGGACTGAGGCATCCACATTCTAGCCTTCCTTCTTTTGAGCTTCATAATGTCTATGAATTGTTTCTTAGGTATCCAGAGCTTTCTAGGGCTAGTATCCACTTATCAGTTAGTGCATACCATGTGTGTTCTTTTGTGACTAGGATACCTCACTCAGGATGATAGTCTCTAGTTCCATTCATTTGCCTAGAAATTACATGAAGTCATTGTTTCTAATAGCTGAGTCATACTCCACTGTGTAAATGTACCACACTTTCTGTATCCATTCCTCTGTTGAAGAATATTTGGGTTCTTTCCGGCTTCTGGCTATTGTAAATAATGTTGCTATAAACATGGTGGAGCATGTGTCTTTGTTATATATTGGAGCATCTTTGGGGTATATGCCCAGGAGTGGAATAGTTGGGTTTTCAGGTAGTACTATGTTCAATTTTCTGAACAACGGCGACACTGATTTCCAGAGCGGTTATACCAGCTTAAAACCCCACCAACAGTGGAGAAATGTTCTTTCTCCACACCCTCACCAGTATCTACTGTCACCTGAGTTTTTGATCTTAGCCATTCTGACTGGTGTGAGGTGGAATCTCAGGGTTGTTTTGATTTGCATTTCCTTGATGACTAGGGATATTGATCATTTCTTTATGTGTCTATCAGCCATTCGATATTCCTCAGCAGAGAATTCTTTGTTTAGCTCTATACCCTATTTTTAGTAGGATTATTAGATTCTCTAGAGTCTAGCTTCTTGAGTTCTTTGTATAAATTGGAATCTAGTCCTCTATCAAATATAGCATTGGTAAAGATCCTTTCCCAACTATGGCTGCCATTTTGTCTTCTTGACAGGGTCATTAGCCTTACAGAAGCTTTGCAATTTCATGAGGTCCCATTTGTTGATTCTTGATCTTAAAGCATAAGCCATTTGTGTTCTGTTCAAGAAAATTTCCCCTGTCCTTATGTGTTCTAAGTTCTTCCTCACTTTCTCTTCTAATAGTTTCAGTGTACCTAGTTTTATGTGGAGGTCTTTGATCCACTTGGGCTTGAGCTTTGTACAAGGAGATAAGAAAGGGTCTATTTTTATTTTTCTGCATGCTGACTGCCAGTTGAACCAACAGCATTTGTTGAAAAGACTGTTCTTTTTCCATTGAATGTTTTTAGCTCATTTGTCAACGATCAAGTTATCATAAGTTTGTGGGTTCATTTCTGGATCTTCAATTCTGTTTCATTGATCTACCTACCAATCTCTGTACCAATACAATGCAGTTTTTATCACAAGTGGTTTGTAATATAGCTTGGGGTCAGGGCTGGTAATCCCCCCAGAAGTGATTTTATTTTTGAGAATAGATTTACCTATTCTAGGGTTTTATTGTTATTCCAGATAAATTTGCAAATTGCTCTTTCCAGCTCTATGAATAATTGAGTTTGAATTTTGACGGGTATTGCATTGAATCTATAGATTGCTCTTGGCAAGATGGTCATTTTTACACTGTTGATCATTCCAATCCATAAGCATGGGAAATCTTTCCATCTTCTGAGATCTTCAATTTTTTTCTTCAGAGTCTTGAAGTTTCGTCATACAGATCCTTTAATTGCTTGGTTAGAGTCACCCCAAGGTATTTTATAGTCTTTGTGACTATTGTGAAGGGTGTAGATTCTCTAATTTCTTTCTCAGTCTGTTTATCATTTGAGTAGAGGAAGGCAGTTGATTTGTTTGAGTTAATTTCATATCTAGTCACTCTACTGAAGTTGTTTATCAGCTGTAAAAGTTTTCTGGTAGAATTTTTCGGGTCACTTAAGTATACACGATTTTTAAAAAATATATATTTATTGTGGGCATGTGCCTATTTGTCTATATGTGGACATACACTTTCCATGGAGTGTGTGTGTGTGCATGTGTGTGTGTTGGGGAAAAGTTTAGATGGTAAATTTGAGGACTTCTCTCCTTCCATCATTTGTATCCTGGGACTAAAACTTAGGTCATCAGATTTTGAAACATGCTTCTTTTTCTGCTCAGCAACTTTTCTAAACCAAACTTTATAATCTCAAGAAGAGCTTTACTAAGAAGCACAAATAAATAAGGCTTATAGAGAACATTTTAAATTCTATTAAGCTAAGCAGCATTGTCTCTTGGGAAAGGCCCTGCAGTGAAAGGACAGGAGCTTCAGGTCCAGTTCCATCCCTAGTTCTAATAGGCTAATGTCCTAAAGAAAATGTTGAACTTCTCTTGTCCATCAAGTTGGGGGGAATAAATCTCAAATGCTGTCACCATTCCTAGGGTTTAACCTACAAGCCTAACTGAGAAAGACAGAGGTTGTTCCATGAACAGTGTACATATACAGTGGAGAGAAGACAATACACAGAATAATTGAATGCTTCTTTGCAAAACAAAGTGAATTTCATGCTTGGGAAAAGAACGCAGCCACAGTAGCAAGATGCTTCCTGCAACAGGATCATGAAGTTATGAGTCATCCAGAATATCATCTGACATTTTTTTTTATGATACTTAATTTGGCCAACAAATTTCAGGTCAGACATTCTCTCGGATTAGAAATATATCTGCAAAGACTGGTAATATGCTGCGATGTTGTGCATAGCTTTCTTACCCATATTCCCCTTTGAACTGACTCACATGTTCCCATCCTTTAAATGCTTTATTTAACAAAATGCTGCAGGTCAACCCAAGGGGTATCATTTTAATTTTATATATTATTTTGAGGTGAAGTGTGTGTATCTGTGTGTGAGCATATGAGTATGTATGTGGGTGCCTGCAGAGGCCCCACAAACTACATTGAATCCCCCAGCTGGAGTTATAGGAAATTATGATCTTCCTTATGTGTGCTGGGAACTGAGCTGGGGTCCTCTGAAGGAGCAGTGATTGACTTTTGACAACTGAAAAATTTCCACAGCCCCTTAACTATTTTATATCGAGCTCTTTATCTGTCCTCTTGTTCTGTTTTAAAACGCTAACAGGCAAGGACAAACAGTCTGTTTGAGAAAGTGTATTTTAACATTTTGGTGAGTTTGGCTTTAAATATCATGTAGATTCTATTACCAAGTAACTCGCTATTGTGAAATAGCATTTGCCATGTTTTTGTGAATGTGTATGTGAATGCGTGTGTGTGTGTGTGTGTGTGTGTGTGTGTGTGTGTGTGAGTGTGTGTGTGTGTATATGTAGACACATGTGCATAGGTGTTATGTAAAGTTCACAGGATGATTTCAGGTCTTTCCATTATTCTCTATCCTATCTTTACCTTTTAAATCCTTTTATTTTTTTGGCAATTGCATACATGTATATAATGTATCTTGATCATCTCCATTTTTGACTTCTCACATCTGTGCCCAGATGTGTACTGCCACACAATTACACAATTATCTTTATCAAACCTTCAAGTCATCTGTTTATTTTTGTGGATTTTGTTTGTTTGTTTTGTATTCTGCCGAGCCTGGTTGGTACTGCCTACTGGGACTGTGGATGATCTTATGGCCTGACCTTTGCAGGTAACTATTGCTACGGCCATGTCATGAGTTCAAGGCCTCTGTCACATCTGGAAGACAGTGTCTCACAGCACTCTTCTGGCTTACCTTCTTTCTGTCCCCTCTGCTTCAGTATCCCCTCCGTCCTGCAATGTTGATACAACTATCTCACTTAGAACTGAGTGATCATTGGTCACTTATTCTCAGCACTTGATCAGTTCTGTATCTCTACCAACTGGTGCCCACTGCAGAATGGCTTCTCTGGTCAAGTAAGAGCAACCCCAATCTATGGTTATAAATACAGCCATTAGAAGGCAATTTAGCAACAGGTCCATTTAATAAACACAACTAAGTTACCCCCTAGGGCTCTTAGACTCCCTAGATTTGGACTCTTGGCCAAGTTTACAGTATCAGACATAAATCCCCTCTTGTAGAAGAGACTCCAAATACAGAAAGAAAGTGGTTGACTACACCTATAACTTTCACCTGCCTTCATTTTTTGCGATAAGGTATCTTTGTGAACTTGAAGTTTGTTGATTTGACTTAAGCTGTCTGGCCAGTGAGACACAGATGAATAATGTCTATATTCAGCAGCAATGAATAAAAAGCCATTTCTGACCCTTTTATAGGTGCTGGGGATCCCAACACTGGTCCCCGTGCTTTTGAAAAAAGTACTTTACCCAAAGAACCATTTCCCCAGCCCAATGTCATGTTATCGCCCTGCTGACTTCTTTCAGAGGTTAAATTATTATTTCATTGCTCAGATGCCAGGCCCATTACTTTTGTTTCTTTGAGATTATGGGCTCCTGCCAACTCCTTCAAAGCTGCTGTGCCAGCACGTGAGCATTGCCCCTCAGAAGCCCTGATATTGCTCTGTTGCTGAAGATCCAAATCCACAAATGAGAGAAGTCTAGATTGTATCTTGTGCATTGCTAGAGGAGAAGGCTGGGCACTGGATTGAAGTGGGTCTCTTCCTCCTGCTGGGAAGGCATTAGCTTAGCCTCCTGACATTCACACCCCTGTGGCGCTCTGCCATCTGTGTATAAACCTTCTTTGACTGGGTAGTGAAGAGTACCTTTGTCATCTGATTCCACATTTCCAAATCCTTTGGGATCTTGCTTATGCCAAGGACTCAGGGGTGTCGTGGTGATATCACAAAGGAAAAACATTTTTCTCTTGATTTTGGACTTGACATTGGCTTGACAAATCCATTCCACGAGAAGGAGTTCAGTGCACTAAATGCTGGAAGACAATTAACCAGGACAGGCATATCCTGACCTGGCTTCTACTCAGACTGATTCATATTGCCATATGGCATTTCAACAGACTGAGCCATCATTGAATATTGATGAGATTTCAACTCACTCTTGACCAGGACATGGCAATTGAGCCCCACTCTAATGGCCTGACACATTGCTTTGAAGCAAGTGAATTTTATTTTCTATAATTGCATAGCTGTTTAGAATATCAGCCATATGAATATAGGTTCTAATTTAACCTTCCTATTTTAATATTTTTTATCCTTGAGAATCATGTCCATGTGGACATTTGGAATATGAACACATCTACTGTTCACTCCTCCTCCCTCTAACTTTCTGCAATATCTCCCAATGTTGCCCTTTTCTAACTCCATGTCTTCTTTCTTTTTACTTCCAATAAGCCAATACATGCAATCGATATCTGGATGTTAATGTGTGTGGAACCATCTATTGGAGCATGGGAAATCTATCAGCAGTCACATATAAGAATAAACAAACCAGAATGCTTCTCTCTCCCCCAACACCTATCAACCATTAATAGCTCCTCAGAGTAGCAAAAGAAAGGGGCCTTTGAGTGTGTACAGCACAGGGAATGTAGCAGATTGTGAATAAACGTCAGGTGAGAATTGGAATCCTGGGTGTGCAAAGACTTAAGCAGGAATAGATATGGGATGAAGGAGGAAGTAGGAACTGGCAGGGCTAACTGGAAGGAAGAGTGTATTGAAAGTTACCTGTCATTTTGGTTCATACATTCCAAGCTGACTTACCATCAAAGCAACAATGAATATAAAGGTCCTAAAAGTGATGTGTGTCCCTTCTCTCCGTAGCTGTTACTCCAAGGATGGAGTTTGTGGAGGTCCCCCTGATCCTCAGATGAGTGTCTATGGAATAGCTCTAATTCAAAAGTTGACCTAAGCTGCATAGGGTGTTCTCTCTCTTTTTTCTATAGTTGTTTCCATTTATTGACTTCAGCCCTGTGCTTCTTCATGGTCATGTCTCTTTTACCAGGTACTATCCTCCTGGTCCTCCTTTGCACATATTTTCATCTCATCCCTGCTTTTCTTTGTCTCCTCTGACCCCTTCCCTGGGACCTCAAGTCTCTAGAGGATTAAGTGATCTCCCACTAAGGCCAGATCAGGCAAGCCTCTGTTATATATGTGCCCAGGGCCTCAGACCACTTGTGTATGCTCCTGATTATTGGCTCAGTCTCTGGGAGCTCCATGGGGTCTGGGTTAATTGAGACTGCTGGTCTATCTATGGAGTTGTTCTCCCCTTAATCTTTTTTCAATTCTTCCCATAATTCAACCATAGGAGTCCCCCAATGCTTGGGTGTGTTTTCTTTCTTCACACCCGATTCTGGACTCTGGTTGCAATTGTATTGAAAGGGCATACAGTTATGCATAGTGGCCTTCGCTCTTGGTACTTCTACATTTATATTTTCTGGTTATTTGATTAAAGGTATTTCATCTAACACATGCTTAAAAAGAAAACCAACTCAGTGTCAGGAATTTTGTATCCTAGCCAGAAAAAGCAAATGGCCTTCATTTTCTGCATTCTACTTCCTCTCCGACTCTCTGGTCAGCTTTCTTTTTATTTACTTAATTTTTATTTTTATTTATATGTACACTGTGTATGGGCATACGCATATTACTGCAGGTACTGGTACTGGCCAGAAGGGGGCACCACATTCCTAAAAGCTGGAGTTAACAGCAGATGCGGTGGGTTGGATCCTCTGTAAAGTCAGTAAATGCTGTTTGTTGCTGAGGCATCTCTCCGGCCTGCCGGATCTATTTTCAAGCTGTAGTATATGTCCCATCCGTGGGCAATGTGTTATTTTCAAACTTGGGAAGTTCGTTGATTTACCGTTGTTCTGGATGGAACTAGCTCAGTGCCTTACCCAGCAGAACAGAACTGGCCGGCCATGCTTTGGATCTGAATAATGAGTACATAGAGGAGCAGCACCGGCAAGCAAACTGTAGGAAGTCATATTTTCCCTGCCGCGAATTTCTACTGATTCATCAGATCTGGGGCCTCGTCTTGTGAACCTATAGCTGAAAACAGAAATGCATCACCATCTCTACGTTCGCTAGTTAAAAGTAGCCAACGAATGCTTGAAAATTTGGTATTAGTGGTCAGAGAGAGTCGACTACGTGGTTAAAATTGCCCGCTGCCCTCGCAGAAGACCTGAGAGGGTCAGTTCACAACATTCTGGCCAAGAGCCTTCGAGCACGCACAACATGGCATCAGTAATAGTATCAGGCCTTGGTGCCTGCCCATGATGGATCTCAAGTTGCGCCAGTCACTGAACTCCTTTCTTTCAGTCTCTTCTTCATTTTATTTTTGCCCTGCAGTTCTTTTAGACAGGAAGAATTCTGGGTCAGAAAATTTGACTGTGAGTCACTAATCAGTAGATATTAACCAAAAAGTACAGAAAACCAAGGAAACAACCCACAGGCTGTAAGACGAGAGCCTATTTCCTGTCAACCTTAACACTCTATTTCCTGTTTCTAGAGGACACTATGGCATGGGTAAAGAGACTTTTGGCACTCCAATACTTTGTGGCTACCTGAAAGGAAGGTTTCAACTTTGTAGGAGAAAAATCCCAGAAAGTGCACCTCAATCACAGAACAAAAAAAGGCCTCTTGGAAACATCCTGTAGTGAAAAGCAAGAGTCAGGATTACTTTTTCAAAGCGGATTTCTCAGTCTGAAATGCAAGGGACAGGGCTGAAAGCCTAGGGTTCTGTTCACAACAGCTTGGAGATCAAAACCCATAGCCATGCACTTCACAGAGCTGACTACTCATTGAGGGAGATCTGCATTGTGCAGTGTTTTCAGTTCAAGTGTGTGTGTGTGTGTGTGTGTGTGTGTGTGTGTGTGTGTGTGTACACACGCTCGAATGTATGCTCTCAGACCAGCCCACACTCTTAGTAGACAGGCTACACACATGAGCACCCATTGGGAGAACACAAGAGATTTCCAGTTCTTGGAGCCTTGACAATTCTACACTTGAGGCCTTATTAAGATTTTCTTGGAAATCAACCTATTAGACAAAAAAAAGGTATAAAGCTGACCTATTTTCTTATACAGAGAACCAGATAAAAATCAGCCAATATTACTGCCTGAGGCAAGTGTTTCTTATTATTTGCGATGTCCCTGGGGAAAAGGAATTGAGAACTTAGGTCTGAGAAGCAGCTAGTTTTAAATTAAGCATGTTTCTAAGATTTGACCTCAACTATATAATTGCTCGGATGAATTATTTCTGTGCATTTTAAAAGTTATTGGTGAAAAGCAGTATTAGTAGTTTTGTTTTGTTGTGTTTTGTTTGCTATGATGGAGCAGAAGAAGATATGGAAGGCCAGTAAGTTTGTATAGGAGTTAAAGTGAATCTTTATGTGCTGATCTCCTTATACTGCTGAGGTCTGTGATGGATTCCTAAGAGCAGAGTTCACTAAGAGAAGGGAGGTCCTCTGTGCTAGGAACTCACAGCATTAGCAATGATGTTCAGGAGGTTGGGGAAGATGACCCAGTAGTTAAAGTACTTATCTGGCATGTGTGAGGACTGGAGCTCGGGTCTTAGGAAGTCACAAAAATACTGTGTAAGCATTGCAGCCTGCCTGTAATTGGAAGATGGAAAATCTGCTGAGCAAGGTGAGTAGCTAGACTAACCCATATTCTTGAGCTCTGATTTTCACAGAGAGACTTTGCCTCAATGAATAAGGCAGGAAAACAATGGAAGGTGATTCATCTTTCAAACCAATCTTGTTTGGGTTGGGTTTCCACATTCACATGCACACATGCATGCTTTTATAATCACATATTTATGCTCTCATGTAAAGCACACACACACACACACACACACACACACACACGAAAAAAGGGACCAAAATAGTAAAACTCAGGAAATGTGTTCTTTTTGAGTTTGTTTTACAGATACCCAGGGAGCAGGAAGACATTCCAGTGTGCCTTACACTGGTAAGCCACCCCTTGAATGAGCAATTGGAGCCTTTGGATGTGTCCACTTTCTGGCAGTCTTTTTGTGGTACAAGGCAGTATGACATTGATTTAGACTTCTCAGGGAATGCTGGGACTGATAAGTATTTCAGCTCCCAGGAAAGATGTGTTCACATGCACAATATTGTACTCAACCCTGGGGATAATGTCATAGAAACCAAAAATCCACTCTACTTTGTAAGATTGCCCATTGCCCTGGTCAGTCACCTGTAGAGCCCTGAAGAGAAAAATTGGCTCATGTTCAGGGGAATCCTGCTCTGCCTGGTTTTCAATCATCAGTCCAGGGAAACACTTTGCTTAACAAAAGTCTCTGTGATAACATACATATAAATTTATTGTGCTAAAAAAAATCACGGAATACAAGGTCCACCCAACAAAGTAGCAAGTATTTTGAGAGGATTTTTAGTTCTCTATTCACAATGATCTCTTCAACCCTTCAATGTTCCCCTTTTAATTCTAAGCCTCTATATTTATTATACATTTTTATTAGTGTATGTGTTTGTGTATGTGTTTGTTTCTGTGACACAACATACATGTGGAAGTCAGAGGGGATAAATTCTTTACTTCCATTGCATTGCTCCCAGGATTTGAACTCATGTCATCAGGCTTGGGTAGCTAGTGCCTTTAAACACTGAATTATCTCATTGGCCTCAAATCTTAAATCTCCTTTCAACATCTGATTATTTCATTTCAATCTTACCTAAGTTTCTATCTTCTCCTCTTTGCAAACCTTATAAAATAGTAAAAATATTTACTACCTAGAAGCTAGAAAGTTGGCTTAGCTGATAAAAGTGCACACTACTCTTATAGAATACCCAAGCTCGGTTTTTTGGCGCCTGCACTGGGAAGCTCTCAGCCTTTAGGACTATAGGTTCAGAAGACCCCACTGCTTCTGGCCTCTAAATGGAACTTGATCTCACATGCATGTACCCACACAAAGACAAACACATAATTAAAAGTAAAACAAACATTAAATATAAATACAGCACGAATGACACAGAGAGAAGTCTAGACGTAAATGTAAACACCCAGTGAAGTTATTATCCAGAACAAGAATGTGTGATGGACTACATTGTTTGTGTGTGTGTGTGTGTGTGTGTGTGTGTGTGTGTGTGCATGTGTGTGTGTGTGTGATGGACTACATTGTGTGTGTATGTGTGTGATGGATTACATTGTGTGTGTTTGTGTGTGTGTGTGTGTGTGTGTGTGTGAGAGAGAGAGAGAGAGAGAGAGAGAGAGAGATGGACTCCATTGTGTGTGTGATGGACTCTGTTGTGTGTGTGTGTGTGTGTGTGTGTGTGTGTGTGTGTGTGTGTGTGTGAGAGAGAGAGAGAGAGAGAGATGGACTCCATTGTGTGTGTGATGGACTCTGTTGTGTGTGTGTGTGTGTGTGTGTGTGTGTGTGTGTGTGTGTGAGGGAGAGAGAATGTCTCTCTGTGTCTGTATGAGAGAGTATGTGTATGAGCATGTGTGTGTGAGAGATTGTGTGTGATAATGTCTGTGTGTTTGAGAGACAGTTTTTGTGTGTGATAGAGTGTGTATGAAATTGTGTGTTTGTGTGTGTGAGAGATATAGAGGAGGAGAAAGAGAGAGAAAAAAAAAGTGTGTGAGTGTTTGTTTGCAAGTGTGTGTATGTGAAAGTGTGAGTAAGACAGAGTGTGTGGACATGTGAGTGTGTATATGAGAAAGTGTGTGCATGAGTGTGTGTGAAACAGAGTATGTGTGAGAGTGTGAGACAGAGTGTGTGTGTGATAGAGTGTGTGAAAGAGTGTGTGCATGAGGGAGTCTGTGTGTGAGAGAGAATGTGTGTATCTGTGTGTGAGAGTGTATTTTGTGTGTGTGTGTGAGAGAGAGGGAGAGAGAGACAGAGACAGAGAGAGAGACAGAGAGAGAATATGGCACAAAGAACATATCGAATTAATTCTGTATAATCAGCAGGATATTAATTTAAATATAACCTGTGGGCACAAATGTGACTATTACGTGGAACTTACTGTCAGAGGCTTCGGATTCCAGCAGGAGCATCCACAAGATTGCAGCATGAGCTTCATGATTGTTGTTAATAAGTTAATTGTGTGCAAAATTTCAGCCTAATAAGCCTGCTATGTGAAGTGGTATATGAGGGTCTTAATTACATGGGTTACAGAGAATGGATTAGAGCCTCTGGCCCTTGAATCAAAAGTTTTGAAAGATGGCAGAAAGGAGAGGTGCCTTATTAGATCTTTGATGAGATACATATTAATTAAAAGCATCCACCTCAAAATGCAGGCTTTATTTATAGGGAGGAGAATGAGAACTTGAGACTTCTGTGGTAGCACTTAGACGCTGATTCCCTGACCCAGTCATAGCTTCCGTGTTGGAAAGTGCAGAGGACACATGTGAATATGGGTTTCTAGAGCTCACGACATTCACTTGGTGTCTACCTAGACTGTGCCAGGTCTCTCACTAACTGCAGCTTGTGAAGTGAGCAAACTTGCCCCGGAGATTCACTGTTTCTGCTGCCAGTATACTGAAATGACCGGGTGGCTTCCAGGCTTGCCAAGAGTTTATGTTGGTGCTAAGGATTCAAATTCCTGTTCTCACCCTGACAACGCACACGTTGCCCCCTGTGCCAAGTCCTCAGCCGTCATATCTCGTGTCAAGAACGGCTACTGAGATCGTAGCATTTATTCTTTGTATGACTGTATTGTCCGAGTCTCTGCTGTGTTCTCTCTCCCTCCTTCCGCCCATCCTCCCTCCCTCTCTCCCTCCGCCCCACTC
This sequence comes from Micromys minutus, assembly GCF_963924665.1. Taxonomy (NCBI): domain Eukaryota; kingdom Metazoa; phylum Chordata; class Mammalia; order Rodentia; family Muridae; genus Micromys; species Micromys minutus. The sequence goes on along the minus strand of NC_137975.1, from coordinate 64,133,322 downwards.
CCTCTCCTCCTGCTCTCCATCCTTCATCCACTTCTCCCTCTCCATGTCTATCTCTTTTCCCTTTCATTTTTTTCAAGCAGCTTCTCTGAAAAGAATGAGGAGAGCCCAGTGCACCGCCTGACAGACGGGAACCCAGATGCAAAACACAGGGGACTCGGGATGGAAATGGAGACAGACTTGGGTGTGCCAGAGACTGAGATTAAACTACTCAACTGCAGCGTCCAGGGGCCAGATAAAGGGAGGAGATTAATTCCAAATCTTCAAACGGGGAGAAAGAATTCAAAACCTGCAAAATGGGCAAGATAAAACCAGTAAGAGATCAGAAGTAAGCCCAATGCGAACCTTTCGAAATATTCACCTCTGAGAGGAGAATTCATCTATGCTGGATCGTAAACACTCTTTTTATTTCTTGCTTGTTTATCATAGTTTATAAAGAAGAGTAAATATTCAAATATATTTTAAAATACTTTTCAATAATTCTCTTTTATCATGGCAAACATGTCCTGATTCTATATTCAGTAAAGTTTAGGCAAAATACATGAGAGAGGCAACCTCAGTTCACTAAGGTTCATTAATTCTCAGATTGAAATGTTTTAACAAGAAACTCTAACTTAACAGTTTAGTTTGGTGTGAAGAGTTATTTAAGTGTTGTTTATTATTTTTTTCAAAGCTGATTACATCAAGATTAAACATTACTTGATCTAAATGCATTAATAAAATTGGCATCTCTTGGCATTTCCTTGCTAAATCACTTTGTCATAAAATGCCAGTTCTGCAGTGTTGATGATTGCCTATTTTACATCATTTACAACAATAACAACAACAACAACAACAACAATGGGGCTCTGTGATAAGTTTGTGCAATTACAGTTGCAAGGCATTTGGGGATCTCAAGTCTGAGATGTGGAAAGTTCTGGTTTTCTGAAATCAGCCTAAAATCAAACTTTAATCATAATCATGAGTAACTACAGTCTCTGAATGAATACAACCATTCCCCAGGCTTTCACAACACCTAGTATAAGGTACAGGCTCAGGAGTTCTCACTTCAAAGGGAACCAACCGTCTCTTAACACAAAAATGGAAGAGATGGTAACTGGAAATGTGATATTACTGGGAGGGAAAGAAGAGTGTGCAGTGTGCAGAACACTTCACAGTACCATGAGTAGCCAAAGGAAATCAGGAAGCTATGCCTCTATAATAGTTAAAAAGAGGGAAACTGAATCTTAAAACTTATAAAGAAAATAGAAAATCCTGAAGAGCATTATTAGGCTATGTATGTGTTTTAAATGTATGTCCTTAGTGTTTGAGATCTCTCTGTTATTACTGGTTTTAATGTGTTCCAGAGGACTTTTGTATATTGTGTTTTCATTTTTATTTAGTTCCAGAAATTATTTGGTTTCCACCTTTATTTCCTCTTGAATCCATTTCTCATTCAACAGCTTTATGCTATTTAATCTCTACAAGTATAGTAAAGATTCTTTTGCCCCTATTTTTAATCTTACTCCATCATAGTCAAATAGAATAAAGGGGCACTTCAGTTGTCCTGTATCTATTCAGATTTGCTTTATGTAGGCTGTGAAATAGACCCTATACCCAAGGTTGAAAGAACAGAGTGAGAGAGAGAGAGAGAGAAAGAGAGAGAGAGAGAGAGAGAGAGAGAGAGAGAGAGAGAAAGTAAGAGTGGGAGAGAGGGAGAAGGAGAGGGAGAAGGAGAGGGAGAAGGGGAGAGAGGGTGGGAGAGAGGGAGGGAGGAGAGAGAATGGGAGGGAGAGGAGCAGGAGAGGGAAGGAGAGAAAAACAGGGACAGGGAAGGAGAGAGGGAGGAGGGGACAGGGAGGGGGAGGGGAGGGGGATAAAGAAGAGGAGGGAGAGAGAGAATTGTGAAAACCAGAAGAAACCTAAGAAGACTGTTATGACATGACAAGGATATGGCACTCATGAACTCTCAACAGTACTACTGACTGAACAAGACTTGTTCAAGAACAAACCAGCAGAGGATAGGGAGGGATTCATAAAGCACCAAACCTATCTGAGGAACAACAATAAACTGTTGGCTGCTAGGTTAGTTTTCTTTAGGTTTGAGAGTCCTGATAATTTGCCCATGACCTAGAGGTTAGTCCCATACTTGTATAAACATGTGTAATACTAATGCATATGTAATACAAATGTATATATATATGTATATATATATATATATATATATACATATATATACATATATATATACACACATATATTCATTTGATAAAAGTATTTGGTGTCAAACATATTTCCTAGTGGGGAAAAGGCTTGCCAGCTCAAATAACATAAAGAAAGGGCTGAGTACACTGCCCAGTGATTGTAGGAGAGCTTGTTTAGCATGCGCAATGCTCCAAGTTCAACCCCCACCACTACTAGAAAAAAAATCAAATAACACAATTAAATTTTTCTTTGAGTTACAGAATTTACATGTAATTTTTTATGTATATCTTGGTAAACTGGTATTTAAAATAGATACCTTATTTTCTCTGTGTGACTTTTTTAACTGAATTTTTTTGATAATCCCGTGCATGGATACGGTACAGTCTGGTTACTCTTAGGCCATACTCCCTGTCATCTCCCTCCAGGCCTCATCACCAACTCTCCTTATAAGTCCCTTTCCCTTGCTCATTATTTGGCTTCTTTTGTGATACCTTGAGTTTAACTTAAATGATTACCCCAAATCACTGATGTGTACATTGGTCTTAAAATGAAATAAATGTGCAGAAATCATTAAAGAACCTTGAAGAGTCTCACTCTGGTAATTTTCACCTTGCAAAGCAAGTGTGCATTTTCCGCTTTGCACTATTAACGAAAGATACAATCTAACAGTGGAACATGAAGATTCAGGGCTGGAGACGTTTAACAATTAGGAGTAATGGCTGCTCTTGCAGAAGAGGGAGGTTAGGTAACCTCAGTGGCAGCTTATAACCATCTATAGTTCCAATTCCAGGAGAACTTACGCCCTCCTCTCTATAGGTCTGTGCTCATGTGATACAAATACATACAGGAAGGGGAGCACTTATACAATTAAAATGGAAAATAATCCTTATAAAAATAAAAAATTACTGCATATAAATTGATGAAAATGTCAAAACAATGTTCATGGCAATGTTGTATAATAAATTATTTGTGTGTATTCATGAAAGGAAGACAGTAGAGAAAATAATTGAACTGGTAATTATTTCTTATATGTCTGGATATTTGTTTAAAAAGCAACTAAAAGGAGATTGCTTATCATATGTAAAAACAATTTAATCTAGGGAGAATGGTGGAAGTCTGTGTGATACTCGTGAAATTTTATACTTGGAATAAATGTGTGGAACTGATGTAAATGTCCCTAGGGATCACCCATGGACAACTTAGTGCATGATGTAGGTAGGTAATTATGATTAAGACTTTCCCTAGGTAGTATTCAGTGTCACTAAGTGGTCTTCCTTGTTATATATTTTTTCGTGGCACATCTCAAGTCCCTGTGTTCTCCTAACATCTTCCCCAGGCCCCATTCACAGGAGCTTATAAACTATAGTGGGCTTTATCAGACTTAAGCCTTCCAGGACTCATCTCCCGTATGTGTCTCAAGATAACAGCAGAAGTGCTGTCTTCTTCTCCTCATGAGATCCAGTACTTTCACTACTAAAATGCTGAGTGCCAGAAGTTTGGATTAAGTTTCCACACACTAAACTTCTATTATTTATCCTCTGAGAATCTCAGCTACACAGACCTTTTAGAAACAATTTTATGTAACTGTTTTAAATACTTTCTTTAGATACCATTTTTATCCTATCAAATACACTTTCATCTTCTTTATGTCTTGCTATTTAAAACAATATCATGGGTTTTGAGATTTTTCCCCCATAATATATAAAGCTTTATTTTATATGAAAAGAGTTACTTAAAGTGTTGGGGGAGCAGTTCTTTTTTTCCAGCAGAAGTTAGGAGCATATTTAAACAGAGGTAGATTCTCATTTTTCTCCCTTCTTGACCTCTGCTTTCTGTAGGATGCTTCTCTACTGTTATAAAGGTTGCTGTCTTAGTTACATTTCTGTTGCTGTGACAAACCATATTGACATTGTGAAAAAAGCATATTAAGTTTTATTGTAACTTATGGTTTCAGAGGGTGACAGTCCGTCATGGTAGAGAAGGTATGGCAGCTGGAAGGAAGGCATGGTTGCAGGGACTTGAGGGTGGTTTTATACATTTATAACTGTATGCAAAAGTCACAGAGTAGACAGAAAGTGTGGGCAGGCTCTAAAGGCCCCAAGTGACTCGCTTTCTCAAGTGTGTCTCTATTTTTCTAAAAGCTACATGTCCTTCTTAAATAGCACTAGAACTTGTGAACCAAGTATTCACTCAAGCTCAAAATCCTATGGGGAACATTTCACATTTAAACCATATGAAGAATGCTATCTTCACTTTTCTTAGCAAATGTATACAGCCTTCTTCAAAAATGAGCCAGGCTGTGGAAAAAACCATGCTTTACTAGAATATCATACATCTTACAGATAGGCTTTCATGCCTGGGATTAGAAGGATATATTGTTGGTCATTACAATTTTCTTTTCCCAGGAAAGCATACATACATAAGCTTAAATCTCACTTCCCACAAGACATTTATTTCTATGGTATGTTAGGAGTGGAAAAGTAACACAGTGACTAACGGCATACAGTGTTCTTTAGTCTAGCAACGTGGGCACGGGGAAAGGGCATGCCCACTCAATAATAATCAAAGTTCCCAGGGAAAATGGTGAGCTATTATAGTGTGCCAGTGAGGAAACAGCATCAGCTCTAGTGCAATGTTCATATTGTCAGTAGAATTACGCTCTAAAAGTATTTCCTGCAGGGCTGTTTACTGAATCTTATAACTGACTCTCCTCAGCTACAGATACAACATATTGATGTGAGAAATGGTCAATTATAACTAGATAAACAAAATTGCTTGGATGAAATATTGTGTGGCTGGCTGTCCACTGCTCATTTTGCTTCATCTCAGGGCAGGGGAACATAGAGAAGAGAAAGATTTGGCACTTCTGCAAGATGACTTTGTGAACAAATTCACCGCTACCAAGACTGAAAAGACCTCATAAATCGATTTCATGCAGGATTCTTAAGCATTGTTTCCACATCAAACATTTTTTTTTAACTTTCCTATTTTTAAAATACATTTCCAGCTTGCATATTTGTGGGGTAGAAGTTATGGAATGTAGTTTTCCTCTTTTACTCTCCTGAAGAGTCTATTTCATCTTTGAAAAAAAATGCCCCAAAATGCTGATGTTAATAAACACAGATTCAGAGGAGATAGAAAAACTGCATTTAAAAATGGCTTTCAAATGATTCTATAGCTTGAGGGCCATATTATACTTTGATGGATATCTGTATTTACTGGAATATTATTTATATTACCTGTCATTCATGTATTAACAGAGGTTGTCATTAAATATCTCATACTACCAAAGTGTCCTAATTGAAGCATATTTTCCTTATTCTGCATTAGTAACATTTCTGGTATATATACTTAGTAGGTAACATGCCATGACACTGTGGACAGGTATTTTCAGGCATTTCTATTTGAAGTATATTCTAGTTATGACTTTATTTTGTGCCAATTTCACCTAAGGTTCTTCTTCTACATATGTTAGTCATATTTAAAATATCAGTCTGTCATTTTTGGATATTTAAGTTGAGTAGTCTTCATGGAATTTTCTGGAGTTTAATAGCTAGAGAGGCCCAGAAAGTAACAACTGAATGAAACTATAGCTATGTTGTCTGTGATGACATTCAGAAAGATTGTGAGCCCACAGCTATGGCTGATGAGAGCCTTCTTTCTAGTCCTCTGGCTGGTTTGTGTTACACATAAAGCCTCTGGTACAGGGGTAATAGAATTAGAGACAGGAAAGACTGTTGCAGAACATATCTGAGAGTAGAAATAAAAAAGGGTATGAAGAAGGAAGGAGGCTGGGAGAAATGGAAGGATTCAGATCAAGAAAGGGAGGAGAAGGCAGACAAGGGGAGAAAGGACTGGCTCAGACACTGTAATGTAGTATCTCTTTGCCTTACACACTTCCTGGTGTGTTTGGCTTGGGTTATCTTGATCTACCAGAAATGTCTCTTTGATGAGTATCCAAAGATTATGTTGTTAAGACTATAATAGGCCAAGTGGTTCTACACTTAAATACTGCACCTTGCATGTTCACTAACGATTCTTGAGGAATAATGAAAGATATTAAATTTTGGTAAGAAAGTTTTATGTTCTTTAGAATGACAAGGCAATATAGTTTGTAAGCATGATCTAGTTTTGATTTTATGTTATTACTTATTTGGGTTCTTTTCTGATGATGTAACCAATAACAGGTTATGACCTTGCTATGAACTCATTGCTAAGAGAATCACATCTGAAAGTATTGGTTCTATAAAATTCTATTGTTGTAGTTTTTTTAACTTGAAAAAAAAAATACCACTAAACTCATTTGGGAATTCAACTCCAATAGAACTTGAATATATTGGATGGATTTGGATGCTATGGAGGTCTGAACCAAATATGTTGCCCAAAGAATAGAATTGTTGTTAACTGCCTACTTCTGTAGTATAAATCCACAAATCTAAATACAATGGGAAGAGTAGTTCATTGAAATAAAGAATAAATTCCATTATCAGTATAAAAGGAAAGAGTAGTAAGTATGAAAAATAATAACAATTCTCACAAATGAAAGAAAAGATGGTTGATCATTTATCAAATATGCTGTGAGTTCAAAAGTGCAAGAGTGGGTCAAGAATAGAAATCTGCGTTCCATAGCACTCTGCCCATCTTCTAGTTTTATCTATTTCCTGTTCCCTGTCATGTGGTGCTCCCCAAGTGGCCTAAGATTTTTTTAAGCCTCCTTTTGAATTGATTTAAGGAGCCATTTTCTTTTCTTTTCTTGTCATTTTCTTATTTTATCCCTTTGACCTGGTTAAAATCATCAAAGGGTAAAGCCACATTTGTTTGTCCATTGGAATAAGAATGAAGGCAGAAAAACCCCCAAAGTGTTCCAAGCACGCATGCCAACATTGCTTTCATAAGATAAAGAGAAACAAAGTAGTTTTAAATTTCTCTGTATTACTTATTAGAAAAAAACATGTGCATGCCTCTCACCTGATTGTGTAAGACTTTCCTAATCTTTGTAATTTTTATATGGCAAATAACAGGTACCCTGCTATCTCATCTCTGTCTCCCAGTTCAATGACAACTAAATAAGTTTGAGATCTCATATGAATAATGTCGCAAAGAACTCAAGAGGAGGCTAGTAAATAAAAATTAAAATGATGATAAAATGAGCTAAATATCATCATGTTGTCATAAATTATACTTAAGGAGTCCAATGAAATCCTACTGACTTCCTTTTAACAGAAACATCAGCTCCATCTCTGCATGCATCACTATATACAACTTAAATCACTCTGCACACAATTGTCTTCCTCAATCTTTCTCCTTCCATGAATATTATCACAATTTGATTCTTAATTTGATCCTCAGTTATTTTGTCTTCTCTCTTATCCCTCTCACCCACCCCAGGTACACAATTGCTCATCAATTGTTTTAAGTTCTGTATCAAAAAGCCTTCCTCTATCACTTGGTGTCTCTCTCCGATGTTAGATATAACTTCCTACTCTCATTACCTTTAAAGTTTTTGATTTTTCCATCTTGAACCAATATATCCCATGCCAGATTGAATATATCTTATTGCTTATATTTTATATTCTATTATTCTTAAATGTTTCCATTTTGCCTTGTAAATGTTTTATTAGCATATAGTAATTCTGTATAATGAATTTTATTGTAATATCTCGTAAAATTTATTCTTTATGTGTATGAGTTTTTACCTTCATGTATGTAAATGCACCATGTGTGTGCACTGTATATGAAAGCCAGAAAACTGCATCACTTGGAAATAGGGATACTGGATTTCAAGCTATCTTGTGCATGCTGGGAACCAAACTGCCCATCTCTCTTGCCCTTCTTAACTATTCTCCCTTTGTGTGTGTGTGTGTGTGTGTGTGTGTGTGTGTGTGTGTGAGTGTGTGTGTTTGTATTCAGTACAGGTGGAACATGGTAAGAAAGACACACACACACACACACACACAGACACAGGGGGTGGGGGGAGAGGGAGAGACAGAGACAGAGACATAAAGACAGGGACAGAGAAGGAAAAAGACAAACAGAGAGAAGCAGAAACAGAGACAGTCTTTCCCTTGGGTTACCCTGGGAACATGGGGGACCCATTAATCACAGAAGTATGGGCTATTCTGCATTAAGAAAATGTCTCTTCTACCTCCAGAAATCATCAACTTTTTATAAATTAGATAGATACTTTGAAAGCAATGGGGAAAAGTCTTTGTATCTTGTCAGCTCTGTTTTCTGATATTTAACAGCTTTTCTTATAGTTTTGGTTGTGAGCCTAGCCTTTAATGGCTGAGCCATCTCTTCAGCTTTGCTTAAGCAATCATCCCCTATTCCAACCTTCAAGAGAGAAATAAAAACAAAGCATTCCCAGGGTTAAACAAATAATATTTAGTCACCATGTATTTAGCTTTATAATTATACAGACATTTTAATATGCATTTCTCTCTCATTTCACCCAACCTTTGGAAAGAGGTGGATTCAAACTTGTAAATGACAGGCTTTGTGGTGGTCCCCATAGAACTGTCCCCATGGGTTCATATATTTGAATGGTTTGTCATCTGGGAGAGGCACTATTAGGAGCTGTGCTCTTGTTCAGGTAGGCAATGCTTTGTTGGAGGATCTGTGCCACTGGAGGCAGGCTTTGAGTTCTCTGGGGTCCAAAACTTAAGTATCTTCCCCTCTCTGAATCCTGTAGATCTGGGTGCAGAACTCTGGACTCTTCTAGCACCATGTCTTCCTGAATCCTATCATGCTCCCTGCTATGATGATAATGAACAAAACCTTTGAAACTGTGAGGCAGGTCCAATTAAATGCTTTCCTTTGTAAGAATCACCATGATCATGGTGTCTCTGTAGCAATAGAACCCCAAGAGAAGATTGTAAACTGGATTACTTAAGTGACTTAACAATGTCACATACTTAATACATGGATAGAATTAGAATATTGGCCTACATGGGCATTACATTATTGCTCAAAGTATATATTTACTACCAAATAAGGAAATAACATTTTAACCATCTCTATTTGGAGATTAAAAATCATCACACCACAGCCTGACCCCTATGGTAGAAGAAGGTATTATTTTGCATAGGTTTCTGGGAATTGGGGTCTTCAGTCATGAGTCATCATTGAATAACAATGCTCTCTCTCTCTCACTCTCTCTCTCTCTCTCTCTCTCTCTCTCTCTCTCTCTCTCTCTCTCTCTCTCTCTCTCTCTAAGCAGATTTCACCTGGTCTGGCATAAAGGATGGCTTTCTTCTGATTGTTTGTCAATGAGCAAATACAGTGGTTACTGAAAATGGTTGCTGCTGGATCCACTGTGAACTAAGGTGTTCAAAAAATAGCTGCATCTTGAACATTCTACAATGACTCCTGGACTATTTAGAACATCAGTGTTTGTGAAGAGCTTAGCAAGTGGCAGATCCAAAGCCAAATTACTTGGACTATCTTTAGCCCCTTAGGATCAAGCACAGTTCATTTTTATGTTCCAGCAGGCATTCTTGTCACAATCATCTATAACCTTTGGGGACATATGAACTTAGCTGACCCCAATTCCAATTAAGCTAGAAGCTGAAAGTGTCATCAGATAGTACCTGAGGCCTACAGCAGGTTGCATCTTTGCTATTACCTGCCTACCTAATGCACTCACAAATGTATTTGGAAACTATTATTGTGTGGTGGTTTGACTATGCTTGGGCCATGGAGGTGTGTTATATACTGTTAGGAGGTGTGGCCTTCTTGGAAGAAGCATGTCACCATATTGGTGAACTTTGAGGTCCCCTTGTGCTCAAGCTCCACCAAGCACAGAAGAGACCGTCCTTGTGTTTTTCCTACAGAAGATAATCTTTTTTTTGTCTGACTTCTGATCAAAATGTAGAAGACTCAGCTCCTCTAGCACCAGGTCTGCCTGCACACTGTTATGGTTCCTGCCATGATGATAATGGACAAAATCTCTGAAATCATAAGGCAGCTCCAATTTACTTTATAAGAGTTGCCTTGGCCAAAATGTTTCTTCACAGCAATAAAACTCTAAGATATGTTGATTAATAACTGTTTTGATCTGTAAATTTAGGAGCCTCATGAAACTGTTGACATTTTGGAGCACAGAATTTGGAGTGCCCTAGTTTACATGGCACAGTTACTCATATTTATCTCCAGAATAAACTCTCATCTGTCCTCTCTTAGTTGAGAACTGTGATTTTTGTGTTACCACCACCAACATTGGGTAAGTGAGAGAGTAAGATTGTGAAAGACTCGCCCTCCTCCTTTTTTTTGGGGGGGGGGGGTGAAGATGTTTCTACATCTTCATCTCAGCTCCTCTATCAACTTGCCTGATTAGATGTTGCCTTGCTTCCAGTCTTAGTGATAATGGACCAAAACTCTGAACCTAAAGGGAGTGAAGAGGTGACTGGACATGAGGATTTCATGATAGTTTCTTCTAAAACTAAATCCACATATAAGAGCAGACGAGCTTTCTGGTCTCAATCCACACTCAGGTGTTAACCCCGTGGCCCAGCTCTCTTTACCCAAATCCTACCCAGAGAGAGCTGGTCTCCCAGGAGTGCTGTAATGCAAAGTTCACAGGTGAGACCAGCATTTTTGATCCTTCAAGGAAACAACATGGATTAGGATCTGCAGAGCCAATGGGAACAGAATCTGTCTGGTCTCCATCTGTGCCCTGGAGTTAGCCCAGTGGCATAGCTCTCTGGATCCAAATCCTGCCCAAAGAGAACTGGTCTCCCTGGAGTGAAGGCACACCTAAGATCACAGGCTCACAGGCTCACAGGAGGGACAGGCTCTATTCACAGACAACAAAACCAACTAATACCAGAAATAACCAGATCTCAATACACAAGCACAAGAATATAAGCAACAGAAACCAAGGCTATTCGGCATCATCAGAACTCAGTTCTTCCACTACAGCAAATCCTAGATCATACAACATACCAGATAAGCAAGATTTGGATTTAAAAATCATATCTCATGATGATGATAGAGAACTTTAAGGAGGGCATAAATAAATCCTTTATGAAATACTGGAAAACACGGACAAACATGTAGAAGCCCTTAAAGAGGAAACAAAATTCCCTTAAAGAATTACAGGAAAACACAACTAAACAGGTAAAGCAATTGAACAAAATCATCCTGAATCTAAAAAACAAAAATGGAAACATTAAGAAAATCACAAAAGGAGAAAACCCTGGAGATAGAAAACCTAGGAAAGAGATTGGGAGTCATAGATTAAAGCATCACCAACAGAATACAAGAGATAGAAGAGAGAATCTCAGGTGCAGAAGATACCATAGAAAACACAACAGTCAAAGAAACTGCAAAATGCAAGAAGCTCCTATTCCAGAACATCAAGAAATCCAGGACACAATGAGAAGATCAATTCGAAGGATAATAGGTATTAAAGAGAGCAAAGATTCACAACTTAAAGGGCCAGTAAATATCTTCAACAAAAGTGTAGAAGTAAACTTTCCTAACCTAAAGAAAGAAATGCCCATGAATGTACAAGAAGCCTAGAGAACTCCAAATAGACCGGATAAGAAAAGAAATTCCTCCCATCACATAATAATCAAACCACCAAATTCACAACACAAAGAAAGAATATTAAAAGCAGTAAGGGAAAATGGTCAAGTAATATATATGACAGATCTATCAGAATTACACCAGACTTCTCACCAGAAACTCTAAAGGCCAGAAGATCCTGAGCAGATGTCAAACAGACCTTAAGAGAATACAAATGCCAGGCTGCTATACCCAGGAAAACTCTCAATTAACATAGATGGAGAACCAGATGGGTTTTGTGCAGAGTTCTATCAGACCTTCAAAGACCTAATACCAATACTCTTCAAACTATTCCACAAAACAGAAAGAGAAGAAACACTACCCAATTTTCTTTATGAAGCCAAAATTATGCTTATACCTAAACCACACAATGACCCAGCAAAAAAGTGAACTTCATAACAATTTTATGTATAAATATCAACACAAAAATATTCAAAAAAATTCTCACAGAGTCCAAGAACACATCAATACTATCAATACTATCGTCCATCATGATTAAGTAGGCTTCATCCCAGAGATGCAGTAATGGTTTGATATATGGAAATTCATCAACATAATCTGATATATAAACAAACTAAAAAAAAACTGACATGATCATTCCATTAGATGCTGAGAAAGCTTTTGATAAGATTCATCACTCCTTCTTGATAACAGTCTTGGAAAGATTAGGAACTCTAGGCCCATACCTAAATGTAGTAAAAGCAATATACAGCAAACCAATAACCAATACCAAACTAAGAGGAGAGAAACTTGAAGTAATCTCACTAAAATCAAAGACTAGACAAGGCTGCTCATTCTTTCCCTGCCTAATCAATATAATACTATAAGTCTTAGCTAGAGAAATTAGACATCAAAAGGAGATCAAAGGCAATGAATACTAGAAAGGAAGAAGTCAACATATCACTATTTGCAGATGATATGACAGCATACTTAAGTGACTTCAAAAATTTTACCAGAGAACTCCTAAACCTGATAAACAACTTCTGCAAAGTGACTGGATATAAAATGAACTCAAACAAATCAGTAGCCTTTTTCTATTCAAAGTATAAACAGGCTGAGAAAGAAAATGAAGAAACAACACCCATTACAATAGTCAAAAACAATATAAAATTTCTTGTTGTGACTCTAACAAAGCAAGTGAAAGATCTGTATGACAACTTCAAGTCTCTGAAGAAATAAATTGAAGAAGATCTCAGAGGATGGAACAATCTCCCATTCTCATGGCAGGATTGGCAGGATTAATATAGTAAAAATGGCCATCTTGCCAAAAGCAATCTACCAATTCAATGCAATCCCCATCAAAAATCCAACTCAATTCTTCATGAAGTTAGAAACAAAAATATGAAAATTCATTTGGAATAAGAAAAAACCCAGGATAGTGAAAACTATTCTCAACAATAAAAGAATTTCTAAAGGAATCATCATTCCTGACCTCAAGCTTTATTTCAGAGCAATAGTGACAAAAACTGTATTGTATTGGTACAGAGACAGGCAGGTAGATCAATGGAACAGAATTAAAGACCCAGAAATTAACCCACATACCTATGGTCACTTGATCTTTGACAAGAAAGTTAAAACTATCCAGTAGATAAAAGACAGCGTTTTCAACAAATGGTGCTGATTCAACTGCAGGTCAGCATGTAAAAGAATGCAATTCAATTCATTCTTATCTCCTTTCTTAAATCTCAAGTCCAAGTGGACCAAGGACCTCCACATAGAACCAGATGCACTCAAACTAAAAGAAGAGAAAGTGGGCAACAGCCTTGAACACATTGGCACAGGGCATAATCTCCTGAACAGAACAGCAGTGGCTTATGCTCTAAGATGAAGAATGGACAAATGGGACCTCATAAAATTGCAAAGCTTCTGTAATACAAAAGACACTGTCAACAAGACAAAACTGCAACCAACCGATTAGCAAAAGATCTTTACCAATCCTAAATCTAATAGAGGGCTAATATCTCATTTATTTACAAAGTCATCATCTGTGACATATACAGCTAGAGCCATGGGTCTGTCCATCTGTACTCTCTGGATGGTGTAGAAGAGGATGACTTTGTGAGACATCAATGGGAGGAGTGGTCCCTTGGTCATGGGAAGGCTAGATGCCCCAGTGTAGGGGAATGCCAGGGTAGGTAGGTGTAAGTGGGTGGGTGGATGGGGGAGCACCTCTTAGAATAGGGTGAAGATAGGATAGGGGTTTCCAAAGGGGAACCAGGAAAGGGGATAACATTTGAAGTGTAAATAAATAAAATATCCAATTTAACAACAAAAGACTGTAAGAGACACAAGGAGAGATGTGGGTTTAGGTTCAGTGGAATCCATGTCTTAATGAAAAAATCTTGTTTTGGGATTGTTCAGGTTTGGTCTGTTTCTATATATTATAATGCTAAATACTTGCTCCCAAGGTCTGGTTGCCCCCAGGCATGAGGAAATACATAGATGAAATAATACTATGTAACCCTGGCCCCAAGTTATCCCTAGTTCATCAATAAAGATGCCTACAACCTGGAGCTGGGAGAAATGAGGTAGGAAGTGGGCTTTGGTTTCCCTGGTTGGAGTCAGAGACAGAGAAGGAGAAGATGAGAGAGAAGAGAAAGAGGAAGTTTCTCTTACTGTGATAGTTAAATCATGAAAATAGGGCTCTGGGGGCTGGTGAAGTGGAACGTGGGAAGTCATAGCATCTGATTATTGACAGGGAAGTAGACAAAATAGCTTAGAAGGTGGGTATCTTCCCAGCTGTAGTGTCACTGAGGCTCATTATAAATATAAAACTGCTGAGTCTATTATCTGGGCACTGAATCATGCAAGGTAGGGCAGAAACACCCAATTGATATTAATTTTAACTACAATGGCTTCTTTATTAAGGATGCTGAAGAAGAAGCACAATTTGAAATGAAGATTTCAGGAATGTACAAAATTTACCCCAGTGAATAAGAACAATAGAACCATGGGATGGAGATGTAGCTCACCTGGGCAAGCACTTGCTCCCTGGGTTCAGTCTCAGCAGAGCATACAGGAAGTGTATGCTGTAACTCCAGCACTTGTGAGGTGGAGGCAAGGGATATGGAGTTTAAGATCATCCTTAGCTATGTAGTAAAATTTGAGGCCAGCCTGAGTTACATGAGGTTTTTTGTTTGTTTGTTTGTGTTTTTAAGATGGGGGCGGGGCTGATGAAGTCTGAAACATTTCTTTCAAGGAAAATAAGTACTAAAATGATGTTGCATAAATTTGATCGGATACTAAACATCTAAAACAGTTTAGTAAGAAGAAACTACTTACTAAAATGTAATCGACTTTGTCCTGCCATCTGCAATTCAGGTACAAGGAAAACAAGGTTTCTCTAATGGAAGAGCCTTGGTATTGGAGAAGAATATATGTCTGGATTGGCAACTTACAGTGAGAGCTAATTCCCTTGTTCAGAACAAAAGACAAAGGCTTTCATCCTTCTCTGCCTTACCGGAATTTGAGCATCTCTTTCTAAGTCCTCTTAACATCCTCCAGAATGTTAAAACTGAAACCCACTCACAATCACACCGTGATTATGAATTCAGATACAGGAAAGAAGCTCACATGTGGGCTAGAGAGATGCCTCATCAGGTAAGAGCTCCCAGCATTCCTGTCGAGTGACTCACAACCATTTGTAGCTCTACTTCCTGGGCATCCAGGATCCTCTTCTGTATACACTTGTACGTGCAGCACATTCAAACACACAGGTGCAAACAAGTCTAAATAGAAACCATTTTTAAAGAAAAACAAAAACCTTTTAAAAAGACTATATATATCAATATTCTAGTATAAGACAGACTCTGTATTATGAAACCATGGATACCAATTTTAGTTAATATATTTAGTCAT
This sequence comes from Micromys minutus, assembly GCF_963924665.1. Taxonomy (NCBI): domain Eukaryota; kingdom Metazoa; phylum Chordata; class Mammalia; order Rodentia; family Muridae; genus Micromys; species Micromys minutus. The sequence goes on along the minus strand of NC_137975.1, from coordinate 64,117,716 downwards.
GTGGCATTTAGAAGTATTACTGTACCTTACTGCTTTCTCCAGTTGTACTTAATCACAAAATAATATGATTTATAAGTACCAGTGTCTTACTAATTTCTGATTACTTGTTCCATAAGGGATAGAAAGATGGCTCAGAGGTTAAGAGCATCGCTCTTTCCAAGTTCAGTTCCCATCACCTTATATAATCACATGGCTGACAATATCCTGTAATTCAGTCTGGAGTACCTGTTTCCTCTGGCCTCTGTATGCATGTGCATGCACCACATGCAGATATATACACCCATATATTCATAACTAAAAATAAACCTTGAAAAATGTCTTACTGCTAACAGATGGCTTAGCCACAGTACTTTGTGTTATTTGATAGTATTGTGCCATTCCTCATTGGACTTAATATAGTGCAAATTATGACAGAGATAAAATAGATGAATATGTCAGCAACTCGGGGTTATTGACTGTGACTGCTGAGGGAGTTGCCGTTAAGTCAGAATACGAGCATGTCCTAAAATCGGGAGACTTACATGAGGAAGAAAATAGACTTTAGAGCCCAGATGTAGCCAGGTACACCAAATGCCATTGCTTATCAACAGCAAAATAAAACCTTTGAATCACTTCCTCTAAATTAAATTTCCACTACTCCAAATTCATCCTCCATGCTTCATGACTTTTCAAGGCCCAGCAGCTTTTACAGTGCATTTTTCTGAAGCATAATTTAGCAACGAGAGAGATGACATTATGCAATTATCCTAGAACAAACCATCCCCTGCCACTGCGGACATTTCTACCCTGAGGGAGGCAGCCAGAGGGCAGCAAGCAAAGCAGCAGTGGCTTCTGAATGGCTGATCAGATGTTAATTTGCACAGCAATCTCTTTCCTGGGAGCCTAATTCAAGATATTCCACACCTAATGGTTAAATTGCTAGGCACTATGTTTTTAGTTGAGAAGCACAATCTTCGAGCTGCATAGTTATTTGAAGATGATTTCTACTCTTGGTTGAGAGATTCACATTTATTTTATTCATTCTGTATCTTTGGGTAGAGCATGCTTATTTCCCAGGTGTTTGTAGCACGTTTCTTTCTTTCTTTCTTTCTTTCTTTCTTTCTTTCTTTCTTTCTTTCTTTCTTTCTTTCTTTCTTTTTTTCTTTCTTTCTTTCTTTTTTAGTTCACTCAATAAATCCAGCCACTATCGCATTCTATTTTATAATACCAGGTCATTTTGCACTTCTTACTGTCTAGACTAAATGGAATGTTCCAGTGCTAGGATAGGACAAACAGGTGGGAGTGGCTTGTATTTGAGTAGGACAGAAGCACTGAGAGTTGCAAGGCATAGATCCCTTTAGATCAAAGTTAAAGTAAAGATAAGTTAGTAGTAAGAAAATACACTGATGAGCATTTGAATCTTTGTATTATTAACTATTATTTCATGGAATAATATACCAAACATTTATCAGTCTTTGGATCAGTATTTCATGAACTTGTGAGGCAGAGCCCACCATGTTTGGTATAGTGGCAAATTTTGTCAGTATGATATTGATCGTGACATATAAGTAGAAGCCTAATGTCTAAGGGTCACAAATACCTGAGATGTGTATATCTATCTTGTGTGTTACACTGTCAAGGCAGAAACTATAGCTCTCGTCTTAAAGGAATTAAGAGAAAGTCTATTCTGAAGCAACCTTGGGTGCCCATGACTTGGAAAACACAGATTTAGGTTATTGCAGATTCCATGTTAGAAACCTGAAAGCAGTTTTCTGAACTTGTAGAGTTTTACAGAGCAAGTAAATAAATCAAGGCAAGTATAAAATTCTTTGGTGGGTACATCAGAGAGGCAGCTACAACAAGATGACAGAAGCTTTACTATAGGCCCAAGAAGCTATCAGATAACATTCTTCGCTTTCAGGGTTGGTGGAAGCTAGTGATCTGCTAAGTTAAGAGACTCTAACAGGTTTCAGTCTTTTCTTATTAGTTGTTATTACAGACAGAGAGGTACAAAAGGAATGGCTGATCTGGAAGGCTGGAAATGGAAAATAAGAAAATTAGCATCTATGCTGTCAACATTTTAATCTCTCCCCTGTTACAGTAGTTGGGTACAATGCTTTGGCTCCAGGGAGCAATCTAGATTTGAAAATGAAAGATGGACAGACAGACAGGCAGACAGACAGACAGACAGACACGCATGCACGCATGCACGCACGCACACACACACACACACACACACACACACACATATATATATATATATATATGAACGATGAATTTGAGAGAGATGGGTGTGTGGGAGGGTTGAGAGATAAAAAGTGTACAGGATTATTATATTATAATCTCAAAAAAATAGAAGAAACACTTTTATAAAAAATAGTCTTACCATCAAAGACATTTGCTATATTAGAGAAATATTGTTAACTTCTTCAGTAAGTAAAATAAAATTATTATTTCATTAATAAATGACTGAAGAAAATGCCACTGTATTAGAAATAGCTACTCAGCTATCAGAAACAATGACTATGAAATTCCTATGAAAATGGATGCATTTGGGATTGTTATACTGGGATTATGGATGTGTCTAGTCCTGAAAATCAGGGATGCATAGTTCATCAAATAGTTGTAAATCAGGATGTGATTCGGGCCATGGAAACATGAGAGAAATGGCTTCTGTGAAACATTTAATGTCCTGGAGCATATAAGATGTGGTTTTTATGATACTGTAATTTCCCTGAGCCAGGCACTCTGTTTCTAAACTCCTATTTGTTCACAATAAATACTTCACATATCCTTTGAAATTATGGTTTATTGAGTATTTTTCCTTTCCTGGGATGAGATAAAATTTTGATGGAAAATAAAACCCTGTTTCAGAGAAGTCCCTGTCAGAAAAATAAATTCTTAATGTTTTATATAGGGACTCTTTATATGACAGAGCATGACATTGTAAAGTATTCTTGTTCTTGTTTTCTTGCTGAGGTCATTTCAGATTTAACTAGAATTTTATCTCCTTAGTGAAGTATCCATGGAAAGTTACCCAATTCTCTCCTAGAAAGCCCAGATCAAAATGTCCTAGCTAACTAAATGTTCTTAACCTGTTTGGGTAGAACCTCCTACATCAAACTGCTTATGTTTGCTTCTGTTAAACTGCTTATTTCTGTAGAGTCTCAATGTAGCTGCCCAGTGACATGATAGGACCTGGGATTTGCCTTCAAAACCCCTGTGTCCTGGACACTCAGGGTCATACCTGGCTGGAATAAAGACTTTCAAATGGGTATGAACAGTTTCTGCTGGGCTACCACATTTACTTACTTTATATTTGACAATTTAAATGTTTGACAGTTCGACATATTTATATTATTAATTGAGTCATTTACATCCCTATTTTCTCTCAACCTCTCCTTTAATAGCTTCCTTCTCAACAAGGCTTCCTATTTTCATGTCTTCTTTTTGTGGGACCCACAGTGTTTAATTAGAATGACTTACCCAAGCAGGAGAGGGTGTTTAGCAAAAACAACTTTGGAGGCTACTCTATTGAAAAAAATTACAGGCCTTCCTCTAACAGCTGTTAACAATCCCTTCGAGAGGAGTCAGGCAATCCCCCAGATATATTGTACATATTAATAATATATTCAAAGCATCAAACCAACAAACAATGAAGACAAAACAAACCTTTCTTCACATGCATTCTTGCATCACACCATGCAATAGTAGGAGCAAAGTCATTGAAAATCCAAGGCTCATTATGAAGAGTAATTTTGTCGTTTTATTTTTTGTTTTTGTTTTGTTTGGTTGTTTTTTTAAATAATTCCAGGTCCACTGTTTATTTCCAAACCCAAACTTCTACTTTCTAGGATTATAATGAGTGCCTCAGTGGAATTATCCGCTTATGATCCATTTGCTTCCCCAGAGAGACACCTGTGAACATTATTGTACACAGAGCTATTGAGGATATTGATATCTGAACCACAACTGCACCAGAAGTAGTAGTTATCATTCTTAGTGTGTCCTGAACTTAAGTAAATAAAGAGATGCATGAGAGTCCTTTCAGCACACTGAGCACTAAGACCCTGTAACTTGATAAGATTAGCACATGAGAATATCATCATCTTTTGAGCTATTTTCTGCCCTCCCACATGAGAGAAGCAATAGAAAAATTTCCTCTCAAACTCCATTTCAATTATAATAGGGGACAAAGAAAAAGAATGTACAGATAAACATAAATAATACTGTTGTTGGTAAGATAAGATGTAATAAATTTAATTATTGGAAACTAGTAACATATTAAACTTTAATATCACTTGCACTTCCAATGGAAATTCATTGTAATTTATTTTTAATTAATATGCCATTGTGTACAAGTATTGCCCCAAAGAATAGTATACCATTTCTAGTTTAAAGTTAATTAAAAATTATTAGTGTTTTAAGAGCTCCAGTGTCCCATTGGATCTGAAAGGCCAGATATAATTAATTATAATCTCTTACCTATAGAGCTATAAATGTCATTTTAATCTCCTGCTGATTTTAATCAGTGTTTCTTTGTCTACCTTCAATTGAAATTTCACACTAAGTAAACTTTGATATCAATCGGAATAAGAATAGGTATTTAAAAACTGTGAATTATAAACTTCAGTCTCCCATTGGAATTAATAAGCTTGAAAAGTTCATATAATGAAACTATTAAGAGTTTCATTATATATATATATATATATGTGTGTGTGTGTGTGTGTGTGTGTGTGTGTGTGTGTGTAATTATACATAGTTTCATAGTTTACATATATATGAAGTTTCATAGTTTATATGTATAATATATATAATTATATATATATAAAATTTCAGAAAAAAATAAAGTTCAAAACAACAAACAAAAAAATAGTAATAGTAGAGTTTTAAACATTTATATATTGAGTATGTTTGTGTGTGTGTGTGTGTGTGTGTGTGTCCATGTGCATGTGTGCACATTTGTGTCATGGTCCATCTGTAGACATCAGAAGATAACTTGTGGGAATCAAATCTCTGAATCCACTATATGGATATGTCATGGTTTGAATAGGTTTGGATCCCATAGACTCAACCTTTTAAAATGCTTAAGCCACATGAAATGACACTATTAGAAGGCATGGCCTTGTTCAAATAGGTGTGCCTGTTTTGGGGGAAGTGCTTTACTGTGAGGGTGGACTTGGAGGACTCCTATTCCCAAGCTCTGCTTAGTGTGGACTCAGAGACTCCTCCTGGCTGTCTGCAGAAGGTAAGCTCCTTACTGCCTGTGGATCAAGATCTAGAACTCTCAGCTCCTTATCCTGTAGTATGTCTGCCTGAATGATGTCATGCTTCTCACCATAAGAGACCAAACTTTTGAAACTGTAAGTTATCCCCAATTTAATGTTTTCCTTTATAGAAATTTCCTTGGTCATTGTGACTCTTTACAGCAATGAAACGCTAGGACAAGGCACCAGAGGAACAACTCAGATCATTAGTCTTGATATCAATTACTCTTACCTACTGAGCCATCTCACTAAGTTCTTTAAGAGAGAATAAGGACACTTATTGTATTGACTACTTTGATCTTCGATATGACCGAATATCTCACAGAAGCAACACAACAGTGGAGAGACCATTTTGGCTCATAGCATCATGGGATACAAACTATCATGGCAGGAAAGGCCTGATGGAAACACCTGACCTGGGGAAGCAGACATTTATGAATGCCACTTCTCACACTTTATAGGATCAGGATGTGTATAGCAGTCAGATAATAAGTCTACAAAACCTACTTCTTTCTCTATGTCTTCTAACTAGATACCATGCCCCTAAGGTTCTATACCCTCCCAGAACAGTGCCATTAGCTGGGAACTAAGTGCTCAAAAATCCTGTTGGAGATAATTTATATTCAAAGCATAATATACATCTGTGGTTCTACATTCTGATTTTTCCCTAGACTGTCCAGGCACTGCTGCACACCAGGCTGAAAACAAAGCTGAGCTAAAATGGGTGGGTCCTTGGGATATGTGAGTGCTGGGAAAAGACCTTTCCCAAGGTTTTTAGTGTTATGGTTCTTTTTTATTGGGGGGCAGGTGTGAAACAACTCTTCTGGAGGATAGTGAATGAAACAGCTCTCTGATGATATTCTGTGAAATGGTACCTCTCTATTTGGGGGTAACAAAGGATATATAAACCTTTGGGAGAGGGTGGGGGTTTTCAAGCATAGTGTACATTATTGGCTGGGACTGAAGTGCTAAGAGTGCTTTATTTGCATGAATAGGAAAATCTATTCCTTGTGGTTATGTGAAAGTGTATTAGGAAGCCACAAGGACTCTAGTCACTACTCAGAGTCTAAAGTTTTCTGATTTTCTCAGGTGTCAGCCAGGTACTCTATGTTATTAGAACAAGGAGATAAGGCAGTTGACAGCAGTGACTCGGGATGAGCTGAAATTATTAATGATGAAAGCTGCCACTTCTTAAGAGAGAGTGAAGTTGGGGGAGGATCAACAGGCAGAAATGTGTTGTTCACAGATGAGGGCCAACCCTGCCTGCCAGGTCGAATCAGCAAATATCTTTTGAAGTTCCAGCAAAATTTAGAGAACGAGTCTGTGAAATAGGACATCAAGGAAAGAAAACTCACACTTTATTTTCCATGATCAGAAGAATAATCCTCATTTGGAAATAGCATCAAATGAAGGACTTCACAAGTTCAAGCAGAAAATGATCCGAACTGAACTTTGTCTGCCACCGTTAGAGTTGATGCTTGCTTCAGAAAGGCAACTTGGACATCTGTCGTTTGTGGAAACTGATGTTGACTTTGAACATTTCATGAACTCCTCAGTAGACCTATATGCTGAAGTTAATGCAGTTTCAGAGAAGTCTAATTTCATTAGCTAAACCCAATGCTCGTTCAAGAGATCAATGGTTTTCACAACCCTCATTAGGAATCCTATTTGTCAAGTAAAATATGATGTAAAATTCACAGTTCAAACACTATAGCATGACTGTTTTAGCTTTTTCCTCTCGTGACTTATCTACATCCAAGCTAATATGGCCTCATAAGTTTTAATACACTTTGGAGCACTCATCTTTATAGTCCCAACACTAATTGCAATACAGTTTTGCATAAATCTACCAAAAGCCTAAGTTTTTCTAACATGGTTAGTATTTTAATGAGTACCATACAAAGTAAAACACTCATTTACATAGGGCTAATTCCATTAAAGCACTTTAGTTCTCTGTCAAAAAAAAATATTTCAAGAGATGAAGCAACGACATTAGAAGGACTAGATAAGAAAAGCTTAGCTCTCTCTTAAAATATTATTTGATTATTAAGCTTTCTCTTTTTTTTTCAGCTTTCAAATAAAATCCCAGCCATCCACATTTACGTTTCTACAGATGGGCATAACATCTACTCATATTATCTTGTAATTGAACATGCATGTGCATCCTGTGTCATTAATATACTTTCAGACACTATGACCTTAAAAGCCACACCTTAAAGCAACTACCCATCTGCTTATGATCTGATTTTTAATTTTTTTTGGTTTTTTGGCATGTGGAAGTTTTGACATGCTCTAGAGCTCCTGATAATTCTTGCAGTACTATCTGGCATTGTTAGTTTGTGTTATTCAGATGTTACTATCTGGCATTGTTAGTTTGTGTTATTCAGATGTTACTGAAAGGGTAGAACAAGTTTCCTGATGATAAAATCCTGGTGTGGGTAAATTAAACATGAAATAAAGCTATCTACACCATTTAGAATAGAAAGTATATAATTGCTATAAATAATTCCTCAACTAGATGTTCCAAGGATACACTGAAAAGAGAGCTCACAAAAGTGACTTAGCTTGCAGGTGATCATATAAGGAAGAAAATGTCCCTAATGAGAAACTGAGTGAGCTAGGTGTAATCAAGGTTGTTGAACTCAATCTCATTTGGGATTCTAGAAAACACATGCTGCGGCTTGACTTCATCTCATCAGAAATCTGGACATTGAATGTAAAGGCCAATGATGTCCTCTTGAAAAGTACCATGTTTCCAGAATGGCAAGATCAAGCGTGTGGCAGCCCCATAAGTGGTGCCAACATTGTCACAGAAGAGAGTTTCTGTGCAGGACTGTGTTTTATTCCTCTGCCACCTTCTGTCAAGTGAAGACACCTAGGCAGTGCCAGAGGAACCCCTTCTTACAGCGCCGTAGATGGCTACAGTTTGGAGAGCACAGTCAATGCAAACATGAAAGGATCTATGGAGGTGAGCATCCAGAGAAGCTGGACCACTTCAGAACTGCAGCACACAACAGTCAGAATGTGTGAAGTGATTGAACTAGGAAGATATAGAAGAGAGAGGCCTTAGTGTTAATTTGTCCATCCCCAGATGTGGCACCTCGATCTTGGACTTTGTAACCTCCACAATGAGAGGCACAAATGTCTACTCCTTAATAATACCAAGACTCGGGCATTTTGTTGTAGCAGGACCATCAGTATAAGGCATTATGCCTTGGGATGGTCTTTAATAAGTGACGAGGAAACTGAAGCTGCCTTTATTTAAAAGACATTTCCATAATTAAACTTCTGATGCTCAGAGGACTTGTGCAGAAAGGATTAGCACACCTTTCCAGCTCCCAGGCATTTATGTCCCACAACAAGCCCATATTTTCCTAACTGTTTTCCTGGCACAGACATAGTTCCCATTCCACCTTAGTAGCTGCATGCAGTGAATCTAGAGTTCTAACATGTCCATATATCCTTTCGTTCTCAAAAGTTACTCACCCCAAATCACAGTACTCTTTGGTGCTTTATGAAGGGAAACATATTTGAGCACCTGGGAAAGATAAAAGTCTAAGATGTTCTGGGACGTACTTGTCCACACACGCTATGATCTCCCAGCATCCTTTAATCTTTCTTCATGGCCCTACTCTGGCCATTCAAGGCCTGCACCATATCTGCTATGACCTATCTTCTGTTGCTGGCTGTATGGAAAGAACTTGCTTGTGTACTCAAATCCTGTGCAATGCCAATGTGCCCCATCTCAGCTCTTGTAGGCTAGGCCATCACCCAGTCTGAATCTAGCTGGGCATCTCTGAGCCTGATGTTCTATATCAACTGGAGCCTACGGTTATTTGAGTGAATGCAGGTTTTTACTGGGAGCATGGATGGTGCTTTCCGATTTGGATCAGGTAGAAAACTGGCCATGGTCATCACTCTAAATGAAGATGGTGCTGCCTACTGAAAAGCATGTCTGAGATGAAACCGAATCATCCACATGAGCATGGCTGTTTGCCTGTACACGAAGGATAAACATACCCAGTTCTTTCACATTCTAAAGATATGCTATACAAGACATCAGCGATTTCCAAAGTTCAGATGTTAAAGGTATATAATTGAAACCCTATAATTTCTGCTTAAAAATCCATTGCTTTAAGAAGCTGAGTTTTAACATACTGCTTTGGTGGGTAACCATATATTTATATAAGGCATTACATGATTGGACAGGGAGAGGTAGGCAAAGAAAAGGAAGGAAATCAGAAGAGGAGGGAGAGAGAGAGAAAAGGAGATCAAGTTGGAGTTTGAGAAGGGTAATCTGGACCCAGGTGAACTTAATTGGCGATAGATAGATATAAACATTATAAGGGATACTATAGGTCTTTCATATAAAAGGGCAGTTTGTATCTTTGTCTATTTGATGTAATCTTATTGTGTAAAGGGTTTGTGGATTGAGAGTTTTATATATAAACCTGTATAAAAAGCTATCAGGCCTTAGAGTCATGTTTGTGCTGGGCGGTGGGGTAAAGAAACAAACCAGGGCAGAAAGAAGCCCCAGAGCAGGCAGAGTTAGACCTCAGAGGTGGCTTGGACCGAGTGACAGAGACCTTGCACATGGCTCCGTTAAGCGGCATCCATGAAGTAATACCACAGGGGCCGATAAAGAGATAAGCCTGCTTTTTAATATCTACTGCAACAGGTAACTGAGAGCAGTGGTAGTCAACTGTATTGTTTCTAGTTCCTCTGAGGCTGCTATGAGATCCAGATGCTTGTAGTCACATAATTCAAATCCCCCTTTTGTTCTGATATAAATGAGTGCTGATATTTGTAGATGCTGTTGAGTCTGTCTCATGATGCATATACACAAGTTGTCATCCACCACCAGAGAAGGGAGCTCAGCTTTACATAGAAACTTCAGCATTCATGAGCATTCATCTAACGTTTTCCATAAAAGCACTTTACGCTGGAGAACAACATTGTGGATCTGAGAGAACTCACCTACTCTTATTTAATTTTACATAAAATAGAAACAAAAATATCAAGTGATCTTTGCATTTTCTTCAAGGAAATTCAATTGTGTGTAAAACCCTTAGATTAAGAAAGATTTGCAATGGCTGATAAATATTTCATTGCACAAATGTAACACATTTTCTCAACCCACTGTTGAAGAACATGCCAATTTCTGGTTATTATGAAGAGAACAGCAATGTGCATGGGTGAGTAAGACTGTCTGCAGTAGGCTAAAGCAGCTTCTGTATAAATACCCAAGGGTGGTAAAGCTGGATCTTGAGGAAGGTCAATTCCTATATTTCTAATAAACCATGTCTTCTATAGAATGAGCTATCTTTCGTATTATAGATTTTGGCCATCCTGATTGGTGTAAGATAAAAATCATAAAGAAGTTTGGATTTGCATTTCCTTAATGTCTAAAGATGTTGAACAATTTTTAAGTGCCTCCATGGCCATTTTAGTTTCCTATTTCGAGAATTCTCCATTTAGATCTCTACTCAATTGTTTTAGATTGGGTTATTTGGGGTTTTGGTGTGCAGTTTTTTGAGTTCATTATATATTTTGGCTATCAGTCCTCTATTGGACATGTGATTGGTAAAACCTTTTTCCTCATTCTGTGGCCTACCACTTTGTACAAATGATGGAGTCATTTGCCAGAAAGAAGCTTTTCAGTTTCAGTGATGGTGCAATTGTGGTCCAAATCATGTGGGAATGAGCTACCAATATCTGATCTGATTTAAGGCACACTCCATGGAACCCATAACCAATGGTACTTTAGTGGTCAAGAACCGAAAACTAGATAGGCCAGTGATCTAGAGGAAAACAAAATACAACTGTTCCACTTGAGTGAAATAACATAAAAATACTCCTGATGCTATTCTCCTAAACTCATAGATCTGTACCTTGCTTGGCCATCTAAGAGAAGCTTTCTAACTTTATCAAACCTTTATCATTCTAGGTCCTAATGATGATGTCAAAATATGCATGAATCATTTAAAACCTCAATGGTTTGGCTGACAATTAAATTGTAATTTTATCTTTCAATATATTCTGAGCATAACATAAATTAAATGAAACAAACCTGAAAACAATATTAACAAAGTCATTTCAAACATGACTTAATTTTTAAAAAGCCAAGCATATCCTTGTTCATGACTAGTTTTGCACTGACAAGTTAATCTAAATTAAAATAATTGTTTATACAATCTCTTTTGGATCGCCATAGGTTAATTTTTATGTCTGTCGTCTGTCTGTCTGTGGATATTCATGAAATGAATGCATATGTGTATATACTTACATATCTTTGAATAGAGGTGAATTGAGCAGACTGCCCTGGACCTTACATTTTTACCATCTACTAGAATATTGTGAATGCTCTTTAATGTCAGTACCAACATATTTGCATTATTCAGCACGATGACAGCTATTATTTCCTATTTTTGTTTTGGGGAAAATAACACAAACTACCATAGCCTACAAATTTTTGTAGCTTAAAGGAACAAAAGCATTTTTTTTAATAGTCACAGAAAATCCAGTTACCCATGAATCACCTGTTCCTGAATTGATTTAGAAGCCTGAATGTTCCAATTGTGTCTTTGCCATTCTGACAAAGGGTCACACTTCGGACCTTTTCTAAGTAGGCAACAGACTGGGCCACAGGGGAGGTTAGATGGAGCACGCTCTAAGTCAAATCTGATGTCCATCACCGCTCTGCTTGTCTTCAGTTACAATATAGCTGCAGAACAACTCTGTTTGCTGAGGAGACAGTAACATGGAGATACACATGTGACCAAAACAAAGGTCAGGCACAGCCGGTTCTTCCCCAGCTAGCTTCTGCCATGTAGAGTGAATGTACTTATATGTATCCATTAAGGTCTTTCAAGTATGCTGCCATGAACACACAGACTCCAGTGCCCTTGAAAACATACTCTTGGTTTAGTTCACCATTGATTGTTTTTGAACGGGTGGAATTTATGTAAATATTGAGAGGGCATGATGGTCAATCTGTAATCCCAGGTTATGGAAGATGAAGTCAGGGCACCTAGGAAGCAACGTAGAGTAGCCAACTTGCTAACTAGACTTGCCAAGTCTGGGGTTCTGGGCTTAAGAGAATGAAGAGAATGATCTCTCTCCACAGATAAGGTAGATCTGTAGGGGAAGACATGTGAAGCCAACCTCTAGCCTCTGTTCCCTCTCACATATTCACTCACAAGCACACACATTCACAAAAGCACACAAGAAGCATACATGTGCATAGGCACACACACTCCCTCAAGAATGTGTTATAGTTTTTTCTATGCAAGAAGCAAATTGCTTTTGTTCTCTAGTTCTATTCATTTTTCATTATTTGCTTTCAAATGTTCTTTTTAGATTTTTATAACCTCGAACATTGCTACTATAGTAATCAAAGAGTAAATATTTGGAGAATTTATAAGGTACAAGAAGGAAACCTTTCTGGGCTGGAGAGAAGGCTCAGCGGTTAAGAGCACTGACTGATCTTCCAGATGTCCTGAGTTCAATTCTCAGCAACCACATGGTGGCTCACAACCCTCTGTGATGGGACTTGATGCCCTCTTCTGGTGTGTCTGAAGACAACTACAGTATACTCATATACATTAAATAAATTTGTAAAAACATCATAAAAAAAACAAGTACTTTTCCCCATTGTTACATTTATAATCTCTTACTATATGTAAATACTTAAAGATAACATTTCTGCCCCATGTAAACTGCCTGTGTAGGTGATAGAGAAATGTTTAACCTTTTTATCTTACTTGCATTTCTCTTTTCTTTTTTCTCAAATAGTCAGACTGTGTTAACTGGTAGTTAAGCATTCTTTGCTCAGGATTTTATACATGCTTAGCAATCTGCTTCACATAGGGAATTGGTTTGACTGTAATGGGAATTTGGTTTCTAGCATACAAAACCTACCAACAGAATGGGGCCTGTTTATGTTCAGTATTAGTCACTTATTTATAACAACAGGTTATTATACATGATCATCCCACTCACTCCAGGAAAAAGCACCTAGTTTATTTCGAAACCAAGCATATTTCCTTCATATGCCTCTTCATTTTTATTTTTCCAGAATATTTTATTATCTAGTATATCTTGCAGTATTTTTATAAATGAAGAATCTTGGGTAGTGAAAAAATTTAGAATTTTACATTGTTTTATAATTTTATATATTTTTAATTTAATGTTTTTATATTTTCATGATATTTAATTATTGTATTGAGAGAGAAAAGAGAAGGACAGAGGGTAAAAGAAACAAAGAAGAGACAAGGAGAGATACAGAGACAGCGACAAAAACAAAAAGACACACAGAGAGAGAGACAGAGAGAGACAGAGACAGAGACAGAGACAGAGAGAAAGAAAGACTGACTCATGTCAGTACCCCTATGGAAGTTGGATAACAATTTTCAGGACTCAGCTCTTTCTTTCCACAATGTGGGTCCCTAGGATTGAACTGTGGTTGTCATTCTCAGCACCAGGTGCCTTTACCCACTGAGCATCTTTTAAGGCCTGGACCTTGTATTCTACTTATGGGAGAAAATCAGTGTGAATATATCTCAGAGATGGATTTGTGTTTTTAGATGGTTAAGACAGAAGATTTACACAGAGACAAAATTCACATTCCTTTGTTCGTTCTCACTTAATGAGACTACGAGGATGATATGGAATTTTAAGAGTACACCTCAATGACATCAGCTTCTCTGCCTGCTTCCTCTTGTGAAGTAGAAGGAGGTGCTTCCACACTGATACTCAGAGTAGCTTAATGAGACCCCAGGAACATCTGAAAGCTGAGCGAAGAGAATCCTGTTGTCTTGATCCAAGCATGACAGGATTAGTCTTCTCTAAGTAGGAGCAAGCGATGAGATTGGTAAGAACAAAGAATATTGATGAAACCTAGAGAAGATGAAAAGGAAGGGCTTTGCATAAAGACTGTGATGCAGAGTCAGGAAATAGATGAATCCAAAGCACCCTGCCTCAGCTATGCCTGGAGACACCTGGGCAATGGTGGATCCAAGGGTGAAGATAATGGAGACCAAGATGCACCATTAGGAGTGAAAACCAAAATGTTCTATTGGGCATTATAGATGGGTAGCTTCTGTCACATAATCAACTGGAAATACTGAGGACATGGTTGGATTTATGAGCCTGGAGCTCAGTTAGGTAGAGGAGGTGAAAAGTGTGGGTGTCAATTGTGAATTGATAGTGCTGCAGTGCCTGTGGATAATGGTGTGGTTTGAAGACTGGACAGGCAGAAGGAGCTGAGGGTGTTCTCAGGAGAAACTTCACTGTGGGAGAAAGTGTGGTAGGAGTAGAAGTTGAAGGAAGAAAATGTCTAATAGTGAAATTTCAGGAAAGAAGCTGTGATGGAAACCAAGAGGAGGGAGTAGTTAAGTACAATACAATAAGACAAGACACTGACTAGAATATTTATAGAATTTAAAATATTGCTTTGTTTACCATAGAGAAACTTTGAAACCTCCATAGCTTTTAAAAGGCAAAGAGACTATTGGGGAGAGGCATTAAAACTCAATAAGGAACTATTTTGCATGTTTATTTCTTTCTGTTTTTAAGAGAAGTTGTGAATTAACAATGATATGAAAGAGATCACATGACAGGATGTACCCGATACACACAAGTCACTGTCCCATCACAGAAGACTGTTGTTCCAATGCCAGACCTGTGTGCCATCCTCACACCATGTGTGCTAGAAATTTCACTTCTCACTCTGTGAATCTGATGGGTTCTTTTCCTGATGTTTTAGCTCTATAAGTTGGTAAGCTTACAATTTATAACTGAAAAAAATAGTGTAGATAAAGCAAAGGTTTGCCAAAATAGGATGTAAAAGAATTACTTAGATTATGTAAAGGACAAGAAGATCAGCAAACATTAATCTGATTAGGAGTCAGTATGGTTACATAGGAATGAAGAATAAAAGCATAAAATGTGTAACAATGTCTTATGCAGCGTATGTGGCACACCCATAAAGAAAGTCAAGGAGCTAACCAGTACACAATGTAAAAAACTGGTCCTCCAGAGAACCAGTGAGGAGCAAGGCAGACAGTAGACATCAGGGAAACGTATGCACTGGTAGGGAGAAAGTAAGATATACCACCCTGGAATACCTAAAATACTATCTTCTCAAAGCTGTTTTTGTATTGCTTTGTTTTACCTCCTTACATTTCACTAATGAGGGAATATCCTACTCAACAAACACTATGATTACTTGTGTTGACAGAAAACTCTCTGAGTTAAAAGACTCTGAGAGAGTATAAGGATATTATAAGAAATGCAAAATATAAAATAAAACTCTCCTTGGAGGCAAGTTCGCTATGACTGTATAGACTCACAAAGTACACGTTGTGTGTATGGTTCCAGTAGCCAGTGGGCCAGCTAACGACAGCCTGTACCTGCAACTCCAGGGGCCTTCATCTGATGTCCTCCTCTGATCTCTACCCATACTGCACAAATGTGTGCACAGGCACAACTACAAATTAAAAACAGGAAAACTTTAAGCACAGAACGGTAAATGGACCCAGGGGTGATCAGCTGTGGTGTGATTATCAGAAGCAAATTTTTCATTTTCAGAAAGGTCTTGCAACCCCACCTATTAAATTATAGCTTAATTCTGAAGACAGTTTCTCCCAGCCCCCCTACTTCTCCTAGGGATTGAGTAAGAATCATTTATAGATCTATCCACAGCGAGAAGGGGTAACTTTGTAGAGTCCCTCAGTGGAAGAACAATGATATCAAGTAGAGGGATGGAGTTGGCATCCCAGGGTCAAAAACTCTGACCCAGAATTGTTCCTGTCTGAAAGAACTGCAGGGACTAAAATAGAAAAGAGCCTGAGGGAAAGGAGGTCCAGTGACAGGCCCAAACTGGGATCCAGCTCAAGGGGAGGCCCCGGGTCCTGACATAGTTATTGATGCTGTGATGTGCTTGCAGACAGAAGCCTAGCATGGCTGCCCTCCAAGAGGCCCAACAAGCAGCCGAAAGAAAGAGTCAGATGCAGATACTGGCATCCAACCAATGGACAGAAGCCTGGAACCACTATGGTTGAATTAGGGAAAAGCTGGAAGAAGCTGAGGAGAAGGAGAACTCCATAGGAAGACCAGCAGTCTCAACTGACCTGGACCCCAGAGATCTCTCAGACACCAATGCACCCACCAGGCAGCATACACCAGCTGATAGGACACATATACAGCAGAGGACTGCCTGGTCTGGCCTCCATGGGAGAAGATGAGATGTACCTACATTGACTTGAGGACCCATGGATTGGGGAGATCTGGTGGGGGGGGGGTAGGTGGTGACATCCTCTTGAAGAAGTGGGGAGGTGTGGAATGGGGAGCAGTCAGGGAGCCAACTGGGAGGGGAATGAAGGCTGGACTGTAATAAAAAATGAATTAAAATTTGTAAACATAAAAATAGTGGTAAAAAATGAGAGTCATTTATAGAGCAGTGAGCTCTGGCAGACACAGAGCTGGTTGCTTTCGATGGAAAAGTATCTTCATGGTGAAAAAGTGAGACTCAGGATCTACATTGATTGCCAGCTGATGATCCTCACTGGTGAAGGGATTTCAAAAGCAAGTCGGTGCCACTCCAAGTCGGTGCACAGGGCCCAAGGGAATGTGTCACTTTGGATGTCACTTCCCTATAACATAGAAACTATGAAATGAAACCTCTGTGTGTCCCATCATCAAGTGGGACCATAGACTTTATATGTTTCCAAATAAATTGTTGCAGGCCCATCCTCTTCAACTTAGCTCTTACTTCCTGACCCCTAATAGTTTTGGGGACTCTCTTCTAGCTCTAGAAACATGATTTTTAAAAGGGAGGCTTTAGGGGTGAGACTGAATCAGGTCATTTCTCTTCTCCTGGATTATAGATCAGTGGCATACAGGACAATTTCTTTTTCTGTATTCTAGCAGAGCAGTGTGAGAATCCAGGAGGTCTGAAGGGAACATTCATAACTCAAGGGATTCCATAGGGATTATGCTGGCCAGCCTGAAGACCCCATCTCAACATCCTGATTATATATTAGGCATTCCAGAAACTTTTAGCATGAAAATTGCTATGAACTGATTTGTTTCAACTGGAAGCCATTGACATGCTAACTAGAAGCCATTCTTCATCAAAGAAAACTTTAAATCAGTTTTGGAAAAAAATAACTTATTTACTATTTTACATTTTTACTAGAAATGCATTTCTTTGTGGAAATAAATAAGCATTTGAAATATTGTAGGATATTAGATATTTATATTTTAGAAATACTTCCAAACGTTGAGATTTGACAGATAAATATTTATAATTCCTACAGCTTATTGAAAGCTGTACACACAAAGTAATAATTCATAATGCAATGACATTAGATAAGTAATAAATGAGGGGGAGAAAGCACTTTAAATATAGCTAATTTTCATCTTCTTTTAGTCAACTCAACCTTGCCTGCAACAGCATAAGCCCTTCAGAGAAAAAAAATCAAGCTTTCTAAAGTCAAATAGGTATTCAGTTATGATGATTCAGCCCATTATTTTCTTCTTCTGTTGTTTTGCTCCCTTCGTGTGAGGAGTTTTGTTTTATTTCATGAAGAGACCTGTCAGAGACTGTCCATACTGCTTAGAGAGGCCTGCCGAAATCTAAGATGACTTTTTAAAAATAGTTCACAAACAGCCTCCAATTATAAAGTGTATCAGCAGCAGCTGGAGTCTTGCTGTTCTCTGGCTCCTCTGCCTGTGATCTTGTGCATGTCACAGGTAACTAGTCAAATTCCTGACACAAGGAATCCTCTCCTGTGCATCCTTTGGTCCAGATTTCTGTCACTTCAGTTGGTCATCAAAGGCCTCCTTACATCTGCCCACTTTTCTATCTTGGTTTCTGTCTTACTGCTGTGAACAAACACCAAGACCAAGGCATCTCTTATAAGGACAACATTTAATTGAGGGTGGCTTACAGGTTCATAGGTTCTGTCCATTATCATCAAGGCAGGAACATGGCAGCATCCAGGCAGGCATGGTACAGGAATAGCTGAGAGTTCTCCATCTTCATCTGAAGGCTGCTAGCCGAATACTGACTTTCAGGCTGCTAGGACAAGGGTATTAAAGCCCAAATCCAGCAACGCACCTACTCAAACAAGGCCACACCCACTCCAACAAAGCCACACCCTCTCCAACAAGGCCACGCCCACTCTAACAAAGCCACACCTGCTGCAACAAGGCTACACCCACTCCAACAAAGCCACACCTCCTAATAGTGCCACTCCCTGGGCTGAGCATATACAAACCATCACAGTTTCCTTTCTTTCTCTATCTTTCTACATATCTTCCTCCATCCCTTCCTCTTCCTTTCACTCTCCTTCATTTCTGCCTCAGTCTTCCTTGCTTCTAATGCTGTACGTTCCTCTACACAGCACAGGTTGGATTTGAATTTCCCATTCTCTCTTTACTAGGCACTCAAGAACTAGGATTATAAGTTTCATCTATTCTAAATAATAATATCTTCA
This sequence comes from Micromys minutus, assembly GCF_963924665.1. Lineage (NCBI taxonomy): Eukaryota > Metazoa > Chordata > Mammalia > Rodentia > Muridae > Micromys > Micromys minutus. The sequence continues at coordinate 64,098,968 of NC_137975.1, read as the reverse complement.
ATAAACAAGTGTTTTAATTTCAAAGCACGATTTTTTCTATTCATCTGGGCTGCTAATTATTTTAATATGTCCTAATCATAAAACAGCTTTTTTCACCAAGCCAGGCATCAAGCAAGGATGAACAAAAGACTGCCATCTGCTCTGCCCCTGACTGAGAACAACACCATCAGCAAGATGTCTCTTTAACCATAGCTGGGAGGTGGTGGTTGACTCCTTAAGTTTTATATTCATTACATTTTCCGCATGTTATATATGCTATGGTCAGGGATTTTCCTTTTGTTACCAGGATATTTTTGTTTTTGTTAACAAATGAAATAGAAAATAAATCAGGGTGATAAACTTACAGAATAATAGCCTACAAGAAGAGGTTCATTGTCTCAAACAACATGTTTACCAGACCAACAAAAGTAGAATTATCTTTTTCTAAACTTGTATCTAAATAAATTCAAACTCATATGATAAAGTCCAGAAAGTTTGATGGGCTAAGAGAAGACAAGAAAATGGTATTAAAATTATATATGAATATGCACATATGTAGGTAGATGCAATTATGTATATATACACATAAAAGCAACCATTTGCCTATGAAATATAGTGAACCAGGGGCTATATTTTCTAACTTCAACACTTAATGGAAAAATAATGTAATCTCAACAGCAAGAACAATAAAGAAGTTTAATAAGGTTTTGTTTTGAGCCAAATTTAAAAAGTAAATTCTTGCATTTTATCTTTGTGTGCATGCATGCATGTATGAGTGTGTATGTGCCCATGTGTTTGTATAATGGGGAATGCATGCTACTAGCAGTGTAGAGATCAGAGGGGGATCTTAGGCGTAGCCCTTGCCTCGTCCTTGTTTGTAAAAGATCCCCTTGTTATTCAGCTTGTGTGCTGTGATGCAGTCGGTCCCTCAGTCTCCAGTAGATTCTCCAGGCTCTGCCTCACATCTTACCATATGAATACTGGGATCATAGATACATGTATCTGCACCTGGGTGTGACTTCTGAGGATTCAAATTCAGATCTGGACACTTGTGTGGCAATTCACATGTAGCCATAGCCCTGCTCAAGTAAGCCATTCTGTGACATGGCTTGGGTTCCTGTATGTGTGGAGAAGAGTCCTTTGACCATTCTGACTCCCCATGTTTCTTTTTACTGAGTGCTTAGGACCACTCTTCTTATTAGTTATTTTGTTTGAAACTTTCATGTGGTTAAGAGTTTGGGATGTGTATTTTCTAGCCATATGCTATTGGTTTTGCTGATTTGAGACTTGAAGAGATTAAACATTTTTTTAATATAAGGAATTTTTGACTTAGTGATTCTTTATGGTGTGTGCTTAATTGCATATCAAGCAAACAAACGGTCAGTAAACTTGCGTGGTGATATTTTGTGCAGAAATGGTGATTTATATGTAAAATTACTTCTTACTTTTATCATTTATTTATTTTTCATTATAAAACCCTTTTTTGAAAGTGCTAATATTCTACTTTTACTTTTAGATACTAAATTTTAATATCTGTAAAATATTTAATTATTTTGAAGACAGGGAAGAAAAATTTGGGTCCCCTCAAAAGAATCAAACAGGTTACATAATAATTAATCTTCCTAAAGGTTTCAATTTTCCTATGAAGCTAACATCAAATAGGCTTATGTTCTAATTAAAAACATAAAAAATAAAGTGTTAAATCTAAAAAGATTTCGGTATGATTATAACAATACATATCAAAATGTGGGACTAAATATGTATCTTTCTCATACGTAAACTACTTTATAAGTTGAAAAGTTTACTTAACATCATAAATGTAGCATATTTTAATTCTAAAAACATTTTTAGATATGTGGGTAAGTTTAAGAGCTCCTTTGATAATTAAAATTTTAATATATTTTGTTTAAAATAGTATAAAATTCAAGTTTAAAGATAAGTTAATTCAATGATTTGTTCTTAATGCTTTCCCCTCTTTTTCATGATATTTTTTGGAGCTGAGAACTAAATCCATAGTCTTGAATTTACTAAGCATGTGGTATAGCACTAAGCTAAGTCCTTTTCTTAAGACAATGTCTTTTTTATGCCACCCTGGCCTGGAAATTGCTGTGTAATAGAGTTGTTTCTTTTTTTCTGTACTTTACAATTGATGAGATTACAGGTGTATACCAACACAACATCTGGTTCCATTCTATACATTTATTATGTGTGTGTGTATTTGTATATGTATATGAATGTATGTATGTAGATGTAGATTGCCAGGAGGTCTCCCAGCCCAGATAAGGTAGTACGACTTGGGTCATAGCTTTAAAGTCTGAGGGTCTCAGGACTTTCTAGCTCTCTAACTGTGCTGAAAGGCTGATGACAACTTCTGAAAAGTCCTAAAATGCTTCTTACTCTTTCTGAGGGTAAAAGGCTACTAGCTTAGGTGATTTACCCCCATAGCCTAACAGCAGGGGATTAAGTAATGTGGCCTTTGTGTTCTAGTGATTATAGTGTTTATTACTATGTAGTAAAAAAATTTCATATGAAAGCTATTTAATTGTAGAGTGGAAAGATCATAAGGGAGGAGGAAGGGAAATATTCTTCTAAGTGGAAATAGTTTTCTCTTACAGCCTTGCTTAATAAGGACAAATCTATCACAGATTATATAATAATCCAAAGCAGGCCATTTTAGGATGATCACCTGCTAGTTATTATTTATGGCTCCTGAAAGTAGATGTATATGATGCAGATGTATATATTCATTTAGATTTTATGACTAATAGTGTATCTCTTTACTTTTGAAAACAATTATTTGAGTATCATTAGTTTTTAAAGGTCTAAATATATTTTTATATGATAACTGCAGTAACTACATGAATATGGTGATTTAAACAATAAAAATATATGTTCACTCTCTGGAGGTTGGAAATTCAAGACTACAGCATCTGCAGCTCATAGTATCATAAACCCTTGATCACCCTCTTTGTATGTTTCATGTATTGTGTGTGTGTGTGTGTGTGATATCTTTGGTGTCTCTGTGTGTTTATATGTATTCTTTTTTATAATGACACCAGCATGGACTAGGAGTTATTCTAAGGTCAGACTTCACTCCAACTTTACTGGCAAAAAGACCCTCTCTGCACATACAGCTGCCCTTTGAAGAACTGAGGACTAGGGTTACAGCCTATGAGGGCACCTTTACCTGTGAGTCACAACCCCTTTGAGCATCAAATGATTCTTTCCCAGGGGTTACTGATAAAATTGTTATCATTGAGTGTTGTTGCCACATGAGAAACCTTTGAGAGCAACTGCTCAGAAGAACTTGAATGTTTCTGGCTTTTGTGCTCAATTAATAACTAACATATTTGTAGGTATTTTCTACTCATCAATTTAGAGAGAGAAAATATTCAAAGTTAAATAGTTTTAGGCAAAGCACATTTGCAAACTAAGTCAGAAATTATTAAAAATATATCAAGTATAACAGCCACTAAAGTTTATGTATAAAATATAGAGTAGATTTGATTACCCTGTAGTCCTAGTGCCTTTAGTCCCATAAAACATTTTCTATAAAAGGTCAGATAATTCGTACTCCAGGACTCATGATCCAACATGATCTATACAGTCTCAGATGCAAAGTTACTCAATGTTGTGCCTAGGGAAAATAAACCACTGACAATATGCAAATTAATGAAATGCTGAGTAACAGAAAAAAACATTATTTGTAAAAACAGATGGAGATGAATTTAGTCTATGAGCTGTATTTTGCTAGCCCCTAATGAAGAGTGTGTAAACTTCTGCATGCAGTCATTTCATTCATAGAGCAACATTTCTGAGGCTTCAAATGTGCTTTACTTAGATGACTTTTTCTATTTGTTGACAGCCCCTAAATTTTTCACTGTTGCTTGTTACCTGAAACAATGCTGTTTCCCACACATCCTTAGTTTTATGGGTGAGACAATCTTCTTTATCCCTTACTTTCTTCCATGTTAATTGCTATCAATTGGAACTTATACAGATAATTTTTACCTTCAACTTATTCTCATCTACTCTAACTTGCCCATTGCCTTCACTGCGGGTCCATAAGTCTACAGTAAGAAAAAGCAAAGCACTTTCAATTTGTTGTAAACACATGCAAAATGTTCTGGAATGATCTTACCATACATTAATACAAAGAGGGGTCCAAAGTAAGTTTGAGTCCCATGAGGCTGTGTGATCTGTGCTGGCTTTTCCTACCATGACACTGCATCCCCAGGATAGGGATTGCTTATTTTCTTCTGCTTGTGCTTAATACTTAATACTTATTTCCTGTAAGACAATCCCTGTGCTTTCCCACATTCTCCCAGCAGCAAATAGTTGTAGTAGTTTTTATTTCTGATGGATAGCGACTAAAATCACTCACTCTCAAGTCTGATAAGGAGCTGGGGAATGTGTTTTGAAGAGAGTCTAGCAATTTCTACCTGAGCCCTGTTTCCAGTCCCAGGAAACAGGCTGTACAAACTGGAATCATTGTATATACATATACACATACACATATACATACAAGTAAAATGCACTCTGTGGCTCATGAGATCAGTTTTGAAAGAATGGCCTTAACCTATGAATTCATCTCTGATCTTCTTTTCCTTCTGTATTTGGTGAAAATTTTTTTAACTAGACTTTCATACTAGAAAAAACATCCAAGAAGAGCTGGGCTGTAAAAATTGATTCCAATGTACACGGGGAAATACATATTTGAATAGGAAGAAATAAGAAATGGATCTGGGAAGTGGGAGGTATTGGGGGAAGGGATATGATATGACCAATAGATGTTTTATAAAAATATGAAAACAATTAAAATACACCTATTTAAACAAACTGGTAATTTAATTTGCCAAAACCTGTATTTGTGGAGAAAATTTAATGTGTTCAACCCTCACAAAATGACTCAATACAAAATTATATAAAAATCAACTCCTAACATTCAACCATATTTACATATATCTGTATAAATGTTACATGAATATAAATAATGTTTGGGTAGATTTTAGAAGCTTTGAGAACTCCAAAGGGACACTCAATTCTTTCTCTTTGTCCTATGGAAAAAAAATGAGACCTTTATCATCAGCACACAAATGACACGGTGCCTCATGCTTTTACACACAGACTCTCATATGTGAAAAAGATCCACCTCTTTGTTTTCGAATATTACTGTAACAATAGTTAAGTTACTTGTATGGGTTGAATTGACTTGCTCTCTTCTGAAACTTCAGTATTTTTGTGCAATGAAATACTAACCTTTGCCTGGAAAGTCCTATTTTTTGTGGCAAAACCTCTTGAAGACTGATCTAATTCATTTTAATTTTCAACTAGCTAAAATGGCAATTTTTGTGAGATTAATAGTAATTATATCATCTAAATGAGCCTATTCTAAATTCAAATTAAAACCCAGTGCTACAATGAGAACGGTTTACAGGGGGAAATACTCCCAGTTTTCCATATCAGTGCCTCAGTAAACTAATTCATTTCAAATTCAAAATACCTAAGTGATGTGATATTTAATTTTTTTTCCTTTTACAACTTCTGCTTTCATTATGAGGCAAATGTGTGATTATAATAAGGCTATACTAATTTATGTGGCTATTTTGGGGAGAAGAAAATTGAGCCAGACTGATTTAGTAATGAAACAATTGGATTAGGGAGCGGTTTTTGCATAATTGATTTTATGTTGTTTGCACAATAATGAACACCGATTGAGAAGCCAAAGCATCTGATTTCATGAATACATAAGACAGATGAAGTCACCTTCTGACATCTAAGGTACGGAAGTGAAAAGTCTGCTACGGGTTCATGTCCTTCAACACTTGGTCTTCAAGGTGTGTGAGGATTTAGCTAGCTTGTGAGACCTTGAGGAGGTAGGCTATGCTTGCAGGATATTGTCTGTCAGTAGGCAGGTCTTTAGGTTACTATATGCCATCACTAGACCTGGCCTAAGGTCTCCCCACTTCCTGAGCAGGGATACAGCAGAACCTCCCCATCACATCGGTCTGCCACACCCTCATGCTGTTCCCACTGAGATGTTTCTCCCCATGAGGGACTGCATCCCCTCAAACAACTCCTGGGTCTTTGTTTCTGCCAGGGAGCTTGTCACGCTGACAATGAGAAATAGAGAAAATATACATTCGAACAGCAAAGAAGGTAGAGAAGATGATATGATTGGGTAATGCTGATTATGAACTAGGTAGGATCTAGTCAGGAGTTGGGTCTTTGGATGTCTAAGGGCTAATCTAGATTAGGTTACATAATTAGAGCCAGGGGCTAGGGTTCTGGAATGAATCAAAATGAGAATTCAAGTTGAGCCTTCCGTGATTTCTCTGCTTTCTGACTGCAGATGCAATCTTGTCAACTGGCTCATGCTCCCTACTGTTGTGCTTTTCCCACTGTGACTCTAAACCTAAGTAAACCCTTCCTTAGTTTCTTTTTTGTTGGAGAATTTTGCCATAGCAACAAGAAGAGTGTCTAATACAGATGATGAATAAAATTCATTGGGTTTTTTTTTTTTTACCTAAAAATAGTATTTTAGAGAAATAAATTTCAATTTCTGCAGCACAAGCTTATCTTGGGTAAAGAAACTAAGGTGGCTTGTGTTTTTAATTTTAAATGTTTACTGAAACATGCATGGATATTGAGTATTTACTATGGAATCTGTGTTCTCTGCCCAACCCTGGTCATTGCTATCTAGTTAGCTGCAAGGAAAATTTTGCAAGAGTCAATCTAATAAATCAATAGAGTGAGGAGAACCTGAAAATTGTAACCCTTCTGCTGTCATACTTGATTTATTTGAGGGGAATTCATTTTGCTTTTTGGATACACTAAGAAGTTGTGCAGAGACAGTGTGTGTGTGTGTGTGTGTGTGTGTGTGTGTGTGTGTGTGTGTGTGTAACAACTTCTTCTTACTAGAATGTTTAGATTTATGATTCCAAATATCTGTGGCCTTAGGTCAGATAATTGTAAGGCTGTACTAATAGAATGTCAAAAGACAAATTCAGAATTCCTTGCCAATTGGTAAGCTTTTATACTAAGCAAAGAGGTGGGTGGCATTAAAGCAGTCTGCATCCTGGGATAGAAGGCAGTTTGTATGAAGAAGACACCATTCAAGATGGTTAGTTTACAGTACTTGCCTCTAGAGTAAGCCCAACATAAACTTGTTCCTGCTTGTGACTTTCCCTGACTTGTAGGTTCTAGAAGGAAAAATGGTTGTGTATATAGTTTGGGTCATTCCCAGTTCCAATGTTGGTAAACTTTATTTAGATGTGTCTCTTCTTATCTATGAAACAGGAGTTCTAAAGTTTCTCTCATGACAGGAATAAGGTCTACAACAAGGAGAGATTACAGAAATAGTGTTTGGTACATTACCAGCACATTATCAATAAACAACCCTCTCCTGACTTCATACTGAATGATGCTTTTTGGTTTTGGTGTTTCTTTCTAAATAACCTAGATACATGAATGGACCCTGCTTAGAGCCTCCGAACAGTGGCTTGTTTACATCAGAAACTGTTCTTTGGATTTTAATCTAGGACCCAGTAAAGTTATTCATGTTAAATTTCAAGAAGAGATTATAATGCATGCAGATTTTTTTAAAAAAAACTGTGTTATTTATTATTTATATAACAGTTTACTTTGACCTCTGTCTCTTTATTTAATTAAAAATATAGTCTTATCAGCAGAGTGACATTTATTCTTCAAAAGCATAAAGCCTTATGTGCAGAAGTAGCTACTTATATTATGAAGAGAAGACATTATACATTCAGAGTTACTATATGCATAATCATGGATTATTTGAGATTTTGAAAGTTAGTGTTTCAGTTATTCCCTTAAATTAATAATCAATAAATATTTTAATTGTCATCATTTATTTTAACTTATATGCATTAAGTTTCGTTACTGTGCAGCCTGGGATAGTATGAAGAAAAATACAATAGGGTTGGAATTGGTGGTAAATTTCAGTTCCTAGCATGTGGGAATTATTTTATATTCACAGTGTCTGAGGAAAGTATATCTGTGCATGTATGTGTGTATAGTCAAGTATTTATATACACATATGTTTTACCCACATTTCAGTAAAATTCTTAAATATTAGATCATTATAGATTTGCTGTTGCTTTTTAAAACTCAAGCAATGAATTAAAGCATTGCATGTGTGCATATGTATTATCACATTTAAATATTAAATATAAGCTGTGTATAATAGTGGTGGCACTTTGTTAGGGGTTGCTGAGAATTAAATCCAGGACTTTGGACATATTAGGTACCCACTCTACCCAGCCTTGTGCCTCTTCAATGTACTGTTAGCCATGTGTTATTGATAACTTTGTGGGCTAGGAAAAGAGGTCCTGCTTCTGTTCATATGTCACTATGGCGTATTGAAGGCCACATCGCTGTTACACTTGTAACCTGCTCTTCATGCCCAGTTACTTTTGAGGGTTAAATCTCTGCTCCTTTGAATTCTAGTCCAGTAGGTTTCTTTGGTGGATTCTCAGTGAAGCCTCGGGGTAGAGCATCTCTCTCTCAGTCTATGTCTCTGTATTTCTTTCTCTTTCTCGCTTCACTCTGCAGGAGTGATCTAAATAATGGTCACAGCCCATTGTGTGTAGCTACAGAAATGCATCAGTTCCATTCACTTAGGTAGCAGGTAAGTAGAAACTGGTCACACCAGTTAGAATGGCTAAGAACAAAGACTCAGATGACAACAGATGCTGGCAAAAATACGGAGAAAGAGGAACACTCCTCCACTGTTGATGGAGTTGTAAACTGGTACAAGCACTCTGGAAATCAGTCTGGCAGTTCCTCAGAAAATTGGACATAGTCCTACCTGAAGAGCCAGTTATTCCACTTCTGGGCATATACCCCAGAGATGCTCCAACATACAATAAGGACACATGCACCATAATGCTCATAGCAGCCCTATTTATAATAACCAGAAGCTGGAAAGAACCCAGATGTCCTTCAGTAAATGAATGGATACAAAAATTGTGGTATATTTACACAATGGAGTACTACTCAGATATTAGAAACAATGACTTTATGAAATTCTTAAGAAAATGGATGCTTCTAGAAAATATCATCCTGAGTTAGGTAACCCAGTCACAAAAGAAGAGACATAATATGCAGTCACTGATAATTGGATACTAACTCCAGAAAGCTCTGAACACCCCAGAAACAACTCGCAGGCCATATGAAGCTCAAAAGAAAAACAAAGGCCAAAAAAGAAAGAAAGAAAGAAAAAACGAAAGAAAGAAAGAAAAAAAGAAAGAAAGAAAGAAAGAAAGAAATCCTCCGTCCTTTTTAGAAAAAAAAATGTATAGCACCCTCTCAGAGTGTGGTACACCTGGACCTTAAATCATTAATAATCCAAGAGCTAAGAATATAGCCTTGTGGCAATTTTTGGCATTCAAAAATCATTATGTTTAATCTATACACACCAAGAAAATTGACTGTTTCCATGTTACATTCTGTCCTACATGTACTTTATGCTTATGGTAACTAGTGAGATTTCAATGCATGCTATCAAACCTCTAAAAAAATTAAGTACTGACAAAATTTTCAAATAGTGTTATGCCATAATGCCTTGAAAAATCTGTACATGTATCCCTCATTTTTTAAAAATAAAGTTGAAAGAGAAAAAAAGATTACAAAGAATGAAAGAGAAGGGAACAATTAGACCTGAGCAATGGAAAAAATGTAAAATAATGTACAATTACTCGGAAAAATCAGGGTCAAAAGGATAACAATTTCAGTTAAGGGTCTGAGCAGAAATGTATATCTTAAATACATTAAATATCCTTTCCCTATGCGAGAAATTAATTTTTATGTTTTATTTTTAGTTATGTATATGTGTGGATATTTGTGTGTGTGTGAGTATCCATGGAAAGGTGTGTGGTTTGCTCTCATAGACCAGAAGAGGGAACTTGTTGGGGTATAGAGAGCTGAACTCAAGTCCTCTGCGAAAAAGCTCTCTGAATCTTGATATTCTTCTTGTCTCTAAACAATACATTCATTATTTAATTTGAGCACCAGGAAAGCATATAAACTAGCAGGAAAGATATATAAGGTACTGTTTTCATCATCGCTGTCATACTGTTTTATTAATAATAGATATTACTATAAACAATAGGCTCATGTCAATTCAACCTTCAATAAGCCTTGTCAACATTTAAGCAGAATCATCATCCTTCTTTCAGACTGAACAGAAGGAGGTTTGATTCTTTAAAAGACTTGTTCTGCCAGAGATATAATCAGACAAAGAATGAGAACTAGTCATGTGTTCTGTTGGGTTTTCAAAGATAAAGAAACAAACAAATATCAGAAGGTAACTCTACCATGAATAAGCAAATTGAGGAAATATAAGTTTCCCAGACACTCATCTCTAGATGCCTCTAGCTGTCTGAAATTCAATGACATTGCCTGGCTCTAGGATCAGTAGTTCTGGGCATCTTATAGAATGTTTTCCAAACCTAAATGTGTGTCAGTTTCTCCTCCCTTCCTCTCTCTTTCCCTCCCTTCTTCCCTTTCTTCATGTATTTACTCATTTGTTTCTTTTTTATGTACATTTTTTTAATTTAACAACTTTATTTTAAAAAACAAAAACAAAAATAAATGTACAAATTTTAAGCATCTTTGCATAAAAGTATATGACTATATTTTTGTCAGTGTTTGGCTTTTTTTTCAAAGGTTTGATAGTGTGCATTAAGATCTTACTAGTTAAATGAATATAAAGTACATGTAAAATAGGATGTAACCTGGAATTAGTCAAAGTTTTCTTGGTGTGAAAGGTTTAAGCATAATGGTTTTTTCTTTCTTTTCTTTTTTTCTTGAACTTCACACAGTCTGTGAGTTGTTTCTGGTGTGTTCAGAGCTTTCTGGGGTTAGTATCCAATTGTTTCTTTATCTGTTTCTCATCTTCATCAGAGTTCACATTGGTTTTCACCATAAATCATCATTCCTTGGCCACTTTTAAAAGATGAGGTGAGAACCACAGAGCCTTTGTAGTTCAGAACAGAAATGGTTTAGATATGCTGATTTCCCTGGATGGTTGGTGGTATTTATGAGGTTCACAAAATTGTGCTGTCCTAAAAAATATGGAGATGCATGCCAACATTGGCAGATGGGACAGAATTATTCTACGCTGAAACAGAAAGCAGCTGTGTCTTTTAATAGAATATTTCCAGCCAATTTTCTTCTTAAAAAGTGCACACACTCAAGGTGCTCACAAGTATGTGTCATTGGCATGGTATCTAGTTATATCTAGTAATGTTAAGTGAAACCAACTTAGTGATGTTTACTAGACAGGAACTTGGAGCCAGCTCAGTCAAGTTTGTAGTTCTGTGATCACAAAGACCATGACAGATGATTTAATACTATTTGCCAACATCCAATTTCAAATTCTCTTCTTGTCAATTATGTTTGTTACAATGAAAATAGATACTCAAGGACACTGAAAGAATATTCATAATTTACATTAAATATCATATAAAAGGCACCTAAGTGACTACTATAAAATATAAGGAGGCAATGAGGTGGCAGGAGAGATGTCTCAGTGGCTAAGAACATGTTTTGTTCTTGAAGAGGACCCGAGTTTGGTTCTAGAACCTACATTCGCAGCTCCCAACTGTCTGTAACTACTACTCTGAAGATATGATGCTCCTCTGACCTTCTCATACAAGAATGCATAGACATAAAAATAACAATATTTTTATTAAAATAAGAGGAAGGAATATTACCTTGAAATATTGTAGTGGAATATGTTTCATTTAACCATTTTTGAATAATCGAATTGGACATAGTCTAACAACTGAAGGTTGCATCTGTAGTCTTTGGTCCCATATCCTATTAATTATTTGCTTTTATCGCTCTGACAAAATACCTCATGGCTCACACATGAGGGAACAGTCCATCATGGTGGGAAAGGCATGGCAGCAGGAACATGAGGAAACTGGTCGCATATCCGTGGTCTGGAAGCAGAGAGTGATGGATGCTGGTCCTGCTTGTTTAGTCTACAAACCTAGTCCATGGAGTGGTGCTTTTCCTATTTAGGGAGATATCCCAGCTTTTTTCACCAAGTATAGAAACTCCCTCCCAGATTTACCCAGAGCTTCCTAGACGATTCTCAATCCTATCAAGCTAACAACCAAATTAGCCATCTCATAGCTTCAGCAAAATGCCCATACAGCACATCAGTTGTCCCTGCAGATATGCACAGTGTTTACCTGTGATGATGCAGCCTTCAGAAACTCCTTTACTCTCTTCACATATCCATACAGTGGTCCAGAGTGCCAGACTGGGGAAGAGAAGAGATGGGATCCTGAGGGTAACACTCAAGCTCACACCCAGATGTGCTCACAGGCTGTCAGTTATTATCTGTGTAAACATTTTTAGATTTGGAACATGAAGCTCTGCATTATGCCTTTCCTCCGTCCAAGTATAACCCTCAATGCAGAGGGCAGAACCCATGGTGGAGGGGCAGGTGTTTTAATAATGGCTGTCTCCAACAGGAAGAATCACATTGTTCAGCCATGAAGGAAGAATCCATGTGGTGCGACTTGCCTTTAGTAGGCATAATTAGATGACAATGTTGAGAACAATTCACGCCGGTTAATTAAATGTAAAACTGCTGCACAGACAGCTCTCAAGCTCCCTTCCAACAATAACGAGCCCCAAGATGACATTATACAGTCACACGTTTGAATTCATCATGGCACAGAGAAGAGGCTTTCTTAAAATGAACTACATTATTCACATTCTATTGTCTTAATGTGGGAAACATCATTTAAAAGTAGCATCAATTAAGTGTGTGTGAGGATAATAACCATGCTATTTTTTTTTTTTTTTTTGTTTTTAAAAATAATGTGGGCTGATGTTGTTCCATATGAGGAGTGCTGGACTAGCATTCGAGAAACTCTGGGTTGAATCTTCAATATTTGATGGTGCATACTTGTAATCTCAGTATGGACAGTTAGAAGCCAGGAAAGAGAGACTCAAGGCCAAACTTGTCTCTATATAGCTTGAGGTTAACCTGTGCTACATAAACCTCTGTCTAAGCAAAGCTTCTAAAAGCAAACAAAAAACAACAATAACAATAATAAAACACAACCCTAGGCAAAAATAGGGAATATTGATTCAGTATAATGTATCATGATCTTTGTGTGTGCTTTTTTACTCTTAGGTTAACTAAAGGTGGAAAATATATATGAATTTTTCCTAATAATAAATCATGTGCAGAGCAAAGCGTATAATGTACAATGATTTTTCTTTCTTTCTGAGGTTTAATGATTTTTTTCTGTAGCATTCTTTGGTTTATTTAAATGGATATATTTCATAACTGTCTTCTTGGTATGTCTGAAAAATTAGAATGAGCACAATTACCTAATTTAACAGGAAGAAATATTGATTATTCATTTTCATAATTGACTGACTGATTGAGATAAGGTATCAATTAGTCTTTGTAGCCCAGGCTGGCACAGAATTTACTATAAAGCTTGGACTTCTTATCTCAAAATTCAGATTACTAAGTGGTACAGAAGTGAGCAATTGTGCCTCAATTAATTTTTAATAATAAACATTTTTCTGTATTGAATCATCATAAAGGGGGCTTTCTGTTAAGAAGCTGAATTTTCTTGAAGCTTGAATTTTGTTGTTTCACTGGGAAAAAAAGGCACAGACTGGCAGAAATAGAGGAGAGACTGTCTTTCCCAGAGGTTAATATACAAGCAACTGATAGAAAAAACCCATTTGAAGGAGGGGCATACATCTTTCAACTCAAAATAGATTTATAATAACACACCTTACCCTCAGTATTTTATAGACATGGAGCATTATCAATTTGAGATCAAAGCAATCTGTAATAAAGTATTTATTTTATTAACTTAAGATTGGACTTTGATTTTGACACTGTAGCTTTCTTATCTAGAACTCACTATATAGTTCAGACCAGCTTCAAACCCATGCCAATTCCCCTGCCTCAGCCTCCTGAGTATAGGAATTACAAGCATGAACCACCATGCCTAGGAATATATTTTATTATTGTTAAGACAGGAGAGCTCCTTGACAACTGAGTGATTGTATCAACTGAGCCTCCTGTCCTCTGTTTAATCAAGCAGTGAACACAATCCGTTCACATCAGCTTGACTGCTTTAAATTTGGCTCAGGGTTTACAAACTGTCAGTCTCCTTCTCAGCTCCTTTATTTCTCTTCTTCTCGGATGCACACAGATAGCTTCCTCAGCCCAACTGGCTTTAAGATCAATCTATGTGCTAATGACCAATCAGAAATGACCAACCATGTTTATTAGTGTCAGCAGAGCAATTCAAAGAAATTTACTGACTTTGATCTATATTTTGGAAAACAAGAATGTCAGTCATAGTTTCTCCATTAAGAAGCCCTTAAATCCTCATCCCAAATTCTCCTGCTTATAGGTCTGGGGGTGTGCTAGCATGACTTTCCTACAGCAGGCTGTTGACTGGGGATGGGAGAAGGACGTCAGGTAGACAACTGGCTGTAGAGAATAGGTTTTCTGGATCTTAAAGATCATGGCCACACACAAAATAATTTTATGCAAAGTCCTTACTCATGTGCCTTTGTTGAAACAAGGCATAAAACTGAGCCCAAAATGAGTGAGAAGGACTTTAGTTAGCATTTATGTGCAAGGCGTGAACATGGCATCTTTAAAATAATAGTCCCTTTTCCAACTGTGCCAGGAAGAAAGAGGATGCATGATCAAATATCTAACTGGAGACAATAGCAAAAGAATCATCGCACTAAATTTGAGGAGGAGACCAAAATGGAAGCACATGTTTATGTAAGAGATTATGCAGAAAGAAAATAATAAAAGGCACACAGAGTTCAATGGTTGGTTTTCAATGATAGAGTTAAGCGATATGCAAGATCACAGTGAACTGGTCTCATGTACTCTTTCTGGGATGAGCATGTGTAAGATAGGGATATCATGCTAATTGTAAATCACCTTTATGTTGCTACAAGTACCTGAGACCATTCGTTTAGAGAGAAGGTCAATTTATTGTGACTCCAAGTTTTGGAGAGTTGAGCTCTTTGGATTTGGAAAAGCATTGTTTATCTTGGCAGAAGCATGTGCTGGTTGACCATGTCACTCAAATAAGAGATGAAAGAGACAGAGGAGAAAGAGCTGCAGAAAGGTCCTTTTGTCTACTTCAGGGACCCACCCACCTCTGATGATAACTTGTAGACTTGCCACTGTGTTTTATCACTTCTCAGTGGTGGTGCTCCAGAGATCACACTTTCAACTGTTCAGTTTCAACCTGGGACAAAGAACTGAGGTGCATATTTTACATACCGAAGCGGACCTGGCCACCAGGTTCATCCCTCAGTACCTACCTGGCATACCCTGCCTCTAACCCTGAAATTTCCAGTCCAGGGCTAGGCTGCCCTCCCCCCCTCCAAGGTTTCCTCCTTATGTCTTCCAGATGCCACTATCTGATAGGTTATTTCTCCAATACTAAAATGAGCCAATTCAAACCAGATTAGGCAGGCTTATTGGGAAGCTGCACTACAGTGAGTTCATTGGCCCCAAAGACCAAGGCCAGGGAAGTCACCATGGAAAAAAACAGGAGAAAAAGGTACAGATAGAGAAAGAGAGAAAGAGGTACAGAGAGAGAGAGAGAGAGAGAGAGAGAGAGAGAGAGAGAGAGAGAGAGAGAGAGAGAGAGAGAGAGAGAGAAGAAGAGGAAGAAGAAGAAGAAGAAGAAGAAGAAGAAGAAGAAGAAGAAGAAGAAGAAGAAGAAGAAGAAGAAGAAGAAGAAGAAGAAGAAGAAGAAGAAGAAGAAGAAGAAGAAGAAGAAGAGCAAGAGACCAAAAATGTCTGGATATTATAGGGAGAAGGGCAATCCAAGTATCCAAGTCCTGGGCTGGAAAGTTCTCACTTGGAGGCAGCGTATGCCAGGTAGGGTTAAGAGATGATGGGAGGGCATGAAAGCCAGATCTGCTTTGGTATATGTACCACACCTCAATCCCTTGTCCCAGGTCCAAAACCAAACATCAACATCAGGGCTTTAGAGGCATGTTAAATCTGTACCATAGATTTTTCTATCCTGGCAATGTAGTAAAAGACAGATTGGCTTAAATTTTCTAGAATGTAGTCTCATAGTATGTGTTAATTCTGAAGTCTCAGAATAGATATGAATGGTTAGATGATGGGGCCAGTATATTTGAGGATATGCTCTTGTCCCAATTTAGCTGAAATGCAGAGGGGACAGCTTCACAAGAGAATCTCTGTGGGTGATGGATTTTGCAAACAGGGGAGGTCTGGCTAGAGAGCGCTTGCTGGGCCCAAGGGTACAAAAAGCCAGAAAGTTATTTTTCCTATTTGCCCAGATGGTTTCTCTCTCAACAGTGTGTATGAGTGTGGGGACATGGGTGTGACTGTGTGTATACTGGACATCTAAGGTTTGGTAAGTTTCATACTCAGTCTGCCAGTTTGATGATGAAAATGTGGCTGAGTTTAATTAGTTTATTTATGTGCCTCTGATCCTATCTCAGGAGTCCATGTGTCTGGTTTTGTATCAATACTGTGCTAATTTTGTCACTATTGATGTGAAATACAATTGGTTATATTATTAATATAATTGGTTATGGATTATTGGGATATTCCCAGCGCTATTAATTCTGATAAAGGTTCTGGTCCTGGGTTCTTTTCAGTTTCCATGTGAATTTTTGCATTTTTTAAAATTTTAGTGGAGGATGTCATTGGAATTTTGTTGGCATCTCACTGAATCTATATAAAACATCATGTAATCCAGTAATTTCTCTGCCTAAAACTTTTTGGGTGTTTTAAAAGTTTCCACTGTAGATGTCATTGATCTTTATTTAGATTTATCCTAAAGGATGCTTGAAGCTGTTATGAATAGCATGGTTTTCTCTGTATGTTCATTACTAGTATATAGAGAAGCTACCTGGTTTTGTATGTTAATTGAATGCCCCACTATTTTGTTGAAAGTATGTATTATGAGGAATATCGAATGGCTGAGAAGCAGCTAAGGAAGTGCTCCACATCATTAACCATCAGGGAAATGCAAATCAAAACAACCCTGAGATTCCACCTCACACCAGTCAGTTTGGCCAAGATCCAAAACTCAGATGATAGCAGATGATGGCAAGGTTTCTGAGAAAGAGGAACACTTCTCCACTGTTGGTGGGGTTGTAAACTGATACAACCACTCTGGAAATCAGTCTGGAAATTCCTCAGAAAATTGGACATAGTACTACCTGAAGATCTAGCTATTCCACTTCTGGGCATATACCCCAGAGACACTCCAATATACAACAAAGATATATGCACCACAATGTTCATAGCAGCTCTGTTTATAATAGCCAGAAGCTGGAAAGAACCCAGATGTCCTTCAGTAGATGAATAGATACAAAAATTGTGGTACATTTATACAATGGAATACTACTCAGCCACCAGAAACAATGACTTAACCAAATTCTTAAGAAAATGGTTGCATCTAGAGAATATCATCCTGAGTGAGATAACCCAGTCACAAAAGAACAGACATAATATGCAGTCACTGATAGTGGGATGCTAACCCCAGAGGCTTGGACTGCCCCAGAAACAACTCACAGACTGTGTGAAGTTCAAGAAAAAACAAAACAAAACAAAAAAACAAAACAAAACAAAAAAGAAAAACGTCATGCTCAATCCTTACACACCAAGAAAACGTTGACTAATTCCGGGTTACACCCTGTTTTACATGTACTTTTTGCTCATTGTAACTAGTAAGACCTTAATGCAGAGTATCAAACCTTAAAAAAAAAAAAGAAAAAAAAGCCAAGCACTGACACAATTGTATTTGTATACATTTATGCAAAAATGTTTAATTTTTTTCTTTTATCTTTGTTTTTTAAAATAAAGTTTTAAAAAAAAGTTATTCTGAAAGCCAGTGTTTAAGAGACACTCTTTGCCATGAAATATGTTACAGAAAAAGATATGGGGACCTGGGTTGAGGTTATTTGGTTTACAGTGTTTGAAGAACTATACTTCTATATTGCAAATAAAGCACATAAGATCATAACAACTAAAATTTTAAAAAAAGTATGTATTAGTTTTAAGACATTTCTGGTGGAGTCTTTAGAGTATATGTGGATGAAAAAATATTTATGAAACCCATGATTATATACAATGAATGTATAATAATAATAATAATAATAATAATAATAATAATTTGGGAGAAGATGGATGCAAAATAAAAATATTTTAGACAGAAGGTGCAACACCTGCTACACTCTAGGCTGGGAGGCAAGAGCATGGATTTATAGGTTGGAGAGAGTCCTGTCTGCTGTGCCATGCAGGTCCTTCCTGAACACTAGATGCCCATGTCATAAAGCTTTCCTCCCCTACCCCTCCATTGTCTACTTCATATTAGAGCTCAGATGCTCTGGGTCATGAGTCTCACCGGACTCTTACATGACCTTATGTCCAAGTTTGCTT
This sequence comes from Micromys minutus, assembly GCF_963924665.1. Taxonomy (NCBI): domain Eukaryota; kingdom Metazoa; phylum Chordata; class Mammalia; order Rodentia; family Muridae; genus Micromys; species Micromys minutus. The sequence goes on along the minus strand of NC_137975.1, from coordinate 64,080,508 downwards.
TCAATTGTTGTTAGAAAATACCATGACTTGAAGGAATTTGAGGACTACATCTTACTGTTATAGTCCATGAGTTAGGGAAGTCAGGTCAAGAAACTGGAGACAAAAAATCAAGCAGAAGCCAGGAGTAATGACGAATAACCTAGGCTATGCTCTTGAGCATCACTTGTAAAACAAGAAACGCACCACAGGTTTGCCTGCAGGAAAATGTGAAGGAGACATTTTCTCATTGAGCTTCCCCTTTCTCAGATTATTTTAGATGATGTAAAGTTGACAAAAACCATACAAGCACACCTTGTGTATGTTGTTGGTCATGTCTGACTTGGGCATGAGTCATCTGACTTGAGAAATAGCAAGCTCACAACAGTTTTTTTACATAAAACAAAAGAACCCCTTAGCCATGCAAAGTAACAAATAAGGCTGGGGCACCCTGACACTGGAACTGCCCTTGTATTTTTTTAAATATATTTTTTAAATTGGATAGTTTATGTATTTACATATTAAATATTATTCCCTTTTCTGATCCTCCCCTCCACCCCCTATCCTGCTTCTATGAGGATGCTTTCCCTCCCACCTATCCACTCCCACCTCAACAGCCTGGCATTCTCCTACAATGGGACAGCAAGCCTTCACAGGACCTAGGGCTTCTCCTCCTATTGATGGCAGATAATGCCATCCATCCTATGTTACATATGCAGCTGAAGTCATGGGTCTCCCCCATGTGTACTCTTTGGTTGGTAGTTTAGTTCCTGGGAGGTCTGGAGGGTCTAGTTGATTGATACTGTTGTTCTTCCTATGGGCTTACAAACCCCTTCACCTGGTTCAGTCCTTTCTCTAACTCCTCCATTGGGAACTCATGCCCACTCCAATGGCTAGCTGTAAGCATCTTCATCTGTATCAGTAAGTCTCTGGTAGAACCTCTCAGGAGATAGCTATACCAGGCTCCTGTCAGCATCTGCAATATTGTGTTTGATGAGTTTATATGTGATAGATCCCAGATGGGGCAGTCTCAGGGTGGCCTTTCCTTCAGTCTCTGGTCTACCTTTTGTCCCCATATTTTCTACCTTGAGTATTTTGTTCTAATGACCAGGATGAAGGAACAGCACTGCCTATGGGCTCTGTTTTCCACATGTGACAAACTTCATATACCACACCAAAGAGTTTTCCCCAGGGGTTATGGATGACAGACAGCCCACACAATAGCCTGGTCTTATTGTTTTGTTTTGTTTGCTATATGACCAAGGGTAATCTTAACTTTTTTTTTTCCACCCACTTTCAAGTCCAGGAGTGTAGGTAATACCATATGCTCAGCCTTAGCACTTCTTTAGTAGCCTTTTAGTAAGGTGTACAAGTGAGCACACACAGACACACATGCGTGCATATGTGAACGTGCGGTCTCATGTGTGTACATCTTTCAAAAATGTTTTCTTTTTGGTGAAAGATTAGTGGAAAAGTAATTGCTAAATCTCCAGCAATCACTTTTAATTCTAGCATCCATTTCTCTTTTTAAAAAAGATGTCATTTTAAGGAGTGTTGGAAGATTTTCTAGTTCATTATATTTGTTTTAAATCAGATGAATAATCAAGTCATATAGTAAGAACATAGACATTAAGCAGCTGCTAACTGCCTTAGAAGATGAAGTGGGGTTGGAAGAGAACAGGAACAGGAAGAAGAAATGGAAGAGGGGAGAAGAGGGAGGGGAGAAGACAAGGAGGACGGGAGGAGGAGTAGGAGAACGGATGGGGAGGAAGAGGAGAGGAGAAAAAGAAGATGAAGGGAGAATAAGGGGAGGAGAAAGAGAGAAGGGAGGAGAGAAGTAGGTGAGAAGGAAGAGAGAAGAAGGGGAGGAGGAGGGGAGGAGGGGAGAAGAAAGGGAGGAGAAGAAGGGAAAGAGAAGGGAAGGAGGAGAGGAGGAGGGGGCAGGTCAGAGCTACAGATGCCTGTGGCCTAGTGAAGGGAGCGATGTGGCAGTAGCTGAGTGGGAAGGAGCTTGTTTCGGAACTGAGTCTAAAGAGGAATTGTGACAGTGCAGCACCCACCTGGCCTGGAGGTTTTCTCCTCAGCCCTGCTTGGCTAATTACGCCAAGCAGTTTAATCCTGCTTGCTTAATATGAACCATGAAAACCACCATCACTGGAGCGTAAGTATAAAAGAAATCTGGAAGGAACATGCACTGAAATGAAATAAAAAAAAAAGTGTGACTTTTCAAAGAAATACTAAACTGGCTTTGCATGAATTCCATCCAGGAGTACAGATGCACTTCAGAACTTTGCCAAAGAGAGAAGCCTCCACTCCTGGGTCCACCTCTGCAGTATTTTAATGTCAAAAGTTCAGAGTGTATGAGTTAGCTAGTTCTGCTCTGGTTGGTTGTTGCTTTTAAAATTAATTTCTGCTGCTCTGGTCTGCTTGTGCCCTTGGGCTATCCAGGCACCACTCACACCCAGAAGAAGCTAAACTTATCCAAGTGAGTGGTTCCACAGGCTTTAACCTGAGTGAGGGCCAGGAGAAAGAGCCTTCTCTGGAGATGCATTTTCAGTGGAACAGCTCTCATATTAGGGGTAACATGGGCTCTATAAACCTTTGGGAGTGGGTAGGTGTGGTTTGGGGGATGAGTGTACATTATTGTCTGATGCTGAGATGCTGGGAGTGTTTTATTTGCATGATGAAGAATGATCTTTTAGGGAGAGGGGAAGTTTAACCTCTAATTTGGCTACATGAAGAGTAGAGGAGGTTGGGGTTGTAAGGCAGGTTCAGAGCAGAGAGGAAAACAGTCCTATTCTTTAAGGTCTCAGGACACAATTTTCATGCCTCAACCTTAGTCTTGCTCCAGACTGGGTTCCCCAGCTACATAACTTTCTAGCCTCACAAGTTCCTGCTACGTTTTATTAATTCACATAACTGAGATATTCATATCTACATTCATTTCAACCACTAAGAATTTGTTAGCATTTATTATTACCACAGTATTACTCCTATGCCATATTACTTTTATTTTCCTTTGCACGTGTTAATCTCCACCCAGACTACAATGGAGGTAATTTTTGTAGAATGGCCATATTGTAAGCAACAAAATCTCAGAAACACACAAAAGAATTATATGAAATTCGAGGAGCAATTGAAGATAACTTGGAATGAGCGTTGTCTGGGAGTTTGAGCCTGTTTGACATGTTTTCCTAAGACTCTGTGAAGATAAAGTCTGCTAGTCTGCTGGATGGCTACAGTAAACCCTTGGATCTCCGTCCCCCCCCCTCTCCCTTTCTATGTGTGTGTGATATGTATGTGGTATATAGATATGTATGCTTTCAGAATGCAGAAGAAGACACTGGGGATCCTAGTCTATCCCTCCTTAATCCTCTTTATATAGAGTCTCTCAATGAACTAGTGATCAAAGATGGTAGACAACAGCCCTGTGATCCCCTGTCCCAGGCTCCCTTATATTGTCCTTGAAATATATGCACATATGCTCCTATTCAGATTTTTGGGTAGGTGTTGGAGAACCAAGCTTAGGACTTCATATATGCATGGTAAATTGGTAAATTCTCTTACTCACAGAGCCATCACTTTAGTCTTGGATGTCCATCTGTTATTTGACACTGAATAGGAGTGTTTGTTTGCCAAGCACACTAAAATATAGGCAATGGCCAATGGTAATCACCTGGCACATGCAATTATATGCAGGGCATGAAGGAGAGGAGCCAAGAGAAGTATAGGGTTTTGGCCTGAGATATGGAAAGGATCGAGTTATAATCATCAGTTACTGGTGACTTGTGAGTGATCGTGACCTTGAAATGGACTACAGGTCATGACTTCTTTCATGGTCACTCTCTTAGTTACTAATCTATTGTTGTAAAGGGATTCTGTGACCAAGGCAACTCTTAGCAAAGAAAGCATTTAATTGGGGGCTTGCTTATAGTTTCAGATGCTGAGTTGATTATCCTCATGTAGGGAGGGGAGGCATGGCAATACACTGGCAGACAAAGTACTGGAGAATTAGCTAGAATAGGTCCTGATCTGCAGACAGCAGGGAGCGAGAAGAAGAGGGAAAGAGAGACAGAGGGAGAAAATGGGGCTTGGCTTAGGCTTTTGAACAAAACTTACCCCCAGTGACACAGTTTCTTTAACAAAGCCACATCTACTTATACAAGGCCATGCCTCTTAACTGACACTCCTTGATGACTAAACATTCAAATATATAAGCCTATTCAAGCCAACACAGACATCTTGACATGCCCGTCTACCATGAAGGAAGGAGGATATTACTGAGCCCACTGCAGTCTAGGGGAGCATTCAAGGCTACTGATGTGTAACAGAGTTGTCATTATAGAAATGTTACTGGAAGTCATTGACAATGGATAAAAACGACCAAAGAGAGAAAGTGGAAAGAGGGGTCCAAGTGTTAATATTACGCATGCTCCCATAAAAGTGAGGTTGGGAGAGGTTGCAGGAATATTACAAAGAAGTCGGTTGCCATTATTTGAGAGTAGGGATATAGCTTGGTCGCAGAGCAGCACCTGTCTAGCATGGGCAAAAGTCTAAATTGTATCCTCAGCTCCAAAAAAAGGCATATTTTGTGTGTTGCAATATGGTTTTGCAATACTAGTCTATTTGTTTTAATCCAGTGGAAATCCACTTTGTTACTGACAATGGTGCAGCTCCCTTTCCCATGGCTGTAGACGGCTTATTGATTGGCAAGCCTGATACCAGCTTGATGAGTGACATGTAGAGGAGGGGACAGCAGATCTGACATCTGCAGTTTATCTCCTGTCAGCCTTTCACTGCCAGGTACCTTTAAGTTCCTTAAGAAAGGAAACCGCAGTCTCTGATAACCCCCATTCCGTTTTGTTTTATATTTCAACCTCCATGAAGGTTTCTGTAGACCCCCCTCCATTATCACACTTGTTTTAAATGTAGCCATTTCACTTCTACCAAAAAACATGGGTTTTGTGTTAATAGGCTGCATTCATCCACAGACTTTGGTAAGAATTTTCAACTGGAAAACCTCCCCGATGTATTTTTTTTAACTTAACTGGTTTGTTTTCCCTTGTTCTTTTTCTTTTATTCCTTCTGAGTAAACTCTTACACACATTCTAATGGGTTCATTCCCAGGTCATTTATGATTGGCTCTTGAACATGCAAAATGTAATTTTTCTTATAACTGTATTTTTTTAATGGTAAGTTCTTGTTATACTAAAATGCAGGCCGAGATCCGTCCTATTTCCAGCACTAGTGTCTGTCCTTCCTTTCTAATTGGCACACACTTTATTGCTTTTTGTTTGTTTTCCACACTGACTGGGCTATATTGAAACAATGAAATGAGCTGGGGAGAGAGAAATCTCACTTGCTCTGATATTAATGGCTAGGCATTCAGCTCTTTCCTGTTAAGTGTCTCTCATATAGTTTTTGATAAATATACAGATTTTAAGCATTTTTGCATAGAATTATACAATACATTTTTGTCAGTACTTTTTTTTCAGATTTTAAAATAATTTTTACATAAAACTATATGAATATATTTTTTAGTCAGTACTTGATTTTTTTAAAGGTTTGATAGTATGCATTGAAAACTTAATAGTTACAATGAGCATAAAGTACATGTAAAACAAAATGTAACATGGAAATAGTCAAAGTTTTCTTGTTGTGTAAAGATTTTTTTTTGTTTTGTTTTCTTTATTTCTTGGACTTCCTACAGTCTGTGAGTTGTTTCTGGGGCAGTGTGAGCCTCTGGGGTTAGCATCCCACTATCAGTGACTGCATATTATGTCTGTTCTTTTGTGACTGGGTAATCTCACTCAGAATGATATTCTCTAGATGCAGCCATTTTCTTAAGAATTTGGTCAAGTCATTGTTTCTGGTGGCTGAGTAGTATTCCATTGTGTAAATGTACCACAATTTTTGTATCCATTCATCTTCTGAAGGACATCTGGGTTCTTTCCAGCTTCTGGCTATTATGAATAGAGCTGCTATGAACATTGTGGTGCATATATCTTTGTTGTGTACTAAGGTGTCTCTGGGTTATATGCCCAGAAGTGGAATAGCTGGGTCTTCAGGTAGTATTATGTCCAATTTTCTGAGGTATTGCCAGACTGATTTCCAGAGTGGTTGTATTAGTTTGCAACCCCACCAACAGTGGAGAAGTGTTCCTCTTTCTCCGCAACCTCGTCAGCATCTGTTGTCATCTGAGTTTTGGATCTTGGCCAGTCTGACTGGTGTGAGGTGGAATCTCAGGGTTGTTTTGATTTTCATTTCCCTGATGTCTAAGGATGTCGAGCACTTCCTCAGATATTTCTCAGCCATTCGTTATTCCTCAACTGAGAACGTTTTGTTTAGCTCTGTACCCCATTTTTTAATAGGGTTATTTGATTCTCTGGTGTCTAGCTTTTTTGAGTTCTTTGTATACTTTAGATATTAGGCCTCTATTTGATGTGGAGTTGGTAAAGATCTTTTTCCATTCTGTTGGCTGCTGTTTTGTTTTCATGACAATGTTTTTAGCCTTACAGAAACTTTGCAGTCTCATTAAGTCCCATTTGTTAATCTTTGACCTTAGAGCTCGAGCCATTGGTGTTTTGTTCAGAAAATTTTCTCCTGTGCCTATATGTTCTAAGGTTTTCCCTACTTTCTCATCTAATGGTTTCAGTGTATCTGGTTTAATGTGGAGATCTTTGATCAACTTACACTTGAGCTTTGTACAAGGAGATAAGAAAGTGTCTATTTTCATTCTTTTGCATGCTGAGTGCCAGTTGGACCAGCACCATCTCCTATAGGTTTTGAAGGTGCATGTTTTCTGGTAACAAAAATTCTTATCTATCAAAACATTGTTCAAAGTTTTGTTTTTATTTTCTGAACCCAGTATTGAATTTGTTGTAAGTTTATATATGTATTGAACTGTTCTAATTACAATCATTGTGTGTGTATGTGTGTGTGTGTGTGTGTGTGTGTGTGTGTGTGTGTGTGTGTATCCAATCATGCCTACACGAACACATGCCATAACACATGTGTGAAGGTCAGGGAATACCTTTGAAGATGTGTCATTATGCAGGAAGGCAGGTCCAAGTTAAAGCATCAGACAAGAAGAAAGGATGGGTAGGGACAAAGTTTCAGGAGAAGAAGGAGCCAGTGGAGAAGAGGCAAGAAGAAAGAAGAGCATGATTCTCTGCATGTCTCTGCATAGATACAGGAGTTATAAATATTTTAAAAGAATGGGGCTCTGAGTTTATAGTGCTGATGTTTTGTGGAGTGTAAAATTTACTAAGAAAATCTGAGATAAAGCCATTGCCAAATTGCAAGTTTCTAAGGTTTTGAATTGTCAGGCTGGACAATTGTTGGAGTGTGGGTAGAGATCCTGGCTGGTCCTCTGCCGGGAAAGAGGGGAGAGGCTGCCGCCACTGAGATGAATTAATGTAAGTTCTATATGGCCCCCTGGTGCTGGAACTTATACCAGGGAGCAGGTGGCAAGGTGCCACACTGGGGAGGCTCACAGGCAATAGCTCTGTGGCTTGCAAAGGGGCGTGTGGAGTGAGAATGCTTGGAAAATGGTAGTCACCATTTTTAATACGTACTGCAACATCTCTTCAGGGTCAGCTTTCAATATGATTTTCCTGAAGATTAAATTCAATTCCTAAAACTACCTGCTGAATCTTCTCACTAGTCCTCTATTGGAATAAACACACACACACACACACACACACACACAATGAAGCATTTATTACACACACACACATAATGAAGTATTTATTTTTATGATTTAATATGCTGATCTTGTAAACTAAGTTTTAGTATACCAGTTTTAAGAATTTATGAACTGAAAGACTACAGGTTGCCAAATGCTAGCTCCAATAGTCTAAGAGAAATAATGAGTTTAAAAGGGAAAAAGTGTATGGTATTATGTTCTTGAAGCACCTCATAATCTGGACTACAGGGGTGGTCATATTAACCTGAGCAGGTGATAAAATGGCAGCAGATACTACACAGGAGCTGTCTCCTTCCCCTGCTCTTGCTGACATTGCTGGTTTCTTCTTGCTCCTATCCGTTTGGTTATCATTTGAATGTGACCATCTTTTCTCACTTCCTGATATGGAAGCTTCAGATTTTTAATCATTCCCAATTTGATCATCTGTGGTTATACATCCTCCCTAATTAGGTTTTGCCTGACAAACATTTTTGAATCTTATAGCTTTGCTCTTATCCTATCCGTATACTTGGAGATTTTTTTTTTTTTGTTTTCTTTCTTCCTGACTGCAATCAATATTTTCATATTTACCCATGAGAGGGACTCAAATTTGCATTTGGTGTACAGGCCCACAGAGGTTTCAGACATGTTGTGTTCTGTGCTTGCAGAGCAATGGCCTGCCTGTCTTAGCAGACCCTTCTCCAGCTTCAGCAGCTAGTACAGAGCAAAGGGACACGGGCCACTTAAAGAAGGTCATCCTTCTGGAATGTAACCCCTGCTGGTTTCTTTATACCCGTTCAACTTTCAGTAGCCTTACTGTGGTGTATGGTGTTTGAGGTTTGCTCTGTAATTTCTCACTGGTTTTGCTGGCACTGAGTGAAGGGTTTCTATGAGTAGAAACCTGATCTGTTTTGACAACAGATTCTTCACTACTGTGTTGTCTAAGGACACTTGTCATATGATACCTTCCCACATTGTACCATCTAGAAAAAATGTCTTACATTGCCGAAATTTCAGTGCTTGCTGTCTCTTATGTAATGAGACAAACTTATACTGCAAGTGTATACCTATGTCTATGTCTATATCTATATCTATATCTATATCTATATCTATATCTATATCTATATCTATATCTATATCTATATCTATATCTATCTATATCTGTATTATCTATATCTATACTGATAGATACGATTTTTATTTCTATGTATGAGCATGAGTCTGTGCATGAATCTCTGTGTATTTAGCATGTGTATGGGTGCCAATGGTGGACAGAAGAAGGCATCAAATCTCCTAGCTGCGAGCTGCTCTGTGCCAGTACTGAGAATCGAAGTTGAATTCTTGCAATTGCAGCAAGTGTTCTTAGCCATATAGCTATTTCTCTAGCACTTACAGACTCTTGTATTTTATAATTATTTTAATGCTTTTTGACAGCACTGTGTACTTGTGCTTTTATTCCTTTTATGTTAATTAGTCATAATAATTTAATTGTAACTTTATAAGCCATTGTTGAATGGCTGAGATCAGACCTCAGTCTAGGCACTGTAGCCATTCAGAAAACAGTGCATTTCAGGAATAACCAAGATCTCAGTCAGCCTTAGTCTGCCTCTTAAGACCTTTTAGAGTTACAACTACGTTTTTGTCAGCTCACCCCCCCTTTTTTTTTGGTCTTGAAAAATGCATCTTTTCTAGCCCAATCTGATACTAACTAAAATACTAGGATGAGGATGACTGGATTTGTGTTTGAAAATTGAGTGAAGGATAACACATAGGGCGGCAAACCACAGCTCATGGGATAAGAAACCTGATCCCACGACTGCTTATTTTTTATAGTTTCACTCATCTTCCCAAGTTTATCTGGAAATGGGAAGTTTGGCCAAATTCATCTTATGAAATTCATGTTTTATGAAATTAATAGCAGCAATTAGTAATTTGGATATAAGGGTACATGTCATTCCTACATCAATTAAAATAATACATTAATTATGAAGACAAAAATTAATGTGTAGATAAACGTGTGGGAGTTAAAGACAATACTCACACACCAATAAAAAAAGAACCCATGGGGTGGGCAGGAAACTGTAAATCTTACAGAAATAGAAAAGTGTACTCTAGAGATTGGGACTTTGTGAGAGAATGGAGCCTCATTAACTTTAATTAGGATTCCTGCACATGCCCAAATGTCAATGCTTCAGGTTTCTGGGAGGCACTCTGCACAATCAATGTCACCTCAAACTTCTCTAAGAAAACAGTTTGAGTTTCGAGTGATTTAATACCCTCTCTTTTCACACCATCTTCCTCTAATGTGTTCTGTGCACTCTAGCAGGCTTGTCTTTATGAAACATGTTGGTTTGTAAAGGCAGCATCTGAACGCCAGTTTGCTTTCCTGCTCCCCACTTTCTCTCATTCAGTTCTGTCCATATGGCTAATCAGCTTCTATGGAAAGAACTGAAATTAGCATGGCTACTCAGCGGCATTGGATATAGTGAAGTCACCATCACCAAGTGGGTAAAGATGTCTTTCTAGGTCCTCACTAATTAGTTTCTTCTAATTTTCAGTTGAGGGTGTTTCTCTTTCTCAATTTCTTGAAGACACCAGGAAATAATCTTAATTATTAAAAATTCTATTAATATATCAGGAAATAATCTTAATTATTAAAAATTCTATTAATATTTAAACCTCTGCTTTATACAGTAAGTGTGAAGTCAAACCAACCTACTATTAAGTACATCACTGAATTTCTGCACCTGTTTATCATGGGTGTTAATTTTGAGAGGCTGTCATGTAGCCCAGGTTAACCCTTAATTAGCTGTGTAGCCAAGGGTGGTCTTTAACTCCTGATCCCTCTTCCCTTACAGTGGAACAAAGGCTTTAGAGTAGGCAGGAAAAAACAAACAAACAAACAGGGTGAAGAAGAATGTAATAGACAAGCTGGATAATGGCAACCAGTGCTGGTCTAGGACTTCTAGTCTAACCCAGTGCATTGTATGTTAGCTACATTTAATTAAGCACAGCATACATTTTGCAGAAAAGTTTCTTTGATAACAATAAACTCAGTTCCCAGTGCACAATAATTTTAAGACAAGTTTACAGTGAGATTCTTTACAAAGTACATCTGATTGCTTTCACAAGAGTGGATACTGTTCACTCAGAGATTGTGCCCAAGATTTGGCATGTAGGGAGATGGACTGAGGTCAACAGAATGCCAGCAGCCGATATCTGGGGAGGAAAGGCATTACCGATTTGCAGTTGAGGAATGAGGTTGGGAATATGGTGGGTAACACACATGCCATGCCTGCATGAAGATCCCATTCCAATCCCATGTAAGCTAAGCATTGTGGAGTATTCCTATAATCCCAATGCTGACAAGGGAGGACAGAGGAATCTCTGCGGTTTTCTGGCCACACAGCCTTGTAGAATTGGTGAAACCCAGACCAGTGTGAGAGCTGATCTCAGAACAAAGGAAGCAGGGCTGGAAAGTGGTTCAGCACTTACTTCACTCAGTGCATAACTTCCTGGTACTCCAACCTTAGGAACTCTGACTTTGTCTGACACCTTCAGTCTCTGAGGGAAACCGCACTTATGTGCACATACCCACCTACAGACAAACAGACATAACTTTAAAAACCAAATAAACCTACAAACAATGGAAGGATCTTGAAGAATGGGACCTGGAGTTGACTTCTGGCTTCTACATATACATGTGCACTCCTCTTCAACACACATGCACACGTGTGAGCGCTCACACACACACACACACACACACACACACACACACACGGTCACATATACATTGCATAAAATACATACACATAATTAAACACAGAAATATAATTAATTGATTAAAGTTCACATTTCGAAAGGCAATCACTGTGTCATGCGTGTGTGCACACACACAAACCCTGGTATCTGAGGCAGCTTTGGAAATAATGAGGGATGTGTTGATTCTAGAATCAAAGTAATCCTTTAATTAAAAATAGCCTATTTCTTCCTGAATTTGTAAAGCAAATGAACAGGTGCAGAAATGTCAGTTGCCTCCTCTTTACTAGGTTCTCATTACTTTGTTTCTTTCTGACTCCTAACAACTGAGTTTGAAGTATTATCAAGATGAAGTGGCGTTTTGAAAAGCGCTCAAAGGATTGGCTTTCAATTCGACCAGATAATGCCAGCTCCCCAGTGCGATGGCTATTCCAGTCCCTTAATTCCTTTGTAATATATCTTGCCATGATTTCATCAGGTGAGCAAATCCAATTTTGTTTTAAGAAACACGAGAATTATCTAAACCACCACAAGCAATTTCAAGAAAAGTGAAAATGAAGCATCAGAGAGGTGATTTTTTTTTTTTTTTTTTTTGGAAAGATTTTGTTGTCTAGATCTAAATTGAAATACCAGTTTTCAGAACATGAGCTAGGGATAGAAGCATATTTCTCTTCTCAGCATTAAAAGATACAGACATAGATTCTGTGTGGAAGACCTTAGGCTTGATGTTCATAATTAATACGTTAGAAAGGAGGATGTGATACAGGGTGTGGTACATTGAAGTAGTGATTTTATGAATAAACAGCTTTTCCTACTATATACTTTCTATAGATCATAAAATCCTTGAGTATCACTAGGTATTTCTACTCATTCTTTGCATGTAGGCCTACACATTTTGGCTTTGTTCTCTTCTCTTGTTAAAATACTAGTTTTAATCACACATACACATGTGCATGCATGTGCATGTACATACATATGCACATGCACACACACACACACACACACACACACACACACACACGGACTCCACCTGGGTTCTGGTAACTCAGGTCCTTATTCTTGTTTGCAGGAGTCTTTACTTGTTAGCTATGCTGTTTTTCCTTGATGACTTCTACATGTTAGTTTCTCAAGCAACACTATGGTGTTGATTCATTTGAAATTTTTGCCTCCTATAGAGTACCATGTACTACAAACAATGAAGAATGGGCTGAGTACCATGTCAGGGATTCAGTATGCAGTCATCTTGTTTTCTGGGACTAGCATCTATCTGTAGGTATAAAGTGTTCCTTTATTATTCAAATGCTGATTTCTATGACCCCATATCTGGGTGAAATTCTTAGAATCTTCTGTCTCAATGTTGTGTAACATTTCCCCCCAGTTATTACCTGATTGGCCAATAAAGCTAGTTGATCAGCCAATGACTGAGCAGGGGAAAGAATAGAGGTGGACTCCCTCCCAGCTAGGAGAGGGAGAGCCAGGAAGAGAAAGTGGAGATTAACCAAGGGGAGTGTGAGTCTAGGAGACATCATGAGAAAAACATCAACTGTAAGCTTTTTCCTGGGAGGTAGTCCTATTATTTTAAAGGGTTAAAATAGAGTAATACTGCTCAATGTTTATGCCAATGAAGCCTAATAAATAAATATAACAGTCTGGTCTCATTTTTTTTGGAGCTAACTGGGTAAAAGGAAAACTACAGCACACTTATTTTAAGAGGCCATTAATAGCATCCAGATAGGAATGTCAGCACACTTCCCAAGGGATTTTGCAGTAGTCGACTTTGAAATGGCCTGCCCTAACAAGCAGAATCGGTGCTTGCATATCTCAGAAACTTGGTGGTCTATGGAAACATTAATATTAGTCAAATTCCCACCTATTAGATTCCATTGATCACTCTTTTTCTAATGTAACTCAGGGTCTCATTAATATAAGGAGTGGACTCTTTTTTCCCTAGAATCACACAAATATACCTAGAGAAATTTGTGGTCTTGGTCATTCTTGGAGAAGTGAATTAGTAATACAATTTCATCTCTGTACTTTAACCTTTTGATTAATTAGGTGAATTCTTCCATACTTTCTTACATATATAGAATGTATTTGGATTAGTCTCTCCTAACCTCTCTTTTATTTCTCTCATTTTTATCAAGCCCCTTCCCTCATCCCTACAAGTCTCTTTTCCAGATTGCTTTAAGATTCATTTTATGAACTGAGTTTAACCAATATCATCTGTGAGACCATGGGTTTAGTTATTCATTGGCTCCTGGTGGACACCACAGTGGATAGACGGCTGGGCAAAATAACTTTCTATCTCCCAGAATCTATTCCTAGATACTAGTTCATCCATGATAGATGGGTCTCACTGAGCCACTCCCCCATTCATGCCTGACCATTGATAGGATATTCTTTATTGGAGAAATAGTCTCAAATGTACCTGTAGTGATTTTAAGTGTCCACATCTCACCAGTAAAGAGAAGTAGAGAGTTACTAAGAATAAAATAAGAAATAAAAAAAAATCATCCTTGTCCAATACAAAGAAATACCACAAAGCTGTTGGGTAGTCATCAGATCATGTCTCATATCTCTCTGTGACCTTACTCTGTTTGGTTTAAATTCATCTCACCATGAACTGCTTCATCATGACAGTTGTTTTATTTTTGTATTTGCAGGTCTCTCAATTAGTCTCAAAACCTTTTCTCAGTTTTGTTCCATTTTTTTCTCCCTGTAGCTCTGCCTACCAGAACCAGTTCCACAGTTTCACATTCCGGAAGAGAAATTACTTGGCCTGATTGTATTTTAAATTCTTTAGTAGAAATGGAAGTACCTTTTCGTGTTTTATTTACACTCACGTACACACACACACACACACACACACACACACACACACACACAAAATTATCTGTAAGTTTAATAATTTCATGTTCTTGGGTGCAGTAGCAATGGGATTTATTTTACTAAATTTTTTATTCTTTGAGAATTCCATGTATCGTGCAATGGGTTTTAATCAAATCCACCTCCCATCTCCCATTTCTAACCCTCTAAGTCCTCCTTTATCATCCTCTACTTCTTCTTCCCAACTTCATGGATTTCTTATTTTAAATTATACTAAGATCTCTAAGATATTCCTGTAAATGCATGGGTAAAGGACCACCCATTTGAGAAGCATGGGTGAAAATAAAATAAAATTAACAAAATATTGCAAATGTTTCTGTTCGTTTAAGAAACACAGACAAGTTGAATAAAGGCTTTTTCATTTACATTACATGAAGCCCTCTCTCAGCTACATTTAAATATTAATTGTGTACATATTACATGCATGTAGTATGCAAGTATGTCTGCCTGTGTGTACATGTGAAGAACAGAGGTAGATGTCAGCGGTCTTCCTCCCTCTCTCTCTGCTTTACTGCTGCAAGATAGGGTATCTTACTGAATTGGAAACTTGATATTTTGGGCTAGGCTAGCTCACCAGAAAGCTCTGGGAATCTCCCATGTTTGCCTTTCAACACCAGGGTTGCAGGCATGTGCAACCATGCATGACATTTTATGTGAATTCTCCATGATTTGGCCTCAAGTCCTCAACTTACAAACCAAGTGCTCTTCCCAGTAAGACATTCCTTTTGTGCCTTTGATTTGTTAAGAGACTAGTGAGAGCCTTTTATATACATAGCATTATATTTGGGGTTAGAATCAAGATTGAATGATACATTGTGCTGTGCATTTTGATAAGTACCAAGGGAAAACGGAAAAAGGCAAAACAAAAAACCCACCACTAACAACAAAAACACTCCCTCCCAAAAAATCACTATCCTTAAAAAATTCTAAAAGGTAGCTGGAAATACTTAACAGCCAGCTGGATGTCAGAATTGGTACGGGATTTGTATTGAAGTCCCAAAGGCTGTCTATACTAACCTGTGGATTCGGAATGAGAACCTCAGTCAGGAGCGGACAGTGATGTTTTAGTGTCACCTGATCTGAGAGTCTGTAATCATTTTCCTGTTACTCTATGGCTCAGTTACAGCCACCAACCCAGTGTCTGCATCTTGAACAGAATGAACAAGTCCTACATGTGGAACTTGCTCTCTAAGGTCTGGATGGAGTAAGTTCACTGTCTTAGTGGCACTCAGAACATCCAAAGTGTAGTTGCTGGTCACATGCAAGCAGCAGAGTGAGAACAAATCTCTGTATAAAAACCACGGAAATAACACAAATAGCCAGATAAAGGAGAAAAAACCCACTGGCAATGGAAGAGAGCCCTGGTTGATTTGCTGGAGCTTTGGCCAGGGGACCACAGCTGGGACAATTAACCAGACATTCCTCTCTCATAGTGTTGCTGAGGTCGGAGTCTTTCTCCATGACTTGTAGAGGGCTGTCTTTCTGCATTGTCTTTCATCTTGTGTATTCATATCCCCATTTCTTCTTCCCATAAGGACAGTAGTCAGATCAGATGAAAGCCTATGGACAGGACAGGATTGCCTTTGAGCTTCCTTATCTCCTTAAAGGAGTCACCTGCTGTAGAACTTGTAGTAACAAACTCCACTGAAACCAGCATCTAAATCATAAAATACGCCTGAATACTATTTACTCTTAATTAAAGTATTATTTTACTTGCTTTGTGTGTGTCTGCGTGGGCGCATGTGTGCATGTGAGCTTGTGTGTGTATGCGTATGTGTCCGTGTATGTGTGCTCCTCTGTGCATGTGTGTATGCATGAATGTGTGTGTGCACACCTGTACATGTGTGTGAGTGCATTTGTGCATGTGTACATGTGTGTGTACATGCATGTGTGTGTGCATGTGTGCAGGTGTCTGTCTGTGTGTGTGTGTGTGTGTGTGTGTGTGTGTCTGTGTGTGTGCTCACCATATGTGTGGAGGTCCGAGAACAGAGTATTGGAGTCAGTAATCTTTTTCTAGCTTGTGAGTCTCAGTGATTGATCTCAAGTGGTCAGGCACTGAAATATAGCCCTTTTTCATTGGGCGCTTTCAGCAGCCCCCATTTTTTTTTTTTTTTTTGAAAAACCTGTTTTCAGAGCCACTCCTACATGTTTATAATTACTTTTATCCTTGTGATATTATATTATGATTTCACTTAATGTTAATGTCTAAGAATAATGTGAATTGAGAATGTTATTTTTTAGGTAAAAAATTCCTTTGAGAAATAATATAGATGAAAATGTTTGTGAGAAACAGAGTGTAATTTCTCACTTCCTGTACAGGAAGGAAGGATTGTCTGGAAGAAAGCAAAAGGTGATGTATGATAATCACCATAATTTCCTGCAGCCTAGGAGGATGAGATCGGGCTCAAGAAAGGCAGAGCCAGGAGGCTGGAGTGTGACATATCCGTGAGCAGATAGAGACCTCACTATCCCCCAGGAAGTGAGGCACTTGTGATGACACTTGCTCACAGCTGACTCCTTGCAGATGACACTGATGCAGTCAGCTACTGACAAGGGTGGCCACACGGACACAGCAGGACATCCAGATCAGAAGTTCCCCTCAGGTCTGCAAGCCTGTGAGATAGACGTTCAGATAGACAGACAGTCGCATAGATAGACAGCAGGTACGTACGTAAACAAATGGATAAGTTAGATATAAAAAGAGAACTTTGGTGAAGAATTGGAGATGTAAGCCAGGACACATTGTTCTTATTATTATCTGAAAAAGGCTTAGAGCTTTGTGGCTTTGATGGATAGATAGTTGCATAGTGACCTTCCTGGTTTACCTCTCTTTTTCGTGTTTTTATTGTGTTCCTAATTAATTTAACATGATGGAGATTCCTATTTAGAATTTGAGACTTGAATCTACATAATTAACTACGTAACATAGACTATAGGCATCTTAGACCTTAGGCTCTGGGGACACTACACTCTAAGGACATCCTTTAACACTATCTAGATCCTCATTGAGTAGGATCAGAAACCCCCCTCCCCCACCTTGGTTGTTTCTGCTCTATGAATTTATGGACTGAGTCTCAGAAAAGGCCTGCACAAGAGCCCACCATAGTAGTGATATTTTATTGACTTGTTCTCTCTCTGAACAGTTCTTAAAGCCAGTTCTATGGAAGGATATAATCTGCCCAGAAGATCATTCTGACTAAGGTAATCCAGACTCAGAAAGATAAATATGGTGTGTATTTTCTTATAGGCAGATATTAGCTATTAAGCAAAGGATAAGCATACTATAATCAGTGGACTCAAAGAGGTTAGGTAAAGAGGAGGGGTCTTGAAAGATGCATAGATATCCCTGGATGAGAAAAATAGAATAGATTTGACAGACAGATTGCTGGTAAGTGGGTGAGGATCAGGTGTGGGGGAGACATGGGATAGAGAGCATTCAAAGAGACAGATGAAATTGCAGAGAATTTGGGGTTATGCTGTGGGAACCTAGTGAAGTGAAATCCGGAGTCTCCCAAGGTGATCAATGGGGACTCCTAGCAATAGGGGATATGGAGCCTTGACTGTCCATTTCTTGTAGCCAAGAGAGGCTTTCAGTAGTGGAAATAGGCTGTATTTACTTGAGTTATTGGCCATGGAAAATACCAAACAAGCCAGGCCATTGCTAAAACAAGTAGTTTCTCACTAAACGGACTTCAATGTGGAAGATAGCATTAACGCAACTCTTTCTTGAACACAGAGAAGTCAAGATGGTGCCTACATGGAACATTTACATCTATGTTCTAGTCTCTATGAGTCAGAAAGGTTTTCTACAGGTTACCAAACAAAGAAACACGGACACCAACTCAGCCACAAAACTTTTGACATGCAATCTGTCTTGTCTGCAAAATATCCTAAGGTATTGTGCCAATGACTGTCTTTGGCATCCATGTGGTGGGTAAACTGAGGCAGGCAGACATTGGGGGGTCAGTGCTTAGAGGTGCTGACAGGGTTGGATCCAGATACTTTAAGGGGCTGCTGTCAAAGGCAGCCAGTGATTAGAGAAGCTGCTCAGCAGACTTTTCTCTGAGAGGACAAAGCTTAAATTACTGGGTCTGGCCCTCCTATGGAACCAAAGAAACTGAACTCTTTTAATTCCTTGGGGCTTGTGAGAAAAAGAAGAAACAAGAGAAAATTCACACACACACACACACACACACACACACACACACACACAGAGTGGATGAAAAAAAAGACAGAGTCTAATAAATTCATAGACACAAACATGCCTGTATACATACATACATGCATGCATACAAACATATATGTATACAGACCTACAGCCAGACATACATCTATACATACATACACATAGTTGATGAGTGGAAGGAACAATTTTCCAACCCCCATTCACACAAACTTTATGCCTATACATAGTTGATGGAAGCTTCAACCCTCATACTTCATTCTCTTTTCAATCACTTATATATCCCAGAAAAATCCCTCATGTGGTATAAAATTACAATGTGATTATGTTTAATTTTCCTTCAGTGAATGATTATTAGAAACCAATGTGTTCTCTAATAGCTTTACAAGAAATGACATTACATAGTACAGGTAAGGAAAATAAGTTCTTTCCAGAATCCCATGAACATATGTAACTAAGCAACTTGTTACAGATTGACAAAGTCTAAGCAAGCAAGTCAGTTTTCTTAGCCAGTTTCTCTTACTGGCAGGCAGCAAGTTGTGATTATTTTATTATTTATCTTGTAAGAATCTTAAAAGAATCACAAATCTAAACTTTTATATAAAAACCAGCCATGTCTAACTTAAATCCTCAAAATGTATATCTCCTCATTGTCAAATCTTAATACATTTTATCAGGAAGCTGAGGACAAAAATGGGTAAATGACACCAGTCATCACAGTCCTGTCTCAGTGACAGTCACAGAAGGCAGGGCTGCCATTGTTCTTGTTCCCTGACCATATACTTCCCTAGTTTAACTAATAAGGGGGTGCCTTTCTGAACTTTAAATTGCTCCCTAAGATTTTCTATGCCAGAGTCAGTAGTAAAAATATCTCAACCTAGCTTCATTAACAATTTTATTTTTCCAAATATTTTCTAAGGGTGGTGGTTGTTGCTGACAATCTACATCTCTAAGTTCTGTCCTGGGGTGATGATTGGGTCATTAATCTGCCCCGGCAGCAATGCCTGAATGAGATAAAGCGTATTGTGAATGCCACTGGTATTGTTCAGTGAAGGGCTGGAAGCCCCATTAGTTTTCAGACATTTCTTAAGAGTAAGAGGGATGTGAGGGCAGCAAGCAGAATAGAACTCCATAATAGCATAAAGTCCTCAGGACACATAGTCCTCTGGGTTGTGTTACACCGAGGCTCACCCGTCATAGCTATGCTAACTGATGGGCCACATTCCATGAGTTCTAAAGCCATTTGTCACCTTTGGCATGGCCCTCGGCAGCAATGGTGACACAGAACCTGTGGGAGTAGCCAAACAATGTCTGGTTAGACTTAAGGCCCAGTCCACAAGAAGGAACCCATGCCTGACACTGCTTCAATAACCAAGAACTAGAGATTAGATAGCCCAGAAACCTTGGGTATAACCAAACATTATTGTTTTAAAAAATTTAAAAACGTATCAATAAAATGACTGAATAATACTCTTCTGTGCTCATAAATCAGTGTCCTGCCCTGTCATCACTGGGATGGCTTTGTTGGGTAGCAGAAGAGAACAGATGTAAAGTCCTACAGCCAAACATTATGTGAAGAGTCTGAATGGAAGTTCTCCATCAGAACTCAGGGAATCCTAAGAAACAGAAGATGGAAAGATGGAGGCGGATGGAAGGACCTTAGGAAAACACGGTTCTCTATGTCAATTAAGCAAAGTCTATATGAGCTCTCAGAGGCCAAAGCTGTGAGCACAGACACCTACATGGTCCTCTGCGTGTGCATTATAGATACAACCTTAGACTTTCTATGAGAATCCTAACGAGTGGGTCTCTGACTCTGTACATGCTCTTGGAATTCTTCTGTTGAGTTTCTGTGTCCAACTTCAATATGATAGTTTTTGCTTCATATTATGGTTTATTTTGTCGTGTTTGGTTGTTATTTCTTAGAACTCTGTTCTTTTCTAATGAGAGACAGAAGTGGAGTGAGTCAGGAGGGGAGGGAAGAAAGGGAGGAACTGGAAGGAACACAGAGGGGAAACTGTAATCAGGATGTATTGTGAAAACAGGAATGTACTTCCAATAAAAGAAAAACATCCATTAAAATCACATGCAACCACAAAAGTAATATAACAAAAATAAAATGATAGGCTTCACATATCAATGATTTTTAAACTAGTAAGAGAAAAGAGGGCCTCTCAGTAACAAGTTGATCATAAATACAAACATATGTTTTATAAAACAGGGTATAAAAATCTTCAACATGAATATGAAGGAAATTTAACTTTGCTGATATTTACAGACATAAAAATAAACAGTAATTAAAACTGCTGTTTCCATTTGAGGATTCTATTTAAATATCTAAAATATTTTCAGATAAAATCTACTGCAAATATATGTACATATTAATTAAACTGTGTTTTGCAAATTTTATCTTGGGGCTAGCTTAATTTCTCCTATTTAAAGTCTGTGTATCAGTTGACCTCTACTCAATGATACATTTTCCACAATACTTCATATCTAAGTACTGTCACCATAGGAGATTAAAACAAGAAATGAAGAGCAAATACCCCTTCTCTCTTGGCACAGGTAAGACATTCTTTTGAGCAACTCAGTCTAAGTTTAGTCATGCACTAAGAAAACAAATTTCACCTGAGTGTTTCTACCTTCTTTCTAAATTGCTTCCAGATTTTTTATTCTTAACTACTGAAACCTCACTGTCCTTATAGCATACCAAGGACAGTAATTTAATTATTGAGTGTTTCTGTATGTTCTTAAGCATCACAGTGTCAGCTTTATTATGCCATGGGTTTTGGATCACTGCAGAGTAATTATTACATATATGATTTGAACCTTTCATTCCTCCAATAGTTAACAGATAGACATGAGTATTATTGAATGCTCTTCTAGAACATATCAGCATGAGAGTTAAGTCATCGGAGGATAGCCATGTCCCTAAAGCCCACAGGGGATTAAAATGAAGGTTTTAAAGTCTGGTAAGTTTTTCCTGGGCTTTGGCTAGGAAACTGGTTCCATAGATGTCAGCAAATCTTGTCACAAAAAACAGGTAAAAAGAAGAAAGGTAATAGGGATGAGCTTTTGCTTATCTGTCTAGCTTCCACCCTTCAGCTGCTGATTATTCTGTTTATTTCAGGCTACTTTTAACTAGTAAAAACCACTTGCTACACAATTTCAAAGGTTCTTTGCTCTTCTTCAGGGCTGCAAAGTAACCAAATGGGAAAACACCTACCTAAGTGAGATTCATAGTCCAAATATTGATACCATAAAATATGTAAAGTAACAATAAATAAATTTGACTTGTAGTTAAAAACATAATGCATTGAAGCTACAGCATTTCAAAGTATCATTTCAAACACAGGTTTATAACTTGGCACTAAGATTAGGAAATAGCACAAAGATCAAATTAATTTCCAGCACCTATTTAAGTTTCAGGAGATGTTAGTACTTCATCTTGAAAAATTGATGAAATATATCATAAAGCTGTAAAAACAACTGAATATAATTCTAAATCCTTATTGAAATAATCATTGCCAGATTCCCAGTTTAAGAACTGGTAACATCAAATCTGCATAATAGTCAGGCTAAGAACTTAAGTAAGTTCAGCTTAATTGAAAATCATTGCATTTCTGAAACACATTTCATTCTTGAGAGACTGAAGGGAACTTTATGAAAATGTCTAGCTAACCAGGTGTGAAGAGGTCAGAGCTACAAGATTCATAATTAGCATGCTAGCCACTGAGTGCATGCTGGTTTTGAGGTTAGTTTAGGTCCTGCAACCCCTTTTCAATTCCTCTCAATCCTAGAACTCTCTAGGTGCTACTTAGATGAAGAACCAGGGCCTGTCATTGTCAGTTGGAATTAGTGGTGACGTCAGTGGAGAGAAGAGGGCAGTTTATCATAAAGGAACTGTGAGATTCATGTGGAGCCCTGCTTGAGACTTGTTCATGTATTTGGGTTGTAATGTGTGTATTAGAATATGAGCACAAATGTGTGCTTACCCATGCCCGTTACAGAAAAAAGTGTTAACAGAACTCCATGGAACTCTGTCTGTTTTTTTTTTTTTCAGAATATAGAAATATTTAGGGATAACCTTTACTTCTTTTCTCATCTTACTATCAGTCTCTGAAATTATACGATCTAATGGCATGTTTACTTTAGGCCTTTCTCTTTCGAGTTTTACTTTCACTGAACTGCACAAATGACATATGTGAATCACTTTCTGACTTTGGAAGCTTTTCAAACATAACTCTAATGCTTAGTGGCAAATTACATGCCCTTCCTCTGCAAAATGTGTTATTTTTATATGTATGAGTATTTTGCCTGTATCTATGTCTGTGAACCACATGCATGCAGTACCTGAAGAGGCCAGAAGAGGGTATTGGATCCTGTAGTGGCTGGTTGTGTCAACTTGGCACAAGCTAGAGTCACCACAGAGAAAGGGGCTTTCATTGAGGAAATGGCTCCAAGGCTTACATCTGTAAGGTATTTTCTCAATTAGTGATCAATGTAAGAGGGCCTAGCCCATTGTAGGTAATGCCATCCCTGGACTTCTATAAGAAAGCAGGCTGAGCAAGCCATGGACAACAAGTCAGTAAGCAGCACCCCTCTATGGCTTCTACATCAGCTCCTGCCTCCAGGTTTCTGCCGTACTGAGTTTCTGTCCCGATGTCCTCCAATGATGGACTATGATCTGGAAGTGTGAGCTGAATAAACCCTTTCCTGCCTGATTTGCTTTTTAGTCCCGGGTTTCATCACGGCAATAGAAACCCTAACTAAGATCTCTGGTACTGCAAGAGTTATAGTTTGTAGTGAGCTATCAGTTCTCTCAAGATTCAAGAAATAAATTAGATGTCTTAACTGCTGAGCCATCTTTCCAGTTCCATGGAAAACATTTTTACTTCAACTTGGTAACTTTTCACAAAATTCTACTGGTAAGGAATGGGCATCTCACCCCGCTCCCTCTGCCCCCTGACAAAATCTGGGACCAGTTGTGGTACCCAATGATGACTAGATGCCAATAATTGGATCAGTTAGGAATGTAGCTGTGTTTTGTCCAGACCTGTAGAAATATACCAATTCATAGCTTAGGAAAGCACACAAAAATAAGAAGACAAATGCATTTGACTTTGACATCTGAAATTATAAAGGTCCTCAGTAGCCTTCTCAACTCACAGTGGAGGGCATTTATGAAGAAACCATTGATAGCAATTCTTAATTATGTAGGACTTCGTTGAGGTTAGTTAGCATTACTGAGGTTAAGTCCCATGGACTTGAAGCAGGCGGAAGTCTAATACCAGAGGAGAATGAAATATTTTGAGTTCAAGGATCACAGTTTGCATGCTGATGACAAAATAAATATTGTGACTTTTAAATCCAAGGCAAGGCTGTCATAAAGTGAATTAGTGTTTGATGGCATTTAAATTTTAGCAAGAAATATGTGCATGCAATGAAAAGTCATTTGGTGTTGACCGTAATGCCACAAGGAGTCTCTCATAAGCATGGAGCGTACATAGTTTCTAAGTGTCAGGGAAAAAGTGTCTCTCCTCTGTGCACTGCTTGAGATATACAACATGCATCGGTAGATGCTGGATCTGGTGGCAGTCTGACATTAAATGGGACTGTTATAAAATCTACCAAATAAAACATTGCTTCCTGTGCTTCAGTGTATTCACTGAAGGATATGTAGGATATCATTCATAAAGCAAGTCATATATATATATATATATATATATATATATATATATATATATATGTGTGTGTGTGTGTGTGTGTGTGTGTGTGTGTGTATGTATATATATATATAGTGTGTGTGTGTGTGTGTGTGTGTGTGTGTGTGTGTGTGTGTGTGCATTGAAGTTACCATGCATTGGATGTGTATATGGAAGCCAGAAGTTGATACCAACATCTTCCTTCATTATTTTCAAGTTGCTTTGTTTCTGAGATTCCGCTGTCTCAGAAAAGTGGGCCACTGTGTCTCCCTGGGGTGAGTGCTGCTGATGTGAACTCCAGTCTTCCTGGTTTTCAGCACATACTCTGTCCACTAAGCTACCTATCCAGCACCTCAGTATGAATTCTTAAGCATTTCATAGTCAAAATGGACCACCTCTACTTTTTCTACTATTCCTTTATATTTGGAGAGTGAGGATCATGCAGAATCTGATTGCCCAGTGTGGAATCTCTTTTTGTCCTCTCTCATGTTTGCTTTAAGCTGGGCCCTGCTATTTACTTCACACAGTTGTAAATAAACAAGTATAGCTAACATGAAAATGGTGTGTGTGTGTGCGTGCACGCGTGCTCGTGCTTACATTGATCTTGCCCACTTAAAAGACTACCCTGATACACTTCATCCAAAACAAAGGATTCAGCTCAATGCAAAATAAGGAAGCATGAGCAGACAGGTGAAGCTCCCTCACCAGCCCGGACCCAAGCAGATGCTTCTCTGTGTGTTGGTGTAAGTGAGAAGAAAACAAACCCACTGGCGTAGCCCTGGTGGCTGATTCCCAGCATTGTGAGCAATTAAATCAGGCCTGCATAAAGGCAGAGCACCTTTGGCGTGATGCACTCTGACTCAACAGATAACTGCCACAGAACCATCCTTTCACAGCTTGGTTTTAACTCTGTAAGCCAGCTTTGTAGCTGTTTGTACAGCCCATTTCCTTTCTTGGCTCAAAACGGGGGATGGGGAATTTAAGGTATGTTTGGGAAAGAACAGATACCGTGTGGGCAGTTTTGAGACAGGAGTTTGAGTCTAATGAAAACCAATTAAGTTACAAGAGCATTGCAGGAAAGGTAGTGGGGTGTAATGAATAGTAACCTAAACAATCCATGAAGCACACACCCCATTCTAGTACTGCTACTCTCAAGAGGATTTGCCCTGGCACTAAAGGGGTGCGGTATTTCAAACCTCTCTTCCTTCCCTCTCAAGCATCTCTGGTGAGTGGAATCATATGGCGGGCTCGCTCTGATTTCTGCTTCATACTTCAGTCTTAATTTATTTGAATGTGCAAATTGGTTTGACAGCTATGTGGTAAACTGTGCCTGGTTATGAGATGTTAACTCGCAAGACACAATCACCTTCAAACACGCGCCCACACTTCTCATCTGACGCCATTCTGCTTACTGCAAGCATCTCTGATCAGGCCAAATCAGCCATAATCAGGCAGAATTTACAACTCAGCCAGGCTTAAAACACTGACATCTGGCTTGTGAGAGCAGGTGGCTTTGGGTACCCGGATGGTTTCTCAATCACTACTTGTGAAAACCTTTAGAGATGAGACAGCAAAACCTTTGGACAATACTTCAGACCATAAAAGCAGACTCCCTCATCTTTTCCTGTAAATCCAGACTATTTCCCCATGCAGCTTTTGGTATGATAGGCAGAAACTAATTTATTTCCTTGAGATAAATGAGAATGCCTTCAAGTTAGTTTGTAGGTCTCTTACCTAATTTCCTCTTACAGTGGAACATTCAGTCAGTTGGAGCACTGGGACTGAAAGGAAGAAAAAGCAAGCAAGATGTTAGGGGGCTTGAGGGTAACTCCCTCCCTCCTTCAGTAACTTCATCATTAACAAATGACTCAGTGTCTGCTGTGACACAGCTCTGTCCCATGATTTAAATGCAGTTTGGTAAAATGAGAAAGCCCATTATCTTATATTTCATTTATGTTGGCCCATGATATCTACCATCTTGGTCATTAAGCTCAAATCAGTGTGTTCATGTGCGTGCACGTGTGTGTGTGTGTGTGTGTGTGTGTGTGTGTGTGTGTGTGTGTGTTTGTGTGTGTGTGTGTGCACATGGGCACTTGCATCAGCACTGGTGATACACAGAAAGACGTAGAATATCATACAGTCTTTGGGTCTGTATTAGTAACTATCTCCATTGACCTAACAAAATACCTAGCAAAGCAACTCAAGGCAGGAAGGGTTTGGCCTACAGTTTGATGCAGCTGTTTATCAGCATGGAGAAAACATGGCGGGCAGTAAGAAAGGCTCTAGTGGTAATTGCCTTTTTAGAAAGTGTTGGTAGTACTGAGTTCTCAGTCAGGAACAGAGCCATGAATGGTGGTACCTTGTTGGCCTTCTCTTTTTATTTTGTGTGTCACGTGGTACAATGCTGCCCATATTCAGGGTAGGTCTTTCTTTTTTCTGTAACTTCTCCAGAACTGCCCTCACCGACATGCCTAGTAATTTCTCCTAAATGAATCCAAATCCAGACAAGACTCCCATTAGCCAGTCTGTTAGGAATTCCAGCTCCTCTGGAGAGCGCCACCTGGTGATCAAGGTTTTTAATACATGGCCCTAGGATGTTCAGGACCGCTAATGGAAAAGCTGGGGACATTTAATAAGAGAACATCAAAACTCTTGTACTCTCCACAATATGTACTGCTGACACTGTAATCAGAAACTGGTTCTTTCTGTTGATCTCTTTTGGGCTTTGATGTGGGAAATATGCCCAGAAAAGTGACCATTTTTAAGACCAGTAAATTAGAAGTCCCTTCTTTCTGCTCAAGTGACCAGCCTGAGACTCTGTACTAAAAGTGTCCCCTTTGCCTTAGAGGAAGCTTCTGTGGCTGTACCAAGTTTATGGGGTGTTATGTGAAAAGGGATAACAGGCCAACTAGCTGTGTTTTCCAAGCGGCCAACACATTTTGTTTTGGGTTGTGCTAACAAAATATACAGCGGTAGAAGAAGCTGTGTCTTTTCTCTGGTTTTGTTTGTTTTGTTGTAAAAATGCAAGAGGAAAACCACTGGCTTGTCTACAGTGAAGGAGTTTCTGAGGGATGCTAATGGGGGGTTCTCCATTTGTTGCACTGTGTGTTCAGATTCTTGACTCTTTCTAATCAGAGGGCCATTGCAGTGGACCAGTTTGAAAGCATCATTAGAAATGGATCTAAGATCTTTAGATGAGGGTAAAGTTGCCTCTAGAACCCAAAGATATTACCAGTATTGTATATTGAGCTCCAGGTCTTGTGCATGCTAGGCAGGGGTGCTACCAATGAACTTTACCCCTAAACTATAAGTTCTCCGTGGTGCCCAGGATGAAGTTGTTAGCTGACTGAATAATATCTATAATTCCGCATGACGACAGGGTTTATATTGAACTCAGTGTGCTGGATTGTTCCTTTTCAGTGAGTGAGGTCTTATGAATGGCCCTAGGCTTTGAATAGGGATGTGAGCCGAACCCTCCAGAATGATGTCATGTCTCCATGATCTGGGAATCAGGAGTGAAATGTGATAGAGCTCTGGGCTGCAGGAATATGAGGGCAAGGTTTTCCTGGCACCCTCCAGGGCAGTAAGGAAATTCTCCAGCCACGGGCTGCTGCAATATATATTGCATGGAAAACAGGACCTAACTCCACAGTAGCAAAGTACTGAGAGAAAGGAATGAAGAATTTCAGTAGAATGTTGTCTGAAAGCTATAATCAAGTAGAATATGGTATTAGTGATATTAAAGTTCTCTGATGGAGATCACTCATTTTTATTTTATTTTATTTTATTTTATTCTTTTGGAAAATTGTATCACTGAGGAGGTTATTCAGTGGAATAATAGGGGAAGTTCTTTCTTTGCCAACAGACAACTTTTAATCATACACTTTGATTTTGTACAAAGATCAATTTATTTATTTTATTTATATGAGTACACTGTCTTCAGACACACCAGAAGAAGGCATCAGATCTCATTACAGATGGCTGTGAGCCACTATGTGGTGGCTGGAAATTGAACTCAGGACCTCTAGAAGAGCAGTCAGTGGTCTTAAACTCTGAGCCATCTCTCCAGCCCAATACATGTTGATTTTTACAGGTGACACTTTCACTTGTGTTCTGTTATGTGAGCTATTTTCCCCAGTTTACCAAATGTATTTGACAACTGAATTTCACCTGGGATTTTTCCAGGGGATTATTTATTGTACTAAAACATAGACATCTTCATAGTCTGTATGTTCCACGTCATTGTTCTATGCTAAAGGAAAAGGGAACGCCTTAGACGGCATGTGGGCTGACTAAAATCCTGAGTCTTCATTGAGTAGAATACTGGAAAATACTGAAACAATCAAACAACATGAAAAAGGACATAACTTAGAGTTCTCATTAAGTGAACATTTGATTGTGCATTTCTTTATCTGACTTAAAAGTATGATGATGGTATTAATTATTGGATCCATTAGCATAACTTAGATTTCTTGTAGCTTGGAAAAACCATGGGGGTCAGTCTTCCTCTGTGGCTCAGTACCAATGGTTAAGGAACAACATGGGTGGTTTAATATCAATCTCTTTGAGATTTGCAATCAAATAATAAAGGGAACTGATAATTTCTGATTTTCTAATTTTAGTACCTATGTTAGAAGGATGCAATATATTTAATGGTATATAAAATTTATGCTAGCACAACTAAAAATTTATTTTTTACCTTCATTAACTTGGAAAAAAATCTTAGTTTGTCTCATGGAGCTTATTTTTAAACCCAAGGAGACATGGTGATTCATAGATTCATATTGGAAAATGTCTTAAATTACTCACTGTAAATGTGATAAAAGATACTATCATGCCTTGGAGAGAAGAAATCACTAATAATTTGAACCACATGTGTGCCAGGTATTGTGCCACCGATATGAATGTTGTAATCCAATACTATTTGACTCTAGTAGTTATATCAGAAGCACAAGCTTCCAAGAAAGTTAATACAGCCAGGAATGGAAGAAAGGATGTGAGACCTGGGATCAGCTGATTCCAAACCTCTCGCTCTTTCTTCTACAGAATGTCATCTCTCCTGGCAGTATAGTAACTATAGCCAGAAGCTAATAATAGCTGGAATTGCCTATAAGTCATCAAATTGGAACCTTATTTTGCTACTGTAAGTTCTCATATTTTGAGATACACCAGAGGGTGTATTAAGAATATAAACAAATATTTAAATTAAAAAAAAAAAAACGAGAAAGGGTATTTAAGAGAATTCGCTGCTCTTGAAGAGAACTGGAGGTTTTGCCTTTCCTCACCCAAGTGCTGGCTCCTGGTCCCCTTCTCACTCCAGTTCTAGGATATCTGCTGCCCTCTTCTGGCCTCTATAGGCACTACACAACATGATGTGCATACATGCATATAGACAAACACACACCTAAAGTAGACACACCTCTACAAAATGAAAAGAAAGCATTTTCAGAAAACAACCACACTTCCAAAGCAGCCATTTTATTTTATAGTCAAACTATGGACAGGATAATCTTGCTTTTATCTTGAGCATCATCATTATTCCACAGTACTTGATGGTCTGATGCTTTACATTCCTGCATGCACAGGAAATGCTTACTCATCTTCCAGTGACGACAACTGAAAGAGTTTGTTGGCTCCCGTCTATGCACAGAGCTTCTAATACTCGCAGAGCTTAGAGCATTGCGTTATGTTGTCCCAAATTCTGATCCTTTCACTACTAGTGAAAAGCTGTGTGAAGCAGTTTGTGTGCCCTTCCCAGCCTATAAAATAATTGTCATACAGGCCTGGAATGAGCTGAAACTGAATGGATTCTAATGGACACTATATAGCCCCAATCATCAAGATTGCTTTAGTTGAATTTCACTCACCACACTCTAACAGACTTTCAATTAGATCAGTTTTCAAGTTGCCTGCCCTGATGATAGCCAAGTTAGCAAAGCAACTGTCTTTTGAGAAGGAGATAATACTTTCTCAGATGGTCACATCCCTTGGTTGTGGGAGCAGAGTTGTGATTCTGTAACCTCTATGTAACCCGTCACAGTTAATTTTAATCATGCAGATTTGTTGTTTCTCACTAGATGGGGGAAAGATATCTCATTATACTTAGCACAGTGTTTATGTACCTATCTGCATCAGCATCAGGCCAGCTGAGAAGCTGTCCCAAAGAAATGATAATCTCTCTGACAACCTGATAATGAAACGACCAAACTCAGAAGGACGTTTGATACACCAGAACTACACTTGGTGCACATTTGCATACTGATAACATTATGCTAATGACAGGTCACTACCATTTTAAAATGGACCAGAGACGAATATTATCTCGGACTAGTTTGAATTTAGAATTTAATAATGCTATCTACATATTCAAATCAAGATGTAAATCTCATGGATGTAATAAAACAAACTCTGGGAGAAAATTGATATAGGTAGTAATGTATTATATGGCCATATTAAAATGATATTAATTATTAACAGTATAGTTATAAAATAGCCAACTAAAAGAAATTCTAAATACATACTCTCATTATTAAAATTAGGCAAGAAGGGTCAGGATGTGGTGGCATTTAAATCTAGCTCTTGGAAGGCAAAGGAAAACTGAACCCTGTGAGTTCAGGACAACCTCATCTACACAGTAGGCTTCTGGCTAGCCAGAGCCAGGTCAGGAGCCTTTGTCAATGTGAAGGTGTTTGGAATTACCTAGGAGACACAGCTCTATGTGGAGGCTTCTAGAAAGGATCAACCATTGGGAGAAAACCTCCCATAAGAGTAGATGGCACAGTCCAATGAATTTATAAAGCCTAACCTAGGCTGTTTTGTTGCATGATGATCAGCTAATTATATTACAGGTGCTTGACTTTCAAATAAAAGTAGGTGACATCACTCTGTGGGGCCCAGACATGCACATATCTGAGGAATAGCCTTTAAAATCTACTTGCCTTTATGTCTTTCTGAGCAAGCACATCCATTGTCCCTGCTGTTCAAAGCAACTTCAGATTTCTTGGGCCATATTGGAGCTATGGAGATATCTAGCTTCATGGACAGTTTTGAACCAGCAGTGATCCTCCTGCCTCCACTTCCTGAATGCTGGGATTGCAGGTGTGTGCAATCCATGCTCAGAAATGAACCAACATTCCTTAAATCCCAGTTGGCTACCCTAATCACACTACTTAGTACTTTTTTATTTAAGTAGTTTATTTTAAAAACTATTCATTAGTTATTACCCTGCAGTGTGCTAAGACCCAGATAAAGTTGACAATGTTTTCATCCTCTTCATGTTAGTGATATTATTGGGCAGAAATTAATGGAGTAAATGCCCTTGGACAAAAAGCAGGTTAATAATTCATATTCAGAGAGAAGAGTGGGGCATTCACCCCTAATGTACAAATCTCTGCAAGCTGAATCAGAAACTTAGTGGCTGTTCCTAGAAATCTGCCTATTACGATATCTCTGAGTTTTGCCAACACCTAATCAAGAAATTTTGTTTTGTTCAGTCATCTAAACTGGCATCTCCTAAAGAAAAGCTACCAATTCACAAGAATGTTTAATTTTATTATTATTTCCCAAGAGATCTTTCTCAATAGTTTTCTTTGAATAATTATAACAACAAACAAACAAAATAAAACCCACTTGTCATCATGTGAAGGACAGATTAGAGAAATGAGAATCCCCAAAAGATTCTGCACTATACCACAAGAACACTTGTTCATCTCTATTCACAGCAGCTCTATTCATGATAGCCAGAAACTGGAAACAACCTAAATGTCCCTTAACTGGAAAATGGATACAGAAAATTCAGTTCATTTATACAGTCGAATGCTACTCAGCTACTAAAGGCAAACACATTATGAAATTTGCAGGCAAATGCATGAAACTAGAAAATATCATCCCGAGCAAGGTAACCCAGACTCAGGAAGACACACATGGAACATTCTCACTTATAAGTGGATATTAGCCACAACGTACAGGATATCCATGCCACAATCCACAGACCCAAAGAAACCAAGTAATAAGGAGGGACCAAAGGAAGGATGTTTGATTCTCATTTGGAAGAGAAAATAAAAATGGCATTGCAAGTGGATGGAGTGGGGGGAATGGGTAGAAGAGGTAGTGGGAGAGAAACAGGAAAGGAGATGCAGGGAGATGGGGGACTGGAGAGAGAAAAGAAATTGGGGTTATCACTAGGACTACCTAGAGACACAGAACAGGGGAGGCTCTTGTGAGTCTATGGGAATTACCTTAGCTGAGACTCCTAGTAGAGGGAAATATAGAGCCTGAAGAGGCCCCCTCCTGTAATCAGGTGGGACTATCAGTGGAGGGAAGGCCATTAATCCACCTACAAAACCTTTGGCCTTAAATTAGTCTTGCCCGTTAGCTGTGCGGGGAGAAAGATGGGATGGAGATTGAGGGATTGGCCAAACAATGACTACTCCAATTTAAGACCCACCCCATCAGAGAGAGCCAACCCCTGACACTATCAATGATACTCTTCAAGGCTTGTAGACTGGAGTCTAGCAAAAGTGTCTTCTTAGAGGCTTCATTCTGCAACTCGTGGAACCAGACGCAGAGACCCACAGCCAAACATGAAATGGAGCTTAGGAAGTCTTGCAGAAGAGTTAGGGGAAGGATTATGAAGCTAAAGGGGTCAAAGATACCACAAGAAGACCTCAGAGTTAACTAACCTTGGCTGATGGAAGCTCACAGTGACTAAGTCACCAACCAAAGAGCATGCATAGGCTCAACCTAGGATGCAGGCTTCCTACACATTTGTAGCAGACAATGATCAGTTTTTAATGCCCAAATATAGTACTCTTATTAATATATAACAGCAACAGGAAAATAATAGCCTGTGGGCTGTTAGCTGTCTCAGAAAGCAAGGACATATGCCACCAAATCTGACGACTCTAGTTTATTATCCAGAAGCCACAGGAAGTAAAGGGTCCACACACACACATAGTAAACTGATAGAAAAAGAATCAAGTCAATTATTACTACATTACTACATAGCATTACTACAAAATAAACTTGTTTTAAAGGTATGCCTTTATCCTGATTCAAAAGTTGATTTTATGCGTATGGTATAATATATTTTATCAATCCACTTTTCAGAAAAATATTTATTTTTGTCTGAGATTTTTACCTCATGCATGTATGTGCAACACCTGAGTGCAAATGCCTGCAGAGTCCAGAAGAGAGCATCCGAACTCCTGGGACTGGAGCTTCAGATGGTTCTGAGCTGCAGTGCTCTTAACTGTTGAGCCGACTCTCCAGACGTTATCAATCCACTTCTGGGCTCCTCTTTACTGCTCACAGTTTAAAACTAGAAATAACAGGAAAAAATTTAATGGTAACATGTCACGAAGGAGAGCAAGGCAACACATGCTTTCATAAATCCTTAATAATTCTCAGCGCTAATCATCATGTAAGAACCAGAAGTTAAATGACACCTCGTCAGTCTTACAGGATAAAATGTTTTGTTACATTTCTTCCCTGTAGTTTAAATGCCTGCCATTTCTGTCTATCTCCATTGCTTTTCTTGACGCTGTGATAAAATACTGGGCAAAAGCAACTCAAAGAAAGAATTCCCTTTGGATTACAGTTGGAGTGGGTACAGTCCATCCTAGAGCATTCATATGGTGCCTGATGTTTGGAAGTAGAAAGAAATGAGTAATGGTGATTTTTTCTTTTTCTTTAGTATGGGACAACAGTCCATAGGATGGTGACTCCCACATTCCAGGTGGACCTTCCATCCTCAGTTAAACCTCTTTGGAAACGCTCTCACAGATGCATCCAGAAGCGCACCTTCTAGTTTATTCACAAGACAGTCAAGCTGACAATATTAACCAACACGTTAAGCATTTCCCAGTATGGATATAGCTTACATTATGTAATAGTTACGCATCTTGATTTGGCTCTCTGAATATTACTACTTTCACATATTGTAAGAATGTGTTTCATGCAAACATTCACACTCAAATGTGGTCATTGTCCTGATTTGTAAGGAGTACGCTACAAAATGATTAGTGAATGCATGAGTGTGTGATATAGCAGTGCCTGATGGGTTCATAATGTCATTCTTTAGGCAAATTACCCAGTGTCAGAAAAACTGAACACTGTGTCATTGGAATAACTATGAAAAATTGCTTAAAATCATGGCTGGGTGGCGGATAGGAAAATAGCTTCATTTGCTAATGAGAAAGAATTCATATTCTTTTTTTTTTTTTAGATTGGTTCATTGTGTACTGAAAGAAATATCCCTGCAAAGAAGCAGTGCATTTACTGACCAGGAGTCTGTGAGCTGACAAGGCCTGTGCCCTGGGACTCACTCCTTCCCAGGGCAGATTGGTCACATTTGCAACTGAAAAGCTTCTGTAAGGCAAAGGACAGTGTCCCACTGCAGATGGGATTGTGAACAGGTAAAACCACTCTGGAAATCTGGCATTTCCTTGGAAAATTGGAAATAGTTATACCTGAAAACCCAGCCATACCACTTCTGGGCATATACCCAAAAGATGCCCACCATATCAGAAGGACACTTGTTCCACTATATTCATAGCAGCCTTATTCTTAACAACCAGAAGCTGAAAACAACCCAGAAATCCCTCAGCGAAAGAATGGATACAGAAATGTGGTATATTTACACAATGAAATACTACTCAGCTATTGAAAACAAGGATATCATAAAATTTGCAGGCAAATAGGGGGAACTAGAAAATATTGTCCTGAGTGAGGTAGCCCAGACTCCAAAGAGACATACATTGTATGTATTCACTGATAAATGAATATATACATTGTATGTATTCAGAATACCGATGATATAATTCACAGACCATATGAAGCTTAAGAAGGAAGGCCCAAGTATTCTTCAATCCCACTCAGATTGGTGAACAAAATAATCATGGGCGTCAGAGGGAGGGCCCTGGGTGTGAGAGGGCAGGGACAAATAGGAGGGCAGAATCAGTTATAGGGGTGGGCTTCTCAGGAGAGAAGCCCAGAGCGCCAGGAGAAGAAGTAGAAATACTCAGCAGTGTGGGGTGCTGAAAGGGGTAACCACTAGGAAGTCCCAAACACCAGGAATGTGGGAGGTTCCCAGGACCCAGTGGGCATGACATTAGTTGAAATACCCAACAGAAGGGAGATAAAACCTGAAGAGACCACACTCCAGTACAAAAACATGGCCACCCACCCATCTCAAAAATTTTAACCCAGAATTGTTCCAGTCTAAAGGAAATATAAGGGGAAAAGGAGAGATGGAAGTAAAGGACATCCAGACGCTACCCTACCTTGGGATTCATCCCATCTGCAGACACTAAACCCTGGCACTATTGCTGATGCCAAGATGTGCTTTCTGATAGGTGCCTAGCATGGCTGTCCTCTTAGAGGCTCTGCCAGCACCTGACTGAGACAAATGCGGATACATATAGCCAACCTTTAGACTGAGCCCAGGAACCTCTATGAAAGAGTTAGGGGAAGGGCTGAAAGTGATTGCAACCCCGTAGAAAGAACAACAGAATCATCTAACTGGACCCCTAAGAGCTCCGAGGAACTAAACCACCAACCAACAGGGATACATGGGCTGGTCCATGACCCCTGCTACATGTGTAGCAGAGGATTGCTTTGTCTGGCCTTAGTGGGAAGGGATATGCTTGGTCCTGTGGAAGTTTGATGCCCCAGAGAAGGCAGATGCTACAAGGGTGAGGTGGGAGTGGGTGTGGGGAGTACTTTCTTAGAGGCAAAGAAGAGGGGGAATGGAGAGGAGGACTCTTAGAAACCAGGAAGTGGGACAACATTTGAAATGTTAATAAATAAATATACACAAAGTCTGTAAATAGAAAAACATAAAGACAAAGAATGTAAAACACACACAAACAAGAAACAAGGGGTTGTCAGCAATTGGATTTCAAACGTAAGTTTAAAACAGTAACCATTGTTCCAGCCTTCTCTTAGAAGACTTTGTCTTTCATAGGCTGTGTTATCTGAGATTTGTGGCCACTTATCTGTGTGACAGATTCCATTTTACCTATCACGTTAAAAGAACCATTTGCTAATACTTGTTTGAAATTGTAAAGAGGTTAAAATTTCCTTGATTAATTTGATTATAAACATTCTATATGGCTGATTACTAGACCACTTCCATCCACAGATACCTTCTCATAAAACATGTTCTTCTCATCTTCATCATTTGGGTCAGAAAAGTTATTAAAATTGGCCAATGGAAATAAAGGTTATTGGAAAGAACTATGAAGGGAAGAGAAAGTTCTGGTTGTATTTATTTTTTAAAGCAACCCCTAAAATAATATCTTATGGAATTTTAATGTAGTAATTGGAATCAAGACATAAAAAATACCATATTGCATTAAATACAAATTTAGTGCATCCTTAAGACCAGATAATTTTCAAGAACACGATTTGATATTATGATTCTGTTCATGGTTCAAGCCTTTCTGAAAACTGAAGAACATAGCACACTGTGAAGAGTGAAACTATACTTCCACATCCTGTTTCCCTAGACTTAGTCCAAACAAGAATATCACTTTTAAGTAAGTTTTCTATCCAAACAGGCCAAGTTCCTTTCTCTCTCCTCTCTGTCTCTCCTTGTTACTCTCTGTGTGTCTGTTTCTCCTTGTCTTATGTGTGTGTATGTGTGTGTGTGTGTGTGTGTGTGTCTGTGAGAGAGAGAGAGAGAGAGAGAGAGAGAGAGAGAGAGAGAGAGAGAGAGAGAGAGAGAGAGAGTGTAGCTTTGTTTTGTATAACTGATATTCTATGACTGTGAAAGACCATGCTTAGAAAGGTTCAATTTTTGAGAATTAATCATTATTTTGTACTGATAGAAACCCTAGAAAAATGTGTGCATTTATCTATCACAGGACCACACATCAGTGGGATATTTGTTGCCACAAAATAAGACTTCACTGATTTGTTTAGCTGAAACAATATTTTATATTCTTCGTGATAAAACAAAGGGACTGAAAGTCCTAATTTTATTCTGTTGCTGTGCTAAAACATCCTGACAAAAGGTGAGTTCGGGGAGAAGTTCAGTCTTAGTTCCAATCCCTCATCACTGTGGGAATGTCAGAGATCCTGCAATTTGAAGCAGCCAGTCATCTCACACCCATAGTCAAGAGTAGAGAGCTTGAATGCATGCAATGTCATTTGCTTTCTATTTCACTGCTGATTGATGTTTGCATTCATACAGCTTATGCCTAGTGGATTGTATGTGAATGGTACAGTCTGGTATGCTCAGGGTCTTCCCACGTCTATTAACTGACTTAAGGCAATCTCTCATAAACAAACTATAGCTAACCCAATATAAACATCCTTCGATGAGCATTAGGACTGTTTCTGATAAAAGGAGGCACAGTGTATACTTTGTACACCTGAAATACCCACATTTGAGAAATTGAGACAGAAGGATGATGAATCCAGTGTCATGCTTGCCAGCACAGTGACATTAAGGCCAGCTTTTATTACAAGATACACCTTTTCAAGACAATTAGGAACCTTACTTACTCTTGCTTAGTAAATTACACTGCAGTGGAAATGTTAGTTTTTCTATCTCTTTGTACAGGCCCTGTCAGGTTACTCTACCCAGAAATATCAACTTTTTATATTTCTGCCAGTCTGCATGCCTTTGTGTATTCCAATGTAAAGGCTTTTATATTGATGGCCACACAGTATGACTGAGCTAGTAGACAGCAGTGCTCATTGGTTTATATTTATTTATTATTAGGTAGAACTCTTACATTCATTTGTGTGTTCCTTTGCAGGTAGCATCTGGTCTTATTTTGATCATTCACCAATGTCCGCCACAAATTATTTAGGTAGCTTTGACATCATATTAAAGGGTCACAACAATGTCATGAAATACAATGTTGCTTTCAGTAAATTACACATCAAAGCCAGGGACATCCACATTTTCTCATCTATCTGCATTTTCAGCACCAATTTTCCATTAGTCAAACATGTTCAATTTGTGCTAAAACAAAACAAAACAAAACAAAAAACAACAACAACAAAAAAAAAAACCCCACAACCACCAAAAACATGTTCCAAATTTGCCCTTTGCCCTGGTTAGTTTTACAATCAACTTGACACAACCTGGAGTCACCTGAAAAGCAGAAACCACAGTTAGAGATATGCTTACATCACATTAACCTGAGAGCATGTCTGAGGGGGAATTGTCTCAATTGGTATCTGTGGAGAAGGGATAGGCCTACTGTGGGTGGTTCTCTCCCTAGGCAAGTGGGCCTGAATACAGAAGAAAACTGGCTGAGCATAATTTTGGGAGTGAGACGATAAGCAATGTTTCTCTATAGTTTCTGTGTACTTCCTATTCTAACATCCACGTGTGGTGGAATGTGAACTGGACAAGTTTATGTCGAG
This sequence comes from Micromys minutus, assembly GCF_963924665.1. Classification (NCBI taxonomy): domain Eukaryota; kingdom Metazoa; phylum Chordata; class Mammalia; order Rodentia; family Muridae; genus Micromys; species Micromys minutus. Next base: position 64,041,930 of record NC_137975.1, on the reverse strand, counting down.
GCGTTTATCCCAGCAACAGAAACAAACAGGAACATCAGTTTAACTCTACCTTCAGCAAATCTTTTCCTAGCCAATGAACTTCCAGGCTTTGAAGAACTTCATCTTTGTACAGTTTAAGGCTCCGGTGTCAACACCAAACAGAAGACAGGCATCAGAAGCAAACTAAAGACCTTGCTTGTGTTCATGAGATTCATTGTCGGGGCAAGCCAATGCTACCTCCAGCTTCAATTGAGGTATCTTCTCACAGTATCTGTGTTCTGATGGCAAAGCCATTGCAGAAAGAGATTTGCACTGATTTGTATGGATTCTCAATCCGATGACTTACACATACTAAGAACTGAAGGAAAGCCTGCTTATAACCTAGGAGACAGTTTTACAACCCATCAAAACTTTGTAGTAACTGCCCTGTATAAGTAAAGAAGAGGGTTTATCATTGCTAAATTGTCCTGTGAAAGAGATACAGATTGGATGGCTCAGGTGTCTAGAATGGCTCTGAATCACACCTTAAAAGTGTGGCATAGGAGGAACTGAGTGTAGAAGCAGAGGTGAACAGTATAGATCTCAATCTAGGAGAAAAATCAGAAAAAATAAAGTAAAATAGATTCAGCAGGCTGAAATTATTTGGCATCCACCAGTATTCACCAAGCATCATAATATATAAACGGTTCAATCATATGTATACAGCGCAAATGGATAACATGTAGGCTAACACCCTTTTGAAATTCAAGCTTGAACTGAAGATGCTTTCGAAGGCTTCATTATTAAGACAATGCACTCCTCTTCCAGATGTTGCCAGTTCCATCCCCAGCACTTATGCCAAGTGGCTCACAACTGTTACTCCTACCCCTGGTGCCCTTTTCTGGTCACTGCAGGCACCTGTACTCACATGCAGTTACCTACGCACAGATACACATGGACACATAAAGAAAAAATAAATAAAAATAGATCTTGAAAGCTGCATTTGACCTAACATTTCCTTTTATATAGTCACCTAACCAACATTTGTAAACAGACAGCAACCTACACTCTCAAACATCAACTGGATTCTCTATCAGTAGCAATGGCTCAGCTTCTCTCAAAGACCTGCATCCATTAGTTATCCATAAGTTTAAACCTAGCTAGAACCAATAGGTCTATATGTTTGCCAGTTAAGATTTATAAAACTCAATTTATTAAGATTCCCTTATTTTCAAATTGTAAAAACCAAGTCTCCAATGGGGTAAACTGATTGTGAAGAATTGTCAACTGTGCTCTGGGAGTGTCCCACTGCAGAAGCACTTTAGGGTCTTTTGAGTTAGGGACACGTTTAAACACATAGTAATTCCTCACATAGTACATTGTACCTTTGGGACAATTGCCATGTTCAGAAGTTACACAAGGATGAAAAACAATAGCTGAAAACTTTACAGAGATTTCTGTGGAATGAGTGGAAATAAGTAGCTAAATGTATGGAGACAGGTGGAGCTTTATTAATAGTGACTTGAAGTCAGAACCCCCTCAATTCATTCTAATTGGATTAAGGTGACCAGCCACAATCCCTGCCTCAGAACAAAGAATAAATCACACTGTGAGGAACTAAGACTCAACAAAACTCATTAAATCTTCCAGGACAATGGCAAAGGAAAAGAACAAAGCCACCAAGCTGCCTAGTTTTATGTTAACTTAACACAAGATGCAGTCATCAGAGAAGAGGTATCCTCAACTGAGAAGTTGCCTCCAGAAGGTTGGGCTGTAGCCAAACCTGTAGGATATTTTCTTAATCAGTGATCAAAGCAGAGAGTGACCACAGTGAGAGGGACAACCCCTGGGCTAGTGGGCCAGTGTTCTAAAAGAAATCAGAGTAGCAAGCTATGAGAAACAAGCCAGTAAGCACCCCCATCTCTATGGCCTCTGCATCAGCTCCGGCTTTCAGTCCCTGCCCTGTTTGAGTTCCCTTCTTGGCTTTCTTTGATGAAAAACAGTGCTGTGTAAGTGTGAGCCAGAAAAACCTTGTCCTTCCTGTGTCCCTTTGGTCTTGGGGTTTTATCACAGCAGTAGAAACTCTAAGTAGAAAACCACCTCTGATACAGAAGGGGGGAAAGTGAAGTTTAATCAAATAGAACAAAAGGAAACAGGAGAAAATAACCAGAAATATGTCAAACTTAACATGAATCTGATGGAATGAAGAAAGTGGGGATTATAGAACTAAATGGAAGCTATCTCAAAATGAGAAAGGAAACAAAAGTGTGTGGAACAGTGGATGACCACCTTTGGGAACAACATTGAAGCACAGCCTCAGACATGCTGATGATCTCCATTCTTCCTTGTCTAGCTGAAGTTTTCTTCACCTAGGTGGCTACAGGGTCCTCTAACATTTGCATGAGACCGTAGGCTACTTAAAATAAAGTCAAGTGAGGTAATGTTTGACAAGAGACAGGAAGACTCAGCAAGTGAGGGAGCTTGCAATCAAGCCTAAGGACCTGGGTTCAGTCCTCCAATCTGCAGGTTAGAAAGAGAAAGCAATTCCCACAAGTGATCCTCAGATAAACTGAGACACTGAAGATTTCATTTTATCATTATTCGGAAATAACACAATAGCTCAGTTTTGTAGAAAACAGTTCCTGGTGTTTATAGCAAATAATGGCTTCAGGATTTAAAAAAAAAAAAAACCAATATATACCGTGTTGTTTATTGTTATTTACATGGGTTCTTCTTTGGATACATAGTTTTAAAGTACTCTCTCCCATGCTATAGTTTGTCTCTTTTCTGTGCTGACTTTTAAATTTTGGCAATGAAGCTTCCTAGTGTGAAGGCAGTCCTGTGTTCCTGTATGTTTCTCCTGCCTGTGTCTTTGTGATAGGTGTTTCTTAAAAGAACACAAGCAAACGACTGAAAGGTACAGGAGGCCCTGCTTTGTCTTAATCACTAGGGAAATGAAACTGAAAACCACAAAGAGGTGCTCCATCGAAGGCAAGAAACAGTCATCAAAGAGGCAAAAAGGCCCAGGGAATTGGCTCAGGGGTTAAAGTACTTGCTGTATGAGTGTGAGGATCTGAGTTCAGATTCCCAAACAGATGTAAATCTTTAAGAATGCATGACAGCTCCCCTGTAGGTCAAGCCTCAGGGGATAGACAATCCCCAGACTAGCCACAGTCCAGAACTTCCAGATTTGAATGAGAGGCAAGGCCTCAGTAAATGAGATGGAAAAAAATAATAGAGGTTGGTTCCCAATGTTAACTTTGTATGTTTGTTCACGTTGCACACCAAAAAGAAGTGCATTTAAATAGTGCAAACTAAATGGATGACTCTAAGAAATAGCCTAAAGAAGGAGCTTGACAAACACGTCGCTCTGGGTTTCTGGAAACCCTCCTGCTTAACAAATGGCCCTCTCAGGGCCTGGAGATGCTGAGTCTCTCTCCAGCATCCAAATTGGTTGGCCCCAAGTCACCTAAGTTCCAGTTCTGGGGGATGAGATCCATTCCTTGGAGTGAGATGAGCATGCACACCCATGCACACACATACATACACACACACACACACACACACACACACACACATTTCGAGTTAAAAATAAAATAAATCTTACAAAATGTATAGCCAGTTCTTCATCATTATAATGAGTGTGGTTGGGAGAAACCATGGGGCTCGGTCATTGGGCTGAGAGCAGGCGTGACTGCCCAGATCCACAAGCATTGCACGGATTCTGCTCAGGGCTGAGGATAGAAATTTCCCACTGCAAAAAACTCCATAAACAACCACAGGTAAAGGTGCTAATGGTCCTGTGACAGGGTGTAAATCCGTAGCTAGTGCCTGTGCAGAGGCATTCACGTAAGCCTCGTTAGTTCTATCTAACCCTTCTTCTCGTCAACAAGGGGAATATACTTTCAGATGGTACGGAATGTTTAGAGGCACAGCATGAATAAATCATCCAAACCCTGTGTGCATTCTGATACATTGCTGTCTCCATAGAACCAATGGGGATCCTGGGACTGTATTTCTCCTTTTGTTGCCTTGGCTTGACACAGCCCTAATATTTAAGACTAGAAACTTGACTTTCTATTTTTATTTTAAAATGATATATCCTTACATGGAGAGTCAATTTTTAGTTGATTTATATGAAAGGTTGAGTATTAGATGGCAATGGGGAATTTTCTGTTCACCTGAAATTTTTCTTTGTGTTTTAAATCTTTTGCAAAAGCCTTTTACATTCAACTGATATTTGTGCATTTCTTTGTGGAGTTCATTATATAGTTGTATACATATGTAATGATTAAAATATGGTAATTACCATTTTCATCTCTAAATTTCATTTCATTTTTACTTCTTGGGAGATTGCCTCTAGAAGTTATGGGATATATAGTGGACCGTTCTTTACTGTGTCCTAAACTTAGATTAGACTTAACTATTCAAAGGACTGTCTCAACTCATTAGCTGCTCAAGTAATGACACTGAGAACTTTTTTTAATTATGAAAGCTTGGCCTACAAGAGTCATACAGATACAGCTGAGCAAGCTTGCAGCTAGCCATCAGACTGAACATGGGGACCCCAATGAAAGTGCTAAATAAAGAACTGAAGGAGCTGAAAGCAGTCGTAACCTCATAGGAAGAACAACATTATCAACCAACCAAACCCTCCAAAACTCCCATGGACTAAAACACCAACAACTGTGCACACATTGAGAGACTTATTGATCCAGTAGCATATAACTGAAGACAGCAGTGTCTTTGATCCAGGGAGGTCACGTTTTCCCAGTATAGGAGAATGGCAAAAAAATGGGGTGGAGAAGGTGATTAGGATGGAGTGCACCTTCCTGAAGACAAATAGAGGTGTAGGGGAGATGGGAGTGGGGAAGGGAAAAGGGATAACATCTCAAATGTAAGTACAGTGCATCTAAGGAAAAAAATGAAAGAAAAGAAAAAAAATAAAGAAAACATAAAATAAACTTGGCCTTAGGTTATGCCTTAGAGTTTTTATTTTTTGCACAAAACGTCATGACCAAGAAGCAAGTTGGGGAGGAAACGGTTTATTCAGCTTACAATTCCACATTGCTGTTCATTACAAAAGAAAGTCAGGACTGGAACTCAATTAGGTCAGGAAGCAGGAGCTGATGCAGAGGCCATGGAGGGATGTTACTTACTGGCTTGCTTCCCTTGGCTTGCGCAGCTTGCTTTCTTATAGAACCCAGGTCTACCAGCCCAGGGATGTCACTACCCGCAATGGGCTGGACCCTCCCCCCTTGATCACTAGTTGAGAAAAAGCCTTATAGCTGGATCTCATGGAGGCATTTCCTCAACTGAGGCTCCTTTCTCTGTGATAACTCCAGCTTACATAAAGTTGATACAAAACCAGCTAGTACAGCTGGCTTTATCCCAACTAGCTCCTATAACTTAAATTAGCTTACGTCTACTAATCTATATTTAGCCACAGGGCTCCTCAGTACTGGCACCACTTTATTCCTTTGCTCTGGATTCTTTCCCAGAGTTCCTTTCTCTGCCGGATGTCCTGCCTATCCTCTCCTGCCTAGCTCTTGGCTACTCAGCTGTTTATTAAACCAATCAGAAGGTGCGTCAGGCAGGTATAGGACAGAGACACGCCTTCACATAGTGTATAAAAAGCTTATCCCAACAACCTACTTCAACTCTAAAGTGATCATGTGAGTTCCCACAAACAAGTGAGATCATGTGGTTCCCATCTTTATGCACTAGACTTATTTACATGATATGCAACCATCTTCCTAAATCAGTGTTACTACCTGTGATGGGTTTCACGTACTTTGTGGCTTGATATTATGATACATTACTATCCATATCAACATCGATTCAGATCCTTCATCCCTCAGTGAACAGTTTTATCAGTTCTATGTTTGGATCTACAAATGGTGCTGAATTTTTTTTTTTTTTTTGATAGTTAAATTTTTCTTCCCCTTTGAGGAAGCACTATGGTATTTGTCATGTTGTCTAATTACCTAAACTGATTCAAGCTCTGAGGAAGAGCTCATCAGCTCCCAGGATTTACTTCCCTTTTGATGGCAGCCACCCTCAGGTGAAATGACACCTTGAGGTGCCTTGGTGTTGATTTCCACAATGCTTAGTGATGCTGAGTATTTGTGATGTACTTGTTGGTCATGTGTATGTCTTCTGAGAAACAGCTATTCAAGTACTTTGTTCCTTTTATTTTTAATTGGAACTTTGTTTTTCTGTTGAATGTTTTTGCACTCTTTGAATGTTCAGAATTTTATTTTCCTTCCTGGTATATAACTCCTCAACATTTTCCCTACTTTATTGTCTGGACTATTTCCAGTATGGTGGGAAAAATATCCTCCTTTATACTTTTTGCTATGTATGGAGTTCTGGATTAGTCTCTGGTGCCTTTCTATGTTTCCAGAAATTTTTGTTTATCCCAATGCTTTGAAGTGTTTCTGCTTTGCTTATTATAGCTTCACTGTTTCTGAGATCACATTTTAAAAATCTTCATTTTGGGACCATTTGGGACTTCAGTGACAGGTAGGATGCTTTCCATATGTACAGATGGGAAGGAGACATGTCTTCAGGGCACTGTAAATCAGTAGATTTGGGGTCACATTTGCGAGTGAGTCGCCTGTGGCTTTGCAGGTTTTGGTGCCACTGAGAGGCATGTTGGCACCAGTGAAGAGGATATTGGTGGGACTGTCCTGTGAGACTCTAGAGTTTTACAGGGGCTCCATTATTAATCTAAGGAAGAAATCAACACTGCAGCATTTTGGAAACTTGGAAATGGCTATAAAAAGTTTAAGCTCCTTCTCTGGAACAGAACTACCCCACAAATTTTACCAATGAGTATCTTCCTCCTTCCTTCCTTCCTTCCTTCCTTCCTTCCTTCTTTCCTTCTGTCCTTACTTCCTCCTTTTCTTCCTTCCTCCCTCCATTCTTCCTCCATTATTCCTTCCTTTCCTCCTTCCTTCCTTTTTCCCTTCCTTCCTCCATCCTTTCCTTCTTTCTTCCCCACCTCCCTAACTTCCTTCTCCTTCTTCCACTCTTCCCTCTCTTTAACTCTTTCTCTCTGTCTCTCTGTTTCTCTCTCTCTCTCTCTCTCTCTCTCTCTCTCTCTCTCTCTCTCACACACACACACACACACACACACAAACATACACACATACACAAACACTCACACACACACAAACACATACATACACACACTGTTGCTGTGAGAAATTTCCCTTGTAGGGCAGGTTGGTCTGGAATTCATTATGCAATTCAGATGTCTTCAATTCAGGGTAAACCTCCCATCACTTACCCCGGAGTGCTAAGGTTACAGACAGGTGTCATGATGCCTGCTTCATGTGTCTTTTATCTTTATCTTGAGAAAGAAATATTGACTCCTTTGATATTTTGTTGAATAACCTCCATGTTATGCTAGGGTTGTTTGTGACACATGTCTGTACCTCAAAGACATTCTTTGGGCCATGTTTTCTTTTTCTTCTTCTTTTTCTTTTTTTTCCTGCTCAGCTCCCATGGATGTCACCTTCTTTGAACTGTTAGTCGGGCTGACTGCCATCCAGTTACCACTCAAAGTTTAATCTCAACCACTGTTGCTTAAGATTTATGTCGAGCTGCATTGAGAGTCACAATATTTATGAGCAAGTTTCTGAATCATAGACAGAAAATTCATATCTCCAAATGCTCTACTGGCTATCCATAAATTAGCCCATAGGTACGCGTAAGTGTACTATCAGCCAAAACCACAGCTTTACCATCTCCCAGGACAGTAGCAATTACTGAATTGCCTCGTGGCATGAGTCCATGAAGCATGGGATAAAAATATCCTCAAAGCACAAGTGGCTTTTATGCTGCATATTTTCCCCTGTGGTGGCTCCCTTGAGGAATTTCTCACTGAGACGAATATTGGAAAAGCCTGCCATAGCAGCTGAGTTACTCTCATTTTATATGCCCTGTAGTTCGGGTGCTTCTCTGCTTTTCAACACAAGTGTCTGGGATCTTATCATTAAAGCAAGACTGAAAGCAGGGATAATGGACATGAGCATTTCTGCCTTAGAATTGATGTTATTAAAATGTTTATGGAAATATGTAAAAGTATTGTGCCATATCCTTAAGAGATCATGTCACATTTGGGCATATAAAAATTACTCAGAATCCAATTTCTCCAGTTTGGTAATCCAGCACTTTTAACATTTAAATATTTAGTGTATTCCTTGCACACACACATTTAAAGAACAAACCTCAAGTTATAATTAAACTACAAAACCCACGTAAAGATAAGGTGATATGAAATAATGAAAGTTACCAGTGATATGGGATTTTTCTTAAAATAATTCTTAATAATTTGGCTACAGCAATGTAAAGAATCAGGAAGAACTGGTACAAAAAAAGAACTGTTCAAAGGTTTACATAAAATAGGTGTTGAAATAATGCTTATTCCAGCCTGTGCCAGGAGCCAAATCTGTGCCATTTTGTGAAGACTGCTCTACATATGTTTTGTCAAGCACAATTATTGCAGTGTTTGGATTCTTGACATACTACATAGAAATGTATTTGCTGCAATGGTAGAGACAGACCTACAAAACTGACATCTCACTACCCATTGTTTCAGATCCAAGAATTCACTTTGTTACTAGGAAGAAGGTGGCCATTTGGAATGAGCCATAAAAGGTTATTGAATGAAACCACCAAGTTGGAGAAAAGGTAGATCCAAAGCTACAAAAGTCAAGTGATAGAACTCTAATAAAAATTCAGAATCCACTTTCTGCTAAACAGGGTATTAACAAAGTCAAATGCAAAACAACCGATCCCTCTTGGCTTCTAAGGCTGCACTCTTCTGAGCACTCAATTCCAAAGGAAATTAAACATGAAAAGTAGATGCTGCTGCTTCATTCAGAGGTCACACTCCTTTTCATTCTTATTCCTAAGTGCTTCACAGATATATTTCATCAGAACAGCAATGGGATACTGAAGAGATAGCTGCTACATTTTATAGGACCCCAGAGATTTCATTCTAGGGTTAAAGGGAAATGATTCTCAGGTTGCCGATTGAGCTGCAAGGTATACACATAGAAAATCAATTGACTCTTTGAAAGAATGAGGTGCCTAGCCAGGAACTGTATTCATACAATATAAATTGCCAGGAAGAAGCAGATCTGCTGGTGACAAAGCTTGAGTCAAACAGAAAATTTAAAAGGTAATTGCAAAGTCCATAAATGTAACACTCACTTTAAATAATGTTTCCACTATCTACCATAACAGTTTAACAATTTTGAACAATTATATATACAAGATAGAAAAATTTTCACCTGGACCGTATACCTAAAGCACCTGATTTAGCTGGATCCTCTTTTAAAATTTTATATCCTTTGGATATTAATTAATTTTTAGATAATCGCAACAGAGGAATGTTGTTGGTTGGGTTTTACCATTAGGACAACCCCAGGAAAAACAACCAAAATGCTGAATTGGTATTAATCATTTAAGTGTTATATCTTCCAATTTAAAATGTCATACGCACGTTAAAACATTATACATAGCTGGAAAATTAAAAAGGTTACTGAGTAGGAAGACATCATGGGCATATACTGTGGCTTGCCACACTTTCTAGAAGCCTAAAACTATTGGCTGGAGAGAGGATTTTATGAGAGCATGGTCTCCAGAGGAGCCTAGTTCAGTTCCTAATGCCCTGGTCATGAGGTTCACAATTGCTTGGATCACTGGCTCCAGAGCATCAGCTCTCTAATTCTAGCCCCTGTGAGCGTGTATAATCACTGCACATACCTGCACACAGCCAGACACACACATTAATAACTCATTAATATGGAGGTGTAATTTAAAAGAACCCTAACATGTCAGTTCTCACCTTGACAGATCAAGAAATAATTAGTGAACATTTCACATAATAAATGAAAGTGATCTGAGAAGACAAAATTTGGGAGCAGTGAAGGAAGACAGGTGAATGATTGAGTTAAATTCATGACTGTTAAAAAATGCACTTTGAAGTTGCAAAACAGATAAGCATTTTGCTATGCAAATTTCGAGCAGTAAAGCAACACTTTTTTTTTTAAGTGTTCACAGGCTTTTCTTTCTAAGTTTTGAAAACCATATTCAGAGTGATGGGCTTTATCACAGAATTTTTATATGTACTTGGAGCTTGTTGATACTCCTTCAATGTTCAGTCTCCATTCTGCCTGCCCCTTCTCCCCCACAAGTCCTCCCCTCTACATTCATAGCATGTTTATACTGTTACCTTATTATGTCTTATCATTTTTCCCATTAAGATCTCTTTGTCTTGGCAACAGCCTGGGTTGTTTATTTCCATGGGACCCATTTGGCTGACAACTCAGTTGGCTATATCTCTTTACTGGACACTTTGTTTGGTGACAAGAGATGGCCAGTTGAAACTCCATTTCCCCCATGATCAGGAGATGCCATTAGGATTACCTTCACATATATCAGGGAGTTACTGCTGAACTAGAATTCCCTATCACCCTCAAATGGCCTTAACTGTAGCAATGTCTGGTTTGATGCCCACACCACAAGATGGAACTCATACCTGACACTGCCTGGTTGACCAAGAACAAGAATAAGAGCCTAGAAAGCTTAGAGACCTAGGGAAAAACTAGATATTACTGGTTTTAAAAATGTAGTGATAAAATGACTCCTAATAATATTCTGCTATATCATAGCATAGATCAGCGCCTTGCCATCATCAGAGAAGCTCTCCCTCCCTCTGTAGCAGATAGAAACACATACAGAGACCCACAGTCAGACATTATGCAGAGAGTAAGTGACCTTGGACCTCACAGTTCCAAATAATTGTCTTCATCAAATCCCCACCCTCAGAGCTCAGGGGATCCTATGGAAGAGGAGGCAAAAAGAGTGTAAGGACCAGATTGGATGGAGGATACCAGAACAAGGCCATCTAAACCAATGTGATCAAAACTCAGAGACTGAAGCAACAAGCACAGGACCTATGAGGGTGTGCCCCAGGCCCTCTGGAAATATAGCATGGCTTCCAATTCATGGTCTGTTTTTATGGGGCTCATGGGAGTGTGAATGAGTGGGCACCTCTTTTTTGTGTTTTTTCCTGGGCTCCTCTCCTTCTGTTAGGCTGATTCGTTCAACTTCAGTGTGATGGGTGTTTTGGTTATTTTATTCTATCTTATTTTTTGTTCCGTTCTGTTTTGTTCTTATCTCTTAGAAGCTTGTTGTTTTCTTCTGAAGGACAGAAAGGGGATGGATCCAGATGAGAGGGGATGGAGAGGAACTGGGAGGAGTAGAGGGAAAGGAAAGTATAATTAGGACATATTGTGTGAGTAAAGACAAAGTTCAAAAACATGGAAAAAGGAAATAAAAACATAAAGGCCAGAAGCCAAAAGGAGAGAGAGAGAGAGAGAGAGAGAGAGAGAGAGAGAGAGAGAGAGAGAGAGAGAGAGAGAGAGAGAGGGAGGGAGGGAGGGAGGGAGGGAGGGAGGGAGGGAATTTATTTTACATCGTGAGATTATTTTTCTTCATATGTAATCAGTATTTAAATTAAAGGTTGCATTAAAACTTTAGATGAGCTGTTACCTACAGGAACCCACATGGAGTGGAAAGTAATAGCTGACCCTGAAGAGACTTAATATCTTTAGCCTAAAGTGTGCTCAGTTTTAAGGGACATAATTTAGCAAACTGTGAAACACTGGTTTTATTTTTAATTTTATGCCTTTCAGGCCTCATGGTCATCATGGGTGTGTGTCTCTTTTTTCATACATGTGTCCATCTTTATTACAGTTTCCCTCCCTCTACGTGTCCCAGTTTCTCACTGCTTCCCCTGCTTCAGATCCACTCAGTTTCTGTCTCTCATTAAAATATAATAGGCTTCTAATAAATAATAACTGGACATGAAAATAAATATTGTAAGATAAAACAAAATCCATACTATAGAGGTCAGAGAAGGTGACCCAAGAGAAGCAAGGGACCCCCAAGAGCAGGCACAAAAATCAGTGACCCAGATGTTCACACAGGCCTCCCATGAATAAACTAACCTGAAATCAATTAATATATATTAATAGGACCTGGTGCAGAACCATGTCAGCATCCGTGCTTGCTCCTTCCATCTCTTTGAAGTCATATGAGCCTTGCTTAGCTGATTCAGAGAGCCTTGTTCCCTTGGTGTTCTTCACCTACTCTGGCTCTTACATTCTTTCTGCCTCTTCTTCCATGGGGTTCCCTGAGCTCCAAGAGGAAGAATTTGATAGAGACATCTCATTTAGACCTGTATGTTCCATGGACTCGAGCTGTATGAAGTGTCGGGCCTTGAGTCTTGCATCTAAAGTTTCTCTGATGATGACTGAGTAAGGCATTGATCTATGAGTATATCAAAATATCATCAGGAATCATTTTATTGATACATTTTTATTTAAACTAGTAGTGTTTGGCTTTACCCTAGATCTCTTGGTTATCTAGTCTCTTGTTCTTGGTCACCGATTTAGTGTCAGGTATGGGTTCTATCTCTTAGAGTGTGCCTTAAGTCAAATGAAACATTATTTGGCCACTCTTACAAGTTTTATGCCACTATTGCCCTAGTATATCTTGCAGGCAAGGCAAATTTTAGGTCAAAAGAATATGGGTTGGTGCTTCCATTTCTCTTTTTGTAACCTGAAGAGTACCTTCCAGCATCAAAAAAAAAAAAAAAAAAAAAAAAAAAAAAAAAAAAAAAAAACAAAACAAAACACTAAAATATAGGGGTGAAGGCTCCATGTAGGTTCCAGCATGAATTCTCTAAGTTCAATGAGTTGTGTGGGTGTTGTTTTCAGCAATGGATCCAAGCTGTCAGTTTGTCAAGATCAATCAGTTGTCTTGGCAACATCCTAGGTTGTTTGGAGTTCCCATGGGACTCTCTTGGCCAACACCTCAAACTAATGCAATCCAGTCTCAATATTGGAAGTGTTGTTTGGTGAAAAGAAATAGCCAGTTGGTACTCCAGTTGGTCCCTGTTATTAGAAGACCTCATTATAATTGCCTTCAGATATTTTAGGACATTTCCATTGCAATACATTTCAATACCATCCCTAACATGACCCTCAATTCCAGTTGTCTCTGCCTGCATTCACTCCTCCCCTCTATCTTCACTGCCCTTACCGACGTGATGGTCCCTGTCTAACCCACTCAATCCCACTCTACTCTTAAAATGTATTCTAGTTACCTGTCCCAGGTAGATCCATGTGCCCCACCCCATTTCTTTTCTCTATATCTAACCTCTCTGCATCTATAGATTGTAGGTTAGTTATCATTTACTTAATGGCAAATATCAACATAAAAGTAAATAGATACCACAATTATCATCCTGGGTATTAATTACATCACTCAAAATGATTTTTTAAAATTCTGTTTATTTGCCCAAAAATTTCATAGTATTATTTCAAAAAAATAGTTGGATTATTAAATATACCCATTATGTAAATGTACCACATTTTTATCCATGTTTCTATTGAGGACATCTAGGTTGTTTCCAGCTTCTAGTTATTATGATTACAGCAGCAAGAAACATGGTTGAGAAAGTCATTGCTCTTCCTAACAGAAATTAAATTAAGTTAATTTCAAGGTAGATAGGCATTTTAGTAGAGTGTACCACAATTAAAAATAACTAGTGAGACCCTAGGTTATAGAATTTTTAGAGAGATTAATGAACTTATGGTTGTTTCTATTTGCTGAAGTATTGATCCAGAATGGTAGCCTAGGTCCATGTGTTTGAATGCTTTGCCATTTGGTTGTGTTAGGATCTGTAAGAGATGGAGTCTAGCAGGAGACTTGTCCTTGATGGGGAGATCATGGGTTCTCTGTCCCTGTCCTCAATGATTTTTCTCCTGGTCTTAGAATGTAAGTTGTTTTTCTCAGTTATACATTCCTACCACAGTATTCTGCTTCAAAGCGGGGCAAAGTAGCAAAGTCATCTGGGCATGAAACCAAGGAAACTATGAGCAGAAATAAACCTTTTATAACTTTATAACTTGAGTATATCAAGTATTTTGTTATAATGACTTGAAACTAGCCAACAAAATTATCTTATTAAACACCACAAACAACATATTTAAAATATAATCCTAAGGCAAACTTAGGCAACTTGTTATTAAATAAAAAGTAATCATTCCTTACACTTGAATTTTATGTTAACCCAGAATATTTAACCAAGTTCATTGTATATTATATGTTGTAATGTTTGATTAAAAAGATATCCAGTTTTTCAGTTCCCAGGCTGGCCTCAAACTTGTGATCCTCCTGCCTCTGCCTCCTTCAGCAAATCCTACCAGTGTGAACCACCACAACTGACCAGTTATTTCAGTTCCAAACTGTAAATAATCTGAGCATATTCAATTTTACCTCCATTAAGAAAAAGAATGACAATACGTTTTCAATCATGTGTGAAGAGGATCCCTTATCATTACAAGTGAGAAACGGAACACAGAAACCAATACATGGAATATTCTTAATCACTGTGGCATTTCTTTCAAATTTAGTCTGTAAAGAGTATGGACATATGTCCCCCTATTGAATGAACACTGTGAGATATGGTTTATTTTAACAGCACTTAGAGACAATACTTGTGTGTCAGCTTACCACAAACATGGTATATAAAAATCCATTTCATCATACAATAATAAAGTTGGCCAGATTCTGGGACCAGTTTACCATTCTCGGTAAAGCTTTTAAAGAATTGAGAAACAACTGTGGTAGCTTAGTAAAAATATGAGCCTAAATCTTTTACCACATTTTTCTTTCATATTTATTACCTAGCAACATAACAGGCATGAGTTAAACCTGAATGGCAGGTGAGGAGGGCTGGTGGCTTTAAGCTCCTTTAATGTCATGGAATGTAAAATTCTCGTTGCTAAACAAATGCCATTGCTGGTCACCTTGTTCACATTTCCTTTCATGAGTTTTCCATTGAACTCCATAAAAAGCTGATGAGTGCCCGATGAAATGTTGGACTCAAAATACACTGACCAATTTGAACCTCATTCTAAAAAGTGCCTCCAGTGCTATGTGGATCTGTGCATCCACCTCCTCTCCCATGACATATGATGCTGTTTCTTAGAGAAGACTTTCAACATCCATTGCCTAGAATTCTTGATAAAAATGGTCTCAGCTTCTGACATAGTTTAACTGAGAAAAAAATTATAGTTCTTAGAATACAGATAAGGAAGAAAGGAAGCAAAGGAGCAGGTGTGTGTGTGTGTGTGTGTGTGTGTGTGTGTGTGTGTGTGTGTGTGTAAGCTTTTTATCACTGTAACAAAATACCCAAGGCAATCATCTTCAAAAGAGGAAAGATTAACTGGAACATTTTAGCCTTTGACTAACTGGCATTATTGCTTGAGTTTCATGAAATGTGATGTAAAAAGGAAGTAGAAAACCTACTTAGTCATTAAGAAGGACAAAAGAGAAAAGAAAGTTTTTATTGTCTGTTGTGTCATGTGATTTTTAGTTTGTTAAGTTTAGCTTATCATTTTTTTTCTGAAGTTTGTCTTGGCTCCCTGACAATTACTGTTCAGACGATGGCAACCTGAAAATATTCCCCATTAGTCAGGTTTTACAGATCTGCACTGATGAATCCATCGGCTCCTGGAGAAGAGGGAACATGGTTCACAGATGTGTGATCATGAGGGATAAACAGACTCTGCTATCCTGCACAACTTGGCATGAGGAAGCAAAGAACCCAATAATCCTTGGATAGGGAAGCCATGCTGTATGATGGTTATGCGTCCCTGAGCTGAGGCCTGAGCTCCAATAACTGCTAATAAGAATTGGGCATAGTGGCTGGCACAGTATAGGGTATGAAAAGGAATCTGGCTTGTGTGAATTCAAATTTGGGAGTGTAGATAAGTGGGGAGGCATCTTTGAGTTGTATGATGCATTTGCAGATGGTGCATTCTTAAGGAAGGAGAGGAGGACAAGAATCTGAGAAGGAAGGCAAGATTCCCATGAAAAAGTAGGGAATTTTAGCACTGAACTCACTTCTGAGTCACCATCAGAATGTCAAATATTTGTTACAAAAATATGTGGATAAAAGGGATTTACCACTCAGTAACATTACTACAATGTCATCCTCAATGGAGAAGATGATTTTTTAAAAAATTGCAATGTGACACTGGTTTCAAAGGAAATGATGACATATGCTTAATGAATTCATTCATTTACACTCTTACTTTCTAGAAAGCTAAGGCAAGACGGCCGACCACCTAGAACTGAGGCCAGCTGAGGACACTGTAGTCCATGTAGGGAGTTTCAAAGGCCATCTAGGGCTAAACAGAAAATGGCTCGTTTAAACTTACTGTGTTCTTTCTTTCTCTGGGCACGTTTTGATTTTATATTTCCTGTTTGTATGTTTTTTTTTTTGAAATTTGGTTAGTCACTTTCTTTATGAGCTGATTTTTTCAGACATTGGTAGACACTGATGCCCAGAGCATACAGTCCCTTTCTTTCTATTGGAACTGACTGCTTTCTGTGAGCCCGGAAGTTGTGACCCTATTTGAAGTCTGAAATGTCAGTCATTGTGGAAACTTGGTGTATGTGATTTTCTACTTACAGAAAGATACTTCATTTCACAGATATCTAAATTAATCCGATCTGTTTTACTTCATGTGTTAGTGGTTATTTTCCTTTGGTATTGAATGACACTGTTTAATGTTTTTAATATTACCCCGAGACTGTCATGAGAATCGTATATCACCAGGAAGACTGAAGATGGATTGAAACAGTGAGTGTTCGTCAAAGGACACACACAGAGCAAAGTTGGTTTTGGCTGTTTCCATGGGCATGTGAGTGTGGGAAGGTTATTTACTCCTTTCTCAGCTGACTTAAACAGACAGACTATACCTCATTGTGCCTCACATAGATTTTAAGTGTCAATGTATTTAATTGATGATTCATAGCCAATTTATCAATGTCATATCTTTATGACCAGGGATAAACCAATAATGAAGCAACATTACAGAGCATGCTCACAGTTAGAAAAATATATTCTTCCCCATTACAGTCTACTGACTTCAAACCTTTAAACAAACAGGTCCCAAATCCAGACTATAATCTGGGGCTGCAGACAGAGGCTGATGGGTAGAGAACCAGAGACTTTGTTCTTCATTGTGTTATGTGGGGTTTTGGAAAAATTGGAAATGGATTACTAAAGCAAGAGGTTCCGTCACATTTCCTGTAGAACTATGAGCAGAGATTCCTTGAGAATGAACCAGAGCAAAGGCTTGGAAAGCTCTCCCGCAGCAGCCTGGCATTATCTACCCCTAGGACCAAACACATCTATGTTTTATCAAGACCAGCTCCCTCATTGAATCTGCTTTTTAGTGTCTGCAAGGGTTTCTTTCTTTCTTTCTTTCTTTTTTTTTTAGATCTTTCCATCAAAGTCCCTTTGCTGTGCACTGGGGAATTATTCTTCATCCTCTCCAGCTAATTTTTGAGGCTCAGATAAATATAAGTGAACACTTCAAAACACAAGGAAACGTCTGAGTAGTCTAGATTCGGAAACACTCTCCCCCCACTGTTTTCCATTTTCTACTTTTAAAAAACAAACAAGTACATTCTCAAGTTTGTTTTGTGAAAATATGTCAACTGACCCAGTTGATTAGAATATTCTTTTGTTATCAAGCCCAAACCATGCCACTATAATTGTATCCATTGACAGTAGTTCTGTTAGCTATGATTTTGTGGAGCTCAAATAGAAAAAGACATCTAGTTCACATTTATGTGAATATTGAAACACTATACCTTGACTGCTTTCTGTTCTAAGATAAAATAAATTATTTGATTTTATTGTAATTTACATACTATGGCTTATGCTTTCCACATTATTTTAGCCATTTTAGGATTTATCTTGGTGTGTGTGTGTATGTGTGTGTGTGTGTGTGTGTGTGTGTGTGCATGCATATGTGTGTATGTGTGTTTGTGTGTGTGTCTTAGGGTTTTATTTCTGTGAAGCGACACCATGACCAAGACAAGTCTTATAAATGACCTTAATTGGGGCTGACTTATAGGTTCAGAGGTTCAGTCCATTATCATCAAGATGAGAGCATGGCAGCACCCAGGCAGGCATGGTGCAGGAGGAGCTGAGAGTTCTACATCTGGAAACCAGAAACAGACTAAGCATCTTCAGGCAGCTAGGAGGAGTGTCTCAAAGCCCAGTCCTAGAGTGACACACTTCCTCCAACCAGGCCACACATTCTAATAGTGCCACTCCCTGGACCAAGCATATGCAAACTGTCACTGTGTGTGTGTGTGTGTGTGTGTGTGTGTGTGTGTGTGTGTGTGTGTGTGTGTGTGTGTGTGAAAGCCCAAGGAGACCAGAAGAGATGCCTTGTGCCTGGAATTACAGAGCTTTTGTGAGGTCATGGATGTGGGTGCTGAGAACCAAATTCTTATTCTCAAGACTGAGCAGGAATTGTGCTGAACTACTGAGACGTCTCTCAATTAGTCATTTCAGCCATTTTCATAAAAATCTCGCTCATTGGTGAAACATCAAACTTATACTCAAACCTCATGTTCAAGATTTATGGTAGCCAGGTGCAGCATTAACATTCTGAAACTTAAAATTTTTCCCTTTATATATTTAGACAATAGCTGAAGTGTTGAAATATTTTACAATGTCTTATCTTCTTCCAGGTACTTTGTTTTCTTCTCAGTTTAGTTTTTTAAATATCCATAATAACTTTGACGTTCTTTGCATCTGTTTAATGGGCAAAGGTGTTTCATGGTGTGTTAACTGTGATAAACTTGCACTAAAATCTTCCTTTTCCTGTAGAGATACTGCATAAGGAAGAATTATATTACAGGACACGAGCGTTCGTTATGTTCAGTTGGACTCATGCTTACTGTTGTTTCCAGAGGGTTTCCTGGGCTCTAACCCCCAGGCTTTCTCCTTTATCCCTTAATTTCATCTCTTTCCTTCAATGATCCAGTGATCACTTTATCTTTGTTCTTTCATTTAATAGTAGCAAAATTTGTTGTTATTCATTTCTACTTGAAAACAGAGCGGATACAAAGAAGTGAAAGCATTTCCTTAGTATCCACTGTGATTTATAGTAAGAATCTTAGTGAGGAGAGTAGCGCATGTGTGCACATAAATAGGAGCCAGAGCAAAATGCCGGGTGCTGTCCTCTAATTCTCAGAACCTTATCTCCATTCCCTTGTGCCAAATCCTCTCACCAAGCCAGAAGCTCATCCTCATGGCTAGACAGCAAGTTTCTGGGATCTACCTGCCTCTGCTTCCCAATTGTAGGGGGCATTAGCTACACACAGTTACAGCCAACATTTTCCACGGAGGCTAGGAATTCAAACTCAGGTCCTTATGCTTTCCCACCCGACACACTTATATCTGCTGAGACATCTCTTAAGCCACATCAAACTTATCTCTATTTTTTTCTTTTTTTTCACCATGCCCAAGGGTTCTTATTAAGATTGCTTTTCATCCTGACAGAAATATTTTACCTGTAAACATGCAACCCAAGACAGTAAACCCACCCCCCATTATCTTCCTACTTCTATGAAATGAACCTCCAACCAATTTCTTTGCAAGTCTTCTTCAAGGAATTTTTCATTAAATACAATATTTTTTTTTTAATTTTGGGACTTTCACAAATGTATACCTTGTATTTACCATACTGCTCTCCTTACATCCTATTGGATCCATCCCCCTCCCCAGGCACTCACTCTGAATTTCTTATTTCCCATTTTTTATGTCACATCAATTTGTCCAACTTGTGCTATGTCCATTCTCAGGGATGTGGGTCCATCCAGTGAAGCCTGGTTGATTTACCAATGATGACTGAAGAAAACTGATTCTCTCTCCCAGAAGCCATCACCAATCCATAGCTTCCTAGATGGGTGTGGAAGCTTATGAAGCTCTTCCAACTCTATACCATGATGTTGACCAGCTTGGTCTTATGCAGGTTTTATGTAAGTAACTATGGCCTCATGAGTTCATGAGTGTGGTCATTCTGGCATGTCCAGAAGACACTACTTTGCTCTAGTCCTTCCTGACCTCTGGCTCTTACAATCATCTTATCTCTTCTTTCACAATGACCTTTGAGCTTTGGTAGGAAGAGGATGTGATATAGATGTAAAGTTTTAACTGAGTATACCATATACTATCAGTGTGGAGGAGGAAGAAGTGGAAAGACAGTAAAACATGGAAGATACGGGGACAGAAAGAAAAATATTGGAGAGATAAGATTAAGTGAGGATAGGAATTTTTTTTTCGATACATGTGTAACCAAGTCTAGCCCCAAATATACAACCATACCTCCTCAGCCTCCCAAGTGAGGGGAATATACACTACCATACCAAATATTCCTTCAAAGAGTCTGTGCACTTATATTCTCTTTCATTGACTGTATTTGAATGGTATCAAAGCTGCAGGCCAGCATGATGTTTTACAGATATGTAAAACAGTAAACAGTTCTACAGAATAGGATATGGCCAATAGGCTAAGACTCACACAGCACTGAAGAAATAAAGAAACACACTGTCCCTCACAGGTAATATTTAGAGATAAGCTTCTAGAATTTATATAGCAAGAATTTGGGAGACAGCTGAGAAGTTAAGAGTGCATACTGTTCTTGGAGAGGTCTTGAGTTCAGGTTTCAGAACACATGTTGGATGGTTTACAATGACTTGTAATTCCAACTCTAGGGGTATCTGGACCCTTGACTCTATGGTAACCTGCTTTCACTTGCACATACATATACATACACATGATTAAAAAGAAAATAAATATCAAAAATAACTAGATCAAATGAGAAAATGCCAAGTAGATGTCTGAACATTTTACTACTGAGGTCTAAATATGTATGTTTTCTTCACTTAAGAGATGGTTTATGGAACAGCTGCTGCCACTGCTGTCATTCACTGAATAAATTGATATTCGCCTGCTACTGTTCACTAAAGTTTGTATTTCTACATCACTGACTGAATAAATGAGCAAAGCAGTTGAATGTAGTGTGATAGGACATACTGTTATTTTGGACGTGCTCTGAAGAGTGGTAGCGGATGTCAACTTGTTTTATGATTTAGTTTTCTTGTAATAATAGTACCATTATGAACAACATGGCTCAGTAGGTAAACACACTCTTTACCAAGTCTGACGACATGAGTTCTGATTTTAGAACCCACATGGTGGAGGGAGAGAACTGATCACCACATGTTGTTTACTGCCCTCAACACAAGTGCCAAGGACACACATGGGGGCATACACACATATACATGTACATGTATATACTCACATACACACACTCATAAATACAAACATACACAAACATAAATAAATAAAAATAGAATAGTTATAGACTAAAAGCCAGCAGAGAATTTAGCTAACTTTTGATCTTTGTCTTGTGAGCCTTTCTGTTCAAGCTTCCATATTGCACATTTCAAAATTTCAAATGAAACCAAAACTTGCCATCTTGACTCGGCCAACCACACTAAATCAAAGTCCTAGGACAACTCTTGTGCTACCCAGTGAGGGAGCTTCAGTAGAGTATTTATAAGACTGGAATCCTGAGTCATATTGAAATAACCTCACTGCTTTCTCAAGGAAGGCTAAGAGGAAATTAGGACTATTCTTTCTGGACTGCTATATGTGAATTAACTCAATTCAGAGATGGAATGAGAGGACCTAGTGCTCATACATTCTTCATTAACTAAATTCTTTTCTCCTTCCTTTTATTCATATAGAAAAGTGAAATTTTAGTATATGCCCAGAGAGTGAAGTCCCATGTGTCAAATAATTCATGGGCAACGAAACCTTGGAAATATTGGTGTTATAGTCAACACAGAAAAACAAAACAAAACAAAATATTCCCCGTGCTTTACACAGATATTTCAGACTAGTACTTTAGGTCTACTGCTCCGAGGAATCATCACCCTTGATGATACTTCATCTAGTTTCTTAAGACATGTACAACTGCCTCCATGGGTTATAGAGAGTGTCTTCCATATGTCTGTTTACATTGGAAAGCATTTGAAAACTATGTTTGTTTCTACTGATCTTATTTCTCAATTATTGGAGTTTAGAACTGATCAGTGTGTTGCCACGTTAAAAAAACAACTCTGCTACTCAGGTTTGTATTCTATGTTCTCTGTCTGCAACAATGTGAATTGTAGCTACCAAAGCCACGGTTCAAGATAGATGTTAAAACAGGAACAGATGAACCTCAAGATGAATAGCATCTCCAACATGTTAAATGGGCCAAAGTATTCCATGGTTTAGGCTGGATTTTCATTGACAGTAACTTGGGACTATAAAGTGTTTGGGACTTATAAACATTTTTCTCACTCAGTCATTAGTTAGAGGCTGCTGTGAGGAAGGAGAATTTACCCACAGTCAGATGGCTTCTTTAGCTCAAAGAAGATTCTGATAACAGACTTTTTCTTGAAGTCAGAAACATGTAGTATTCCCAGCATCTGAAGAAAAAGGCTATTTTGGTTGACTTACTGGAATATCCATGTTCTAGTTTCATTTCAACTACTAAGATCAAAAACCCTGACAGCAACATAGAGGAGAAAAGATTTGCTTGGCTTCTAGGTTATAGTCTATCGTAGCAGTGAAGTCAAAGCCTCAGGAACTTGAGGTAGTCTGTTATATTACACCCACGGTAAAGAGTGGGGTGACAAATGTATGCACGCTTAGTGATCAGACTGCTCTCTCTTCCCATATAGAGGGTTCAAAATCAGGGTATGGTGCTGCCCACCTTCAAGCTAGGTTCTTGTACATCAGTTACAGAAGGTAAGAAAACTGATACAGGTATACCACAGGCCAACCTGGTCTGCAGGATCTCTCACTGAGATTCTTTTTCCAAAAGATTCTAGTCTGTGTCAAGTTAAGAATTCAAACTAAGCATCACATCCAAATATCTTGCACTCAAACACACACATGCACATATACCAAAACACATATACATAGGTAAAAATAAATTATAATAAAGGTGAAAATAAAATATCTGGACCAGCAAAATCTACCTGAAAGGATTGGATAGTAAAGTGTTAATTGCTGTAAAACAAAACTTATTAGGTTGTCCAGGATAACAGTTTAACAATTTAAAATACTCAGATACTGGGTGAAACTAAATGAAGACAGGCTCACAAAGAAAAGAGGGTACAGACGTCTGTGGGAAAGTAAGGAAATTGAGACAGAACAAAAGATTCCCATCAGGAAAGTTTAGGATGAAGAACATTTCATTTTCTTCTTAAACTCAAGGTAGATTTTTCTGTGCCTTCAGATAATAGGCTGGGAATCTACTTAATGAATTCAAATCAAAATGAGATTCAGTTTTCATAGCTGCTGGAGAATTAAAAGACCAGAGTGTTCAAGTAGACTTTCAAATGAAATGTATATTATGTTAAAAAATAATTAAATACATAAACTATTTTACAATTTTTACATACTAGAAATAGTTCAATGGGATTAATTATTGTTAGAAATAAAAGAAAACATGTTCTTAGTGTCTCATGTAAGCATATTTTAAAGGCTCATTATATCCTCAACAAAAAGTGTAAAATTTATTTATTTTTAATATATTAATTAAAACTAAAATGTAAACTAAATCAATGAATTACTTCTTAAGTATGCCAAGATCAAACTAATGAAGATATATCTTTGATCATTAATATGCATAATTTTATTAAACATGAACATTCTCGACTAAAAATATATACTCGTTAAAAGAAAACTTAAGAGCCCTTATTATTAGATAACGTTACTTCACTTATCTTGTAGTTTTTAACCTTTTAGTAGGAAAGCAGATGGTTCAGCCTGGTTGTGAACACACTATGTAGCCAAGGATGACCTTAAACATCTGATCTTTCTTCGCCATCCTCCATTTTCCATTTTCCTGGTGCTGAGTTTACATACAGGCCTGCAACATCGTATCACGTTTTATGAGGTGCTTGGGACTGAAGTCAGGACTTCATACATGCTAGGTGAGTACTCCACCAGTCCCACTGATATAATTTTATGTATTTATTTTTTAGAGATGATTGACATACAAAAGTATCTCATGTTATTAATTTATATAACTTGCTGAGACTGAAAACCAACATATCCTCTTGATGTAGTCTCCACAACTAAAACACTACTTAAATTCACCATCATCTTTTGCTTTTTGCCTAATTTTATTTTTTTGGTAGTATTTACTAACAAGTATAATGCTATACTAATGTAAGACTAAATTTCGGTGACAGGTCTGTTTTTGGTTTTCACTTACTATGTCAGTGATGCCCTCAGTGTATGATTTTGGGAAACCACAAAATGGAGAACAAGTGCTTCAAAGTGGATATGACAAGTCAGTCAAGTCACTACTAGGGAAGCAACTCAGCAGCAGAAGATGAAGTGTTCAGCATTTCTATTACTGATGCGATACACACAAGAGGTTCTCATCCATCATACTCCACATTGTAATTTTCTTTATAGCGCAAGGAATAAGAATGTGGGCTTATTGTTGTCAATATTATTAAGCTGAATTATATATTCATTGCAGATGTATTTTAGTGGGCAAGGCTGATATAAGTTAGATGTTTCATGAAATGTATTATCATCACTTGAAATATAACCATGGCTGTCATTGCTCTCTGGAACTTTCTATCTTGGGATATCGGTAGGTTGGCTTGAAACTTACATTCCACGTATGGCTTCCTATTTGTTACACTGAAGGAAATGGGCTTATTTTCTGCCAATTTTGAATTTGTTTTTAACTTAATACCACCAAGATGTATTTGGCTTGATAATTCTGCAAAATTAACAAAGTCAATTGCAGGCTGAGTGAAATCTTGTCAGCTTTGGGAGTCAGGACTCTTCTACTTGAAAATATTGTATTTTCCCTGAAATTTTTCATTGAGTGTATCAGGATACTTTTACAGTCAGCTCCCCATATATATTTGTTTTTAAGTTTGAGTGTAAAGAAAAATACCTTACCAATGAGGAGTGGGTCTCTGTGGATTCTCGGCATGAAATCTGTAGTGTGTTAGACAGATCTGTATATCAAGGATAAGACAAATGAGATCAGAGGGGCAGGAGCAGGAGAGAATGGCTTATCAGGGATGCTCTGTGCACCATGCTTATTCTACTAACTCAAGAACAAACACTCAAATGACATAACCCACTTCTATAAACAGGACCTCTGAAGAAATTCTTCAAATATTTATAATTAACAACCTTTCAGATCTGTGACTGTAGCTGATTTCTTTCTACCTTGCAATTTTTTTTTACTGATGGTGTGATATACAATTTAGTGTAAGATAAAATATCAAGACATCTCTTTCCTAAATACAACTTTGCCTTTTGAATTCATAGTGAAACCAGAGGGAAAATAAATGGTTATAATGATAGCCAGATATAGGTTTACTTTTTATTTGAAAGTCTTAAATATCTTTATTTAGCATTAAACAGATAGGTATGTGTATGCATACAGTATTGTCATTAAGTAATTAAATACAATTAACTGTATCTGATGAAATTATGTCATTTTGATATAGTCATCATGAACAGAACAGAGACATTGGAATATGACTTCATAAACAGCGTCATTTTTGCTTTGGATAAGAATTATTCCCTAGCAGAATTGTGACTCTACACTTTACAAAATCTGGACATTTTTTCAATGTGTCCAGGCAGTGAAGAATTTCCACTAAAAAGCAGCTGTGAGTTTTACCCACTAAGCATGTCCTTGCTTGTGTTATGCAGTTTTGTCTGAGGACCTGTGTTGACCCATAGATTGCTCTTTTTCCCCACAAAGACCTGAGTTCAAAATTGAGACTCAGTAGTTAAGAAATGAACAAGTTAATTTTCTCAGCACTGTGATCAAATACCTGACAAAAGTAAACATGAGGAAGAGACATTTACTTGACTCATGATTTGAGGACTGTGATCCATCATGGAAGAAAGGGCCTGTGGTCCCCATGGCATGCAGATAAAAATGTAGATCCAGTGATGGTGTGTGTGCAACTGGTTTTCTCACTTCTCATTAGACTAGGAATGAGTCATATACCAGGAAATGTAGTCAGACTACAGAGTTAAGGACACAGTCCCCGAAGATGCACTCCCTCAAGACAGATCTTCACCACCTCTCTGGATAGTGCTATTATTATCTGAGGACTAATTATACACAAGCCTGTAGGGAGCATCACACATTCAAGCCACACTATGAACTTTCATGGCAACTCAAAAATGTGACAAATATCTGTTGGATGCAGTGCACTTTTAATAATTTGTTTTATAAATTGCTTGATACTAGATATTCATCAAATTTCTGTTGGATGCAGTGAACTTTTGATACTTTGTTTTATAAATTGCTTGATACTAGAAATTCTTTCAGTACTGAGTTTTTCTAGTTCCTAATCAGAAATTTACTAGCAGGTTCCCATTCTATGAAAGAACTAATGTGATTTGGGGCAAGGTCATTTTTATATCCAACTGACTTGATAAAAGTTTAAGGATTGTGAACCTGAGATATAATACTCTGGGAATACATATTTGCCTCACAAACTGTCCTCTTCCCATCAAACCACAAGAGTCATTAGGTTACCACACATATTGATGTGTGGGCCTGATGCCAGATACTTCAAGGACTTCCTACCACCGTTCTTATTCAATATGGAGAACAAGACACACTGGCAATGTATCTTTTGATAATAATCATGACAGGAATTAGAAAAATTGTTCATAAATCACATTTCAATTTTCTCTTTAACAGCAATTTCACCTCCCAGCCAGAGGGAAGCCCTTTCACAGCTCCAGTTATTACAAAACTTCATGCCCAACCTCGACTTTGCACTACAACCTAGAGGCTGTGGCAGGTGGATGATGAGCTTTGTATCCAGGGTGACACCCATCTGGACAGAAAGGAATTCAGAGCATGGAAAACCCACACACAATTTCTCCCTGGTTTCTTTGACTCCTGGTATTGATGCCAACTCCTAGCATCATTACAAATAGCATCCACTTGTAGCTTCTTCAATGGAACTGAACTTCAGCGTTTTAATGAGGTCTTGAGTGTACATCTTTTAAGATGTCAGTTTCTGTAACTAGTCATGGTGGGAGTTCTAGGCTAGTGTTTTCTGTTGGGATTCTGTAAACCCCACCCCTCAGTTACCTAGCAACATCCAGGTATACCTCACCCCTCAATTACCCAGCAGTAGCCAGGTATGCTCCACCCCAGTGACCTGACACTATAAAAGGAGCTGCTTGACCCCTCCTCTCTCTCTTGCTCTTGTGCTCTTGCAGCCTTGCTCTCCCACCCCTACTCCTCCTCTTCCCTCCCCTTCACCCCCTGCCTCCAAGTGCTCATGGCCGGCCTCTACTCTTCTCTCTCTCTCTCTCTCTCTCTCTCTCTCTCTCTCTCTCACTCACTCACTCTCACTCTCTCTCTTTCTACCTCTACCACCCTCTCAACTCTCCCATGACTCGAATAAACTCTATTCTGTACTATACCATTGTGTGGCTGGTTCCTCAGGGGGAAGGGATTCCCAATATGGGCCCCACAGAGGCATCTCCCTTGCCTCCCACTCTCTTCATCTTTCCCCTAACATTGGTGCCGAAACCCGGAATGTCATCTTTTCCTTACATTTTCTAGCATGCTTCTGAGCAGAGTGAATATAAAGCATATGGTCATTTTAGTATTCTAATAGATCAATTAGAGATTTATAAGTTTTAAGTTGTGAAGGACAATGGGAAGCTGTGTAAATATCAAATACTAGAAAGGGAAACAAAATAATTTAGAATTTGGCCAGAACCCAGGGGCAACAAGTGCCTCTTACCCTCCACTACACAGAGGGAGAGAGTGGTGGAGGATAATAAATAGAGCAATCTGTTGGCCTCTTCCAGGGCTCCTCACTTCTGATGATAAACCTTCAATCTGTAAACAAGGCAGTTTCTAGTCCTGGTAAGTTTGAGAAGAAATAAGAACTAAAATAGTTTTAGTGTAATGAAAAAGAATTCAAGATTACAGGTTCACCAAAGGATCTTGGAGTTCTCAGGGTTCAGTCCTGTAAAGTTCAAAAAATGCACTGAAAAAAATGTGTGTTTTCTGAGTACTGTAGATTCCTGCACATCAGAAGGCAGTACAGTAGAAGTCATTATTGTCTTTAAGGGTATGGAGCAGATGGAAGAAATGAGCCCAGGATTCTGGTGCCAGGCAGAAGTTGCAAACCACAATGAGATCTCCATGTCTGCTACAGAGTACTCTGATACACACATCAGCTCAATCAAAGATGCTGATGGTCTCAGCTTCTGTATTCAATGTTTCTTGTGGGCTCAGGGTCTGAGTCCCTGTTCTGAAGGTGGTAGTTGTGTCTGGAGAAGCTGTGAGCTTTTGGAAAGGTGGGCTTAGCTGAGCAGGAGTAGATCACCAGGATTGGACAATTAAAGGTGATCCTCCCCACCCACCTGCCTCCTGTTGTCTGTAATACAACTGGCTTCCTCCTCGTGGTTCTGTGATCTTTCCATGCTAGACTGAAATTATCAGAAACAAACAGAAACAGTAAGCTCCCTTCTGGCATTTGTCAGGTGCATTCACAATGACTCCTAATGATGAATTTAAAGACATTTTTTTTTCCTTCTTTACCTCTCATGCTTTGTTGCTATCTTTATTTTTCATTTTACCATTTTCCCATTTGTTTTCCCAAAGGTTTATATTTAACTAGTTAGTGTTCTTTTTCTTACCTAATGAAAGATAAACACAGGGCTGGATGGATGGCTCAAGAGTCAGGTGCATGTATTGCTCTTCCAGAGAGCCAGGTCCGGTTCCCAAATTCAGACCCACCTGTAACTCCAGCTCTGGGAGATCCATTATTTTCTTGTGACCTATGTGAGCAATGTATACATACATTCACAGTCAAAATACTCATATGCATAAAGTAAATAATTATAAAAACATTTTTTCAAAGAAAGGTAAAAATCTGCAAAATTCATCCTGACACAATAGAAAGAAGGGGAAGGGCAAAGTCTCATCATATCCTTTAAGGGCAGCCTTAAAACTCTTAAACCCTTGTCCTAGGTCATTGATAAGGTTCAGTGAGAAAAGGACTTGCTGTCCAGCCTAAGAAGCTGAACTCAGTGTCCAGGAGGAGCCCCACATGGTAGAAGGAGAAAACAAATCCCCACATCCTGTCCTCTGACCTCCACACATGTGCTCTGTCATGAGAGTACATCATTCACATAAACACATAAATATTAAAATTCTTGCATGAAGACCCATATTGTAGTTAGATGTTGCTGTTTTAACATCTCTGCCACTTCTTGCAAGGACCACTGGAGAACAAATCCTTATATATCAGTACTTGGCAGACTTTTCAGGTCCAAGTTATATAATAACTTTTGAAAATTAATTTTGATTATCACATACTTTTTTGACACATGCAATGATTTACACAAGAAATACCAATTTCTTATGAAAATTATAAGTGAATCAATTCTAACTCTAGCATTTGATGGTTGAGAGAAAAGTAAGTATTTATTCTCCACTCATGGCAAATGTTTCAGTTAGGTACTTTGCTGGTTTTTATGGTTTACCATAAAAGGGGTTTTAATTCACTTTGTGTGTATATGTATGTGTCTCTGGGGTGCATATGCATGAGGATACACAAGTGCTCATGTGTGCACATGATTAAGGTCAAAGAAAAACCTTGTCATTCCTTAGACATTGTCCAGGTTTTGCTTAAGATGGGGTTTCTCACTGGTTTGAAGTTTTGCCAAGAAGCCAAGGCTAATTGAAATTTAAGCTCATGGGAGTCTACCTGTCTCAACCTTCTGTCTCACCACTGCAAGATTATTAGCATGCCTTTAGACCCAGACTCCTGGGTAAATTCTGAGGCTAGAATGGAGGCTCCATTGATTCATTCAGCAGAAGCTTCAGAGACGGAGCCATTCTCACAGCTCTAGTTTAATCTGTTTTATTGTACTTAGTTATTATGTTTTCACCCCTGAGAGGCTAAGAACCAAAGGATTAAAAAACAGTCTCTCATGTGGAAGGAATAGTTTTGTTACAAAGTAATGCACATATAATGGATTCCATTGGAATGGTGAAAACAGAATATAGTTTAGAATACTAAAGAGTAGAAGAAACTAGAAGGCCACAAGGCACTGCCAAAACAATAAGGAAAACATACAGAGACCTAAAAGGATCAAGATCACAGGCACAACTACAGATTACTCATTTCCAAAATCAACAACAAAGGCTGAAAGTAGATTTATAATCCCTGTCAAAACTTCCAAATGGTGATTATATACAGAGAACTCTTGGAAGTCACATAAAAACATAGATCCATCGGTAATCTTGAATCTTTTCTGCTATGCAGACATATACACCAGCAGAGGCAGCAATAAATACTAGAAGCTAATCCTTTGGTAGCACAAAAAGCAAGTGTCTCTGTCTGTCTCTGTTTCTCTGTGTCTCTGTCTCTGTCTCTGTCTCTGTCTCTGTCTGTCTGTCTCTCTCTCTCTCTCTCTCTCTCTCTCTCTCTCTGTGTGTGTGTGTGTGTGTGTGTGTGTGTGTGTGCAGATGCATGTACCTGTATTGGGCATGACCATGTAAAGGGTATTAGGTAACACTCCATGTCATTTTATAGGCATTGCTTATAATTTTTGAAACAAAGTCTCACTGACCTGCAATGTACCAAATAGGCTATGCCGGATGGACAGTGAACCTCTGGGATCCACCTATATCTTCATCTGAGATGCTGAGATGGTCAGTGAATTCCATGAAGTCCAGATTTTTATATGTGTGTGAGGAACATGCTTGTATGGTTTTGTGTAGCTGTGCATTTGAACATAGATGTGGAGGACTGATTGACATCATGTGTCTTATAATCACTTTTCACTTTATTTATTGAGGATGAAACTCTTACTGAACATGGAATCCACCACTTCTGACTCAAGTTAGCTAGCTGGCTTGCTCCAGGGATCTTTGTTTCTGCTTCCCTGATGGTGGGATTACAGGCAGTGGTATGCCTTCTTTATGGTTTACCATTTTGTTTTAATTTCTTTTGATTTTTGTAGAATGAATGATGAACCTTGGTCTTCATAATTACAAGGCAGGCACTTTACTGACTGAGCCATTCCTCAAGCCTCATGGTCAACTTAAGGTATATAGTTTTGAGAGTTCATTAGTCAATAGGGTGGGGAAGACAAAGAACATGAACCAAGACAGTACCTTAAATATCCACTGGGCTTTGTAACACAGAAAACTACAAAATAAAACTCATTCCATTAGGAATATACAAATTATTCTCCATGGGAATAATTCTGTAGCTCTATTTGTCTTTGAACAAATGATGCTTAAAACTTTCTCAGAAGAATCCCTGGAGACTTAGATCAGCATAACTTGTTGTTCAAAGAATAAACATCACGTTCATTACAACACAAGCTGGGAACAGAGGAGGAGGCTAATGTGCATTGGAACTCAGCAAGTTAATAAAAGGAGATCAAAGACTGTGAGAAAGACGCAGAAGGATATGAAAGCATAGGATGTAAACTAGAAAAAGGAAGGTAAAGAGCCTGGAGAGGCAGCTCTGTAGTGAAGAGCATTTGTTGTGTAACATGGTTCTGTCTCCACCTAGCACCTGTGTTTTGAAGTCTACAGTTAAAACAGAAACTGAGGAAATAAAAAAAAATCATATCCTACTGTAAAAGCCTATACTAAACAAAACTGGAAAATCTGGATGAAGTGGACAATTTTCTAGGCAGATAACAGATACCAAAGTTAAATCAGGATCAGATAAATCCTTCAAACAGTCCCATAACTCCCAAAGAAATAGAAGAAGTCATCAAAAGCCTCCCAACCAGAAAAAACTAAACAAAACAAACAAACAAACAAACAGACAACAAAAAACAAAACCCAGCCCAGGACCAGATAGGTTCAGTACAGACTTGTATCAGACCTTCATAGAAGACCTAATACCAGTACTCTCCTAAATATTTCACAAAATAGAGACAGAAGGAACACTACACAATTCCTTCTATGAAGCCACAATTATGCTTATACCTAAACCACACAAAGACCCAACAAAGAAAGAGAACTTCAGACCAATTTCACGAATGACTATCAACGCAAAAATACTGCAAACCAAATTCAAGAACACATCAAAACGATCATCCATCACAATCCAGTAGGCTTCATTCCAAGGATGAAGGGATGGCTCAATATATGGAAATCAATCAATGTAATCCATTATATAAACAAACTCAAAGGAAAAAAATCACATGATCATTTCATTAGATGCTGAAAAAGCATTTGACAAAGCCCAATACCTCTTCATGTTAAATGCCTTAGAAAGATCAGAAGATTAAAGCCCATAACTAAACATAGTAAAAACAATATACAGCGAACCAGTACCCAACATCAAACTAAATGGAGAGACACTTGAAGCAATCTCACTAAAATTAGGGACTAGATAGAGATGCCCACTTTGTACCTACATATTCAATATAATACTTGATGTCCTAGCCAGATGAAGTAGACAACCAAAGGCATTCAAAGGGATACAAAATGGAAAGGAAGAAGTCAAAATACCACTATTTGCAGGTGATATGATAGTATACTTAAGTGACCCCAAAAACTCCTCCAGAGAACTTCTACAGCTCATAAACAACTTCTGCAAAGTGGCTGGATATAAAATTAACTCAAACAAATCAGTACTCTTCTTCTATTCAAAAGATAAATGGGCTGAGAAAAGTAGGGAAATGACTCCCTTCTCAATAGTCCCAAATAATATAAAATATCTTGGTGTGACTCTAACCAAACAAGTGAAAGATCTGTATTAAAATAACTGCAAGTCTCTGAAGAAAGAAACTGATGAAGAGCTCAGAAGATGGAAAGATCTCTCATGCTCATGGATTGGCAGGATTAATAAAGCAAAAAACAGCCATCTTCTCAAAAGAAATCTACAGATTCAATATAATCCCCATCAATATTAGAGAAATGACTGAAGCTGCTGAAGGCATTTGCAACCTCATAAGAAAAACAATAATATCAACCAACCAGATACCCAGAGCTCCCAGGGACTAAACTACCAACCAATGAGTACACATGGAGGGACATTTAGGGGGCAAAAATAGGCATCTCCATAGAACTCACTAGCTGCCAGTTTACCCTGAACTGAGCTTCCAGTAGGGTTAAAGACTCTGTATCAAGAAAATAAGGCAGAGAGAGTTCATATAATAGTGACCACCTTCTGGTCTCTGTCTATACTCACTACCTGTGCATGCTCTAGACTCCATACCCCACACTACATCCCCCACACCCTACACTTCACAACCCACACATGAAACATAGAACAGCTCTTACTTTTGCTCTGTTGGAACAGTGAACATGCCCCACAGTGCTATTTGTGTGATTCTGTTTCAAGATATAGTTTCCAGATTCTCATGTATGATTTGAAGTGTAAGTTGAAATAGATTTATAGTAATACAGTATATTACACAATTGATATACCACTCATGTTGCTTTATTCTTCTAGCTTTAGTTGTTATTCTTTATGATTTTTTATTTTATTGAAATAAAGTATTTTTTCTTACATAATACATCTGAATACAGTATCTCCTTCCTCTACGCATTTCAGCTTCTACCTACCTCTCTACCCATCAGGATCCACTCATTTTTGTTTCTCCTTAGCAAACCAACAGTCTTCTAGGGGATAATTATAAAATTTAAAATAAAAATAAAACAATAACATCAGAATTGAACAAAAACATATGGTAAACAAACAAAAAGGAAGCAGTCTGAGAGAAGGAAGAAAAAAACAGAGACCTATTCTTTCTCACACTCAGGGATCACATAAAAGCATAAACTGGAAGTCATGATAATAAGTACTCAAATACAAAAAGTTCCTGGCTAAGCACTGTTGTGGACCTGTGCACAGTGCCTGAGTCTCTGTGAGATCATGTAAGCTTTGATCATGTAGATTTATAGGGCCCCACTGTCCTCCATCTCTGGTTCTTACACTCTTTATGACTCCTCTACTGCAGGGTTCTCTAAATCCTGAAAGGAAAAAAATTGATGGAGATATCCCATTAAAGGATAAGTTTATGGGGTCTTTCATCTCTCTGCATATTGCCTGGCTGTGGGTCTCTCTTTTTGTTGTCATCTGATTCAGAAGGAAGCTCCTCTGATAATGACTAAGCAAGGCGCTGATCTATGATATAGCAGAATGTCATTAGAAGTCATTTTGTTGTTATTTTCTTTCAGTAGAGCAGCCTCTGGTTGTTTGTCACCCAGGCAATGTCAGGTATGGCTTTAATCAAACCATATACTGGTTGGTTTCTTCCACAACCTTTGTGCTACCATTCTGCTACAATATATGCAGAGAGAACACCATTGTAGATCAAAGGGTTTGTGGCTGGACTAATGTTTCTGTTTCTCTTTCGGTGATGATACTGAATACTTTATACACCAAAGATGCTAGTAGGTTGGGGTGAAGGCTCTATGCATGCACTAGCTCAACTTTTCCTTGTTGAATTAGTTGTGTAGGTGTTTTCTTGAGCAATCAGGAATTGCTATCAGTTTGGGGAGAACAACCTATTGTCTTGACAGCATCTTTTGCTGTTTGGGAATTCCTTTGTCATTTGGGACACCTTTCACCAACAGCACTCAATTAGATAATACCCATTTCTAGTTCCTGTAGCTTCATTTGATCATAAGCTATGTCCAATTAGGACTTTGTCTTTTTCATTATTTTACAATTTTATTAGATCACCTTCACATATGTATATGTTTTAACTATATTAGGTTTCTGTACTTCCTCTCAAATGATCCTTTATTTTAATTGGCTCCCCATATTCCATCTCTCATCCCCCTCATTGCCTCCCATTTGATCCTCCTGTTCAAGCTTCACATCCA
This sequence comes from Micromys minutus, assembly GCF_963924665.1. Classification (NCBI taxonomy): domain Eukaryota; kingdom Metazoa; phylum Chordata; class Mammalia; order Rodentia; family Muridae; genus Micromys; species Micromys minutus. The sequence continues at coordinate 64,007,107 of NC_137975.1, read as the reverse complement.
TTCATAACTGTCTATTTTATTTCTATTTCCTACCCAGGTTTATCTGTCCTCCTCAGCCCCTTACTCTATATATAACTCCTGTGGTTCTCCAGACCATTGCTTGGTTATCATTTCTTTAATAGTTTGTAACCACAAATAAGTGAATACATATCATACTTGTCTATCTAGGTATGAAGGAATATGTCACTTGAGATGATTCTATTTTGGTCCCATCCATTTACCTGTGAATTTCATCTTTTAAGCATATGAATAAGTATACCACATTTTAAAACTTTATTCTAGAACATATAGGTTGTTTTCAATTTCTGACTATTATGAACAGAACAGCAAAAAATATGATTGATAAATTTCTCTGTGGTAGAATGAAGGATCCTTTTGGGTACAAGACCAAGGGTGACATAGTTGGATCGTGAGGTAGACTGTTCCCATATTCTTGAGGACCAGTACAATAATTTCCATAGTGGCTGAACAAGTTTGCACTCCCACCAGCAAAGAATAAGTGTTCATATTAATCTACAGCCTTGCCAGCATGACCTGTAACTTGTTTTATCAATCTTAACCATTTTGATGGTTATAAGATGAAATATCAAAGTAGTTTTGATTTACATCTCTTGGATGGTTAAGAATGTTGAACATTTATGTAAGTGTTTCTCTGTCATTTCCTCTTTTAAGAATTCTCTGTTACATCCATACCCCATTTTTAATTGGTTTGTTTTCTTGATATCAAATGTTTTGAGTTCTTTATATATTTGGTATATTAATTCTCTATTGGATATATAGTTGGTAAAAAAAAATCTTCTCTAATTCCACAGACTACTGTTTGTCCAAATAGTTAATTTTTATAAAACCTCAATATTATTTATTGTGAAATTATACAGACATAAAAATCACCTGCAACAACATGATTCTAGATAGGTTATCTTAACCATGGCATTTCTAACAAAAACATAGGAAACTACTTAGATCTCTCTTAATTTATGTATCAGTTACTTTATAGTACTCTGATAAAACTCCATAGGGCAAGGCAACTTATACAAGGAAGGATTTATTTGGGGCTTATGGTTCCAGAATGATGAAAGTATATCCTCACCATGGAAATATAGCAGCTGTTAGGCATAGTGATAGAGTGTCAGAAGCCATCTCATAAAGACTAAGGCATGCAAATGTGTTTTGTGGAGAGGTCATGATATTTTGTATGACTGTGATGGGTGAGCTCTGAGAGGCAAGGTCCCAAGAGACTTCATTCCAGGATTGCTTCTCACTGCTGATATGCATCCCCTGCCATTAGTATGTATCCCAGTGATTCCTGAATATTATTAACTTATCCTATTGGGCAGAATTCCTGTAGAATCAATATGAATAGATAGTATCCTTATAGTAATGCTGCATAGATGAATTGCAGATTTCACTACATCTGATGATGATTTTATAGAGATCCTAAGATGATACAAGTAATTCTAAGGCCTTCATAGAATAAAAGCTGCAAATAAATTTCTGTAAAACTTCATGTATCCCATTATAATTGTATTAGGAAAGGAAAGCAAGCTTGAAACAAATTTATGATTAAAAAAACTATTCCTTTTAGGTCAGGAATGAAGCCACTATTTGTTAACTAAAGGTCACAAACTGAGAATGGGCAATTTATTATAGGTATAAGAGCAAAAAATGAACTAATCTGTCTATACAAGACTTTAAAATAATTTAAAACAACGAGACACAAAGCAGATCTTTGTCTCTTAACAAAACCGTGCAAATTTTGACATAAAAATATTGCTTTAAACTTATAATGAATTTATGAACCCAGTAACAGATAATGAATAGTCAGATACTAGTCTTAATGGAAAGATATGTAAACATTTCTGTTGTAATTCTTTAAAACTGTATGACATGAATGACGGCCTTAAACTTACTATGAACTTACGGAATGTAAGAGTGTTTAGAAAACCATGTAATCAATTATCCTGTTGTCACGGTTCTACCTGATGGTTGTATGCAGTACCTTTTAGGAAAGTATAAATATTGAGAACAGAATTACAGGTTTGTTGGAGCTTCTTTTCTCTGCTTCACCCAGAGTGAGTGAGTGTTTATTCCATGTGCATGACCCTTTTCCTTTTCCTTTCTCCCTGGCTCACAAAGAGTTATCAAACTCTAAGCCTTTATCCTAATCACTGAGGGGCCTAAATCAAGAGAAAATAGCTCAAGCAACTAACTTAATCTCTTAATCCAGCTGCTACCAGCAGGAGTTAATTGCTACAAAACAAAACAAACAAAACAACAATGACAACAAAACCCAAAACAGCAGCTTTTAGCCATAGAATAGCAAGAGAGAGTTAAACTCCCAGAGGCCATCAGCTTCTGGCTCCCAAAACAGTAAGAGAGGGTTATAAGACCAGAGATCCTCAGCCTTTGGTCTTCATCTGATGCTCTTTTCCACCTTGGTGCCTGACCCTGCTAGCCTGAACCCCAGCAACAGAGCAGTTTAGGGATTATATCTTGAACTGAAAACACTGCAAAATAATGAAAAAATATGCACTGAGAATGCTATATAGCCTTTAAAATCTCACATCCTCATAGTGACATATGTCATCTGGAAAAACTGCACCCATATCTATCCAAATAGTGTCACCAACTATGGACCACATATTCAAATATCTGTTTATAGGGAACTTTCTCTTTGAAATCATTACAATGTATGAGCTATTATCACGTTAGGATAATTGCATAGGTAAATAAGGACCCTTTCCTTATTAGTTTTTGTCAGCTTGACACAAAATAGCAGACAAAGGAAACCCAGTGAAGGACTTGTTTCTATCAGATTTGGTTGTGGGTCTCTGGGTCATTTTCACTATTCATGATTGATGTAGGCATTCTAGCCCAATGTATTTGGCATCATCCACGGGTTTTAGAGAGAGAAAGTTCAGCAAGACATGAGGAGCAAGACAGAAAAATGTGTTCCTGCTTTGGTTCCTGCTTTTTAGTTCCTGCCTTGAGTTCCTGCCCTGAATTTTGTGGATGATGAACTGTAACCTTCAAGCCAAATAAATCTTTTCCTTCTGTGAGTTGGTTTTTAGACACTGTTTGATGACAGCAATAGGGAAGATAAATAGAACAGATACTCTAAAGATGCATATAATAGTGACATATTATAAGAACTGTATCACAAAACAGTATATAGACATTCATATTTTTATTTTCTATAGTATATTCAGCAAATTCTGAGAAATATATGTGAGAAACACCTAATACTACCTAACAGTAGGCTATTTTTTCATACTTTTAAAAATTCATATTACATCCCATTTGCAGCCACCCTCCCTCCCCTCTTCCCATTCTCACCTCCCACAAATTCCTCCCCCATTACAGCCCTCCTCAGAGAAGGGGAAGCCCCCACCCTCCAGTCCCACCTCACCCTGGAATATCTAATCCCAGCAGGACTAAGCACCTCCTCTCCTTGGACTATTTTTTTTAAAAGCTAGATTCTGTATTAACTGGAGACAAGTCCATCACTAATTTCTATTGTTATTTGATAAAATGCAAATGCATATAGAAATGAAATTAATGCTATTATTAAATCTCCCATCTTAATTTTATATACATATCTGCCCTTTGATAAAATTATCCCAGTCTTCCACTCAGTTCTTTTTTCCTTTGGGATTTATTTATTCCTACATACAAAATTTAAAAGAGAGGAAGCAGTTAACTTTTGTTCCGTTCCTCAAATTATTATTTGCACATATTCCGAAGTAAGAGTTTTTAAAGTCCTAAATATTTCAGAGATTTTTTTTTTTTGCTCAGTGATTTCTTTTTCAAACAGGAGAGATGAAAGGAAGAAATTGTTTTGAACGAGTCAATGAAAATAGAGGGTTTCAAAGAGTGCCCCAGGTGGGAGGCATGGCACCATTAATCTGTCGGAAACCATAACCACAAATTTGAAAACAGGGTGAGTCAGAAGGGGATTGCCTGGAAGCACAAATGATAGGGTTCTGCATTTAGCAGCTCTGATTCATCACAGTGAATTAAGGGAACCAGCTGATGTGATGAGGCAGAATTTGCTGCTCCTACACCAACCCACCAGCAGTAGTCAATGCATCTATCTGCAAAGCGCAAAGATTTCTGTTTCTAGTCTTGCTTCCAGTACCAACTCAGTATGCCCCACCCCAAAGAGAAGAAAGACAGATAGGAAGGAAAAAAAACTTGGTGGGAAGAGAGAAGAGATGAAATATTCAAGTGGTATATTTTATAGACAAGTAAATAGTCATTATGACTTTAAGTAGGCAAAGGGGGGAGACAACGATGTATCTTTATCCAGGAAGAATGACAAAGATGATGAACAGAGCGATGACAGTATTGCATGTTTCTGTAACAATATACAGGTCAAAAGCTCAGGGTTTGAAGACATAGGCCACTAGGGTGGGGAGACATAGTGGCAGTAGAGTGAGACAGCTGATCACATTGTATCTGCAGTCAGGGACGGGGGGAGGGGAGACAGACAGAGAGAGAGAGAGAGAGAAGAGAGAGAGAGAGAGAGAGAGAGAGAGAGAGAGAGAGAGAGAGAGAGAGAGAGAGAGAGAGAGAGAGAGAGATCAATGTTGCTTCTCAGCTCCCTTTGTAGGGAAGATATTGTTTAAATTTGGTTTTGTCATGGAATATCTTGGTTTCTCCATCTATGGTAATTGAGAGTTTTCTGCAGTGCAGACTGCAGCCCACAGGATGTTGCCCCCTTCATTTGAGTAGATATTCTCACCACGATTTATCTAATCAAGAAAATCCATGACAGGCATGCCAAGACTTGTCCCCAAGGTGACTCTAGATCCTGGCAATATACACCATGACACACAGTTCACTTTTACTGTTGGATTGTTGAATGTTCAGCTTCATTTAACTGCAGTATAACTGACTTATTTACATACCTTTGTGTCTGGCCCTCATTCTGAACTATTCATGTTTTTCCCATTTCCCCATTGGTCTCTGTCTCAGTACCATGTAGTTATAACTTTGGCAACAATATACGTTATAACATAGAACCTAGGGGCTCTTCATGTCAGTTGTCTACTTTGAACATGACAGCAATTAACTTTTTATTATTTACTTTTATTTTATGTGATAAGTAATTTGCCTGAGTTTATGAATGTGTACCATGTCCATATATGGTGCCTGCAAAGGTCAAAAGAGCATGGGATCTCCTAGGACTGGAGTTATTGATGGCATGATAGACGAGTGTAGATTTCTAATTTGCCCCTTTATAACATTAAAGTGGCCACCAGTACCTTTGTCTCATAATGTCACATAACTTTGTGTATGCAAAATATTCTAATTTCTAATTGTCAATATTCTAAGATCAGAGTTGCTACTATTTTGTAGAACAAATTGTACTTGTTCAAAATATTGCATTTGTGTTTCATTGGTTAAATGGAGATGAGGACATCTGTAAATATATTTAAATGATTTGTTATTTTTATTTATTTATTTGTGTGTGTGTGTGTGTGTGTGTGTGTGTGTGTGTGTGTGCTTGTGTGCATGCGTGCATGCAGACATGTGTGCAGACAATATGCAGGCATGGGCTTCTGTCATGGCACATGTTTGGAAGTCATAGGAGCCTCTGAATTGTTTCTGTCTACATTTACTTTGGTTCCACAGCTTATTTCAAATCACCAGGCTTGTGCTACTAGCACCTGTCCTTATTTAGCCATCTTCCCAGCCCTGTGATTACATTTTAAATTATAAAGCCCTTTAAATATGTTTTTCTTGTCCTTTTCTTATCTGACTGTGGATATCAAGACAATAATTTCAGAAATAAATGGATCATGTATCCACTTTATTTCTTGGTCTTTATCCCTTTTGTATAAGATTTAACAGTTGATTCCATGTATAATTCCCCCGTCTCTGTCTCTCTGTGTCTCTGTCTCTGTCTCTGTCTCTTTCTCTCTCTGTGTCTACCCTGGAAACTGAAGCAAGAGGAATGTGAGTTCATGGCCTTCTACCAATTAAATTGAAGGCTAATCCTGGCAAATCAGTTTGAAAAGGGAAAAGTAAAGAGGACAGAATAGAGATGTGGCTCAGTGGTTTAAAGCTTGTTCACAACTATGTAGTCCTATATTCAACTCAAACAAAGGTAACAGACAGAAAGAATGAAGGACAGAAAGAAAGCAGGGAAAGGGAAGGAGGAAAGGAGAAGGGAAGAAGGAAGGAAGGAAGGAAGGAAGGAAGGAAGGAAGGAAGGAAGGAAGGAAGGAAGGAAGGAAGCTTTTGCTATGTGTCTTGTTCTGTGACAGAATACCTTGATGTGGTTTCAGCTCACAGCTGGGAAGGACTGTCCATTATAAAGACATGAACACAGAGTGTGAAGCAGCTGTTCACATCATAGGCACAGTCAGGAAATTGGAAGGAATGTTCGGGTTCAGCTTGCATTCTCCTTTTTATTAAAAAGAAGACCCCACCTCATGATTCTACTTACAGGTCCTGTGGGGGATTTTTAAACCAGATTTAATTTTATTTAGATGCTCGCATGGATACACCCAGGTATTTATATATGTGGTGATTCTACATCATGTTAACAGTATTAGTCACCTCATTGTCTGCTTCATTAGAATCTTTCAAATATTCTGTTATCAATCTCTTTGGAAAGGCGTGTAATTGAAAATATGATAGAAACTTTAAGTAAATGAATGGTGCAGAATGGAGATGTATTTGTGGGCTTAGGAGAGAAATGTGGTTTTTCTTTATTGGCAGATTGACATTACAATGTAATAATAGATTTTTGCATTTATAATTTCTATTAACTAAAAATATTCCTAAAGTAATGCATACTAACTCTCATATGACTCATAATTCAAATTTGTTGTTTCTCCAGGCTATGCATAAATTGACATCATATCAAACTGTATCTAGGATTGCAATTAGATCTGCATGGAAAATTAGTGAATTATGCCAATATAAATAAGAACATTTAAGTCTGAATGAAATTATGAAGGCAGTGTTACATCAATTAGCCACAATATTTACCAATATCTGACACACAACAGTCATGTTTAGTGGGGTGATTTTTATAGAAAGGATATATTAGGAAAATGGATAAATGGTTATTTAATCACCACCAAAAAATAAAAAGGGAAACAAGGAAAAGGCAAATTGTCAAGATATTATCTAAGTAGTTTTATGGGGGAGTGGGGTGTGCTAAGAAATGATACATTTTTCTGCATAGAATACACACATAGGTAAAGAGGGAAATGATAAAATTACGGAACAATCTATTTTATTTGTGGAATAAATCTTGAATGGCCTAGAGAGCTGGCTCAGCAGCTAAGAGCACTTGTTGCTCCTGCAGATGATCCTGGCTCAGTTCCCAAGATCCTTTGGTGGCCCTCAGACACCTGTAACTCCAGATCCAGGGATGCTATGCCCTTTTCTGGCATCTCTGGTATTGTCTATAAAGAGTAGACAAATAGACATGCAAACACACACATATACCCATAGAAGGACACACACACATGAACTCAAACGAACACAGACACACTCAAGTGCACACTCATGTACACACTCACATGCACACATAAATGGAAGTGACTAGAGAGATGGCTCCTTGCTTACATGTGGTCTTACATAGATTTAGTTCACAGAATTTCCACTGGGCAGTTCACAACTGCCTCCAGCTCTACCTCCAGCATATCTGACACTCTCTCCTGGCCTCCCTCCATGGACATCTGTTCACTCATGAGTTACATTCTCACAGACAACAACCATACATACATAAATTAATTTATTATTTTTAAGAAATTAAAATTTGAAATAAAACAGATCATTTGCTTTCAGTTCACACACGATGTGTTTCTCATTAGTTCTTCAATAATTTCATACATATTTTGATTATAGTCACCATACTCCCTTCTCCATCTCCTCTCAATTAAAGCCACCCTCCTTCCTACCTATGTAACTTTGAGATCATGCAATTTTTAAATAGAAAAAACTTACCTATGAGCAATTGACAAATTAACTGCTTAAGCATTATTAATTAATTAATTAACTAATGCTTAAGCATTAAAAATGATCACATACAGACGACTACCCATACTATTTATTTATTGTTCACTATTAATTAAATATATACAATTCCAGTCACCTAGCTTGACAACCATGCCCGTCTACAGTTGTGGCTATACTTAAACAAGGCTTAAAAACACATATTGAAGGTAGATAAAACCATGCTGAAGCAAAGAGATTCGAATTGTGCACATTCAAATAAACATTCTTTCGATCACTGACTAAATTTAACAGGTAGAGGCATGCATGAATTATTTATAGCACACAACAAAAGAGATTGTTTTACCATTTTATAATTTAGTTTATTGAAGAAATATCTGAGATATGTAGAAAAAAATTAATAAAAATTCCTAAAGAGAGGGCTCAGTTGGGAAATATAAGAACCAGAATTCAGCTACCAGGTAGAAATCAGGGTTAGATGGTGTATTATTCCCCAGCATCGGAGAGGTGCAGGCAAAAACATGCTTCTATCATAGATCACTGGTCAGTATCCCAGTTAAATCAATGAACTACAGATTCATCAAAATATCCTGTTTCAAAATACATGACAGAGAAGTGAATTGGTGATTGGAAAGACATTGACCTCTGACCTCTCACAAAAACACATGAACACATATTGCCCCCCCACACACACATGCACATGTGCACAAAAGCCACTGTATAAGACCTCAACTGATGGCTTTATGAAGCCAGCATGGCCAACTTGGCTCTGTTCTCTTAGAGGTAATGATATACTTAGTGGGTAGAAAGTCTGTGTCCTTAGTTCCTTGTGCTAGATGCTGTGCATACAAGCTAAACTATGCTTCTTCTGGTTCTCAATATCGTAAGTGTCTTTGTAGGTAAAATGCAAAAAGCCAGTCCCAAGGAAAAGCCAGAGATCCTTTTATGTCATTTAAAATGGGCCGGTTAGGTTTATGTCCTTGAAAATAAGTTGAATATTTCTCATAGAAGCTTGGTAGCCATCAGGTGGCATTAGGTACTACATATGGGAGAATATTTTTGAAAGAAACAAAAGATAGATGTTCTTTGTTTCTAAGTATTACACAAACACATGTGTGTTAGTTACTTTTCCCTTCTCCTTAACAAAATACCAGAAGAAAGGAAATTAAAGTGTGGGAAAGTTTAGTATGCTCCAGAATTTCAGAACTAGTTGAATCATGGTTGGGAGGACATGCTGAGCAGAACAGTTTACCATGTGGATGGAGCCCAGGGAGTGGAGAGAGAATTACAGACTTTCTCTTGGGCCCCTTTCAGTCCATGAGTACTTAGCTGAAGGCCTGGTGTTTCCCAGTTCAGGGAGGGTCTTCTTCCTTATTTAATCCTCTCCCCTTCATACCTACCTGAAAGCATGCCTCACCAGTGCTGTGGTACTGCCATATCTAATCAGGTTGATAATCACAGTGATCATAACCTCTGTGTGTTTAGATTAGACTATGTAATCATATCCTGAAATTACATGGATTTGCTCTATATTTATGCTCACATCTCTCTGATGGGCTACATATTAAACACTGCCTAATTTAGACACAGTCAAAGTACTCATATTCTGTGAACTTTTATTTCCTTGAAAGCAATGGCTCACCACACTGGTTCTACAAGTCACCTGTAATGCTTTAAGCATGAAAAAGTGATAGTGTTTTAAAATGTCTTCAATTATGGGCTATCAAATGGTTCAGTAGATAAAGGTACTTGTTATCAAGCCTGATGACCTGAGTTTAATATCTGAGACAAAAAATGGAAGGAAAGATTTGACTCTCATAAGTTGTTTTCTGATCTCTGAGTGTATGCATCATACACACACACATATGCACATGCACATGAACATGCATGCACACAAACATGCATACACACAGCAAACGTGCACACAGAGCTATGCTCACACAGATATACACACAAACATACTTGTACACACACATGATCATTCATGCACATACTCATGTGCTGTCACACACACATGTGTGCATACACACGTGTGCACATGCAAATGCACACAAATATACACACAAGAAACTAATGAAAACTCAGAGATTATTAATTTTTAAATGACATGAAAATAAGTACATTAAGTTATTCCATGATCTAGAAAGATCCCATCAGGAACAGAGTGTTTATCACAAAAAGGTCTGATTAATGGAATCTTTTATTATAAAGTTGAAAAGACACAAGCAAACCAAAGTCTTCACAATGTGTTAAAGTGATTTCCATGAAATGTAAGTGTGATGAGAACAGCAAGCATCAAATTCAACTTGACAATTTCCTGGATGTTTCTTTTTAATATCCATTTTACATCTATGGATGTGTGTGTGTGTGTGTGTGTGTGTGTGTGTGTGTGTGTGTGTGTGTGTGTATACTTGGTTTGAGTACCGTTCCTGAGGAGACCATAAGAGGATATCAGATCACTCAACATGGGGCCAGGAAATGGAACTAGGTCCTTTGCAAGAACAGTAGGTGTTCTTAGACCCTCTCAGATGTCTATCCAGTCCCTGGTCTGAAGTTCTAACCAATTTCCTAAAGATAGAAAAATATCATAGAGAGAAGCAGGAACATACGTTTCCACATAAATACATTATCTTCACTGTGGGAAATGCTTATGAATTCACAAAGGTTTGACAAAAATATCCAGGGGCCATAGGGCACATGATACAGCTCTGTAACAGAAAAATCATGTGTTTACATACCTAGTGACAGAAAGTTAAAAGCAAAATTAAATGAAAAAAAATCATCTGCAGTATTAAGCCAACACCAAGGGGTAGCATATACAAAACTGCAGGGAACGCGTACGGGAATTAAAATCTAAATTAACAGAGAGAGAAACCCAGGCTTAGTTCTCATAAGCATAGTTATATTTAAAGTGCTGTTTCGACCCACAGTATTCCATGGATTCATTGACAGTCCTATAAAATGTCACAGATTATTTTCATGATATAATTTAGTTCATAAAATAGGTAGCTTAGTTCTAAACTATGTGCATGACAAAGAACATAGAACATCAAAAGCTGATTTATTTGTTTGTTTTGTTTTGTGACAAGGTTTCACTTTAGCTATCCCAGAATTTGCTATGTACATTGTTCTGTTTTTGAACTCACAGAAATCAGAATGATGGTGCCTCACCATATTCAGCCTAAAAGCAGATTTAAAACCAAGAATAAGGAGAATTTAGGGCAAGAAGTTATAAAGGTACTTGCCACCAAGCCTGAGTTCCAGTTCTGGAAGCCACACAGTGGAAGGAAGATCCCAGCTCCTACAAACTGTCCTCTGTACTGAACATATGCACACAGAGAGGAAAGGTAAGGAAGGTTGGGATGAAGAATAGGGTGAGAGAAAGTGGGGAAGGCAAGGGCAGGAGATGGGGAGGGAGGGGGGAAGAGAGAGAGAGAGAGTGAGGGGGAGGGAGAGAGAGAGAGAGCATAAATGTAAAAACAAAAAAAAAAATGAATTTCCAAGAACAAACTTAAATTTATCCAAATGCTGCATACAGACTTAAACATGAAAAAATAATGTTAGAGGGATCATCTTAACAAGTCTTAGTGACTTCAGATTAGGTGTTTGAAACTTCTTTTGAAGACGGGAATTATAATAATTGTATTACTAAGACTTTTGAAATGGAAACTTTTTCAATAAGAAGGAAGGGAAGACTTATAGAGGCTAAAATCCTGTCGAACACATATACAAGAATGAATTTGCATATAGGTATAGTCTCATATTATCAGGTATCCCAATGTAATTATCTTATACAAATAAGATAGCAGGAAAATGTCTGAACAGATACATCAGCAAATAAGGTCACAGAGGGCACAAAAGCCCATGGAAAGGTTATTTTCATATATAAAACATAAAACATACATAAACTGACCATTACTAAAGCAATACACATTACAAGCAAATAATTTGGTGGTGTACATTCCCTATCATGGTGATGGTGGTCTTTCTTTCCATCCATTACAGTTTTGGAAAAAGAGTCAATGGAAGGAAACAGCAATCCTAAACCATATGCACTTTATAATATATCATTATATTTCTTACAGCAATAAAGGACAGAATGCAATGAGAAACAGGAAAAAATATAATTACAGCGAAAGTCTTTAAAGCACTTATTTTAGTCACTGACACAGCAAGATGGGAAAACATTAAGTGTGGGAGACTTGCAATTACCGTCCTTGACATAATTAATATTTTTAGAAAATGTAGCTAATAACTCAAAATGCATACTCTTTGTAAATGCATGTTGAACATAAGCAAAATATCTCTTACCATGGTACCCAAAGCAAACTTAACAGTTACAAAAGCTTGAAACCATTTGAGGATTTCTTTCGGTATTTTTATGTAAAGGGATTTATTTAGAGTAGTCCTAAATATGTAGAAAAAGTAAGCAGGAAGCAATATAAGTTATGAGCCTAAAATATTATGGAGATATAATCTTTGAATATATGTGCCACAGAAGTTTTAAGATTATTTGTTAACTGTCGATGGAAGCCATTGTCAAAGAATTCCTATGTCTGAATTTAAAAACTTGTTAAAATATTTAACTTGACACATAAATGTTATATTCAAAAATTCAAAAAAAAAAAAAAAAAAAAAAAAAAGGAATTGGTTAATGACCTAGAGAGATGGCTCAGTGGCTGGGAGCACTCATTGTCATTGTTGCGGACCTGAGTTCAGTTCCCAAGCTCCACATGCTACCTCACAATGATGAGCTATTCTGGCTTCCATGGGTATCTGTAGCCACATGGTGCATATGCTTGCAAGTACACACACACACACACACACACACACACACACACACACACACAAAAAAAAAAATAAATAAATCCAAAAAAATATTTTGAAATGACCTTAGTCAGACGGAAGGACATACTGACTTTAAGCACCAAATAGCAAATATGAAGTTTGTATGATAGGTTTTGGAAAATTACAGAGGCATAGGAAATAAATTGATGTGGGCATAACTCACTAACATGTCCATCACGGATGATCAGAAAAGCAAACTACACTCTTCAGCAATCATGATGTTTTCTAAGAAATCAATGACAAGTCACTTCTTGCCATTTATCTTGTAAAAGAGTCAGTCATTTTTAATAGAACACAGGTGATCTTCAGTGTGTGGTGTATGTGTTTTTTTGTGTATGGTGTGTGTGTGTGTGTGTGTGTGTGTGTGTGTGTGTGTGGTGTAGAGTATGTGTGTGTCTGTGTGGTATGTATGTGTTTGTGTGTGGTATGTGTGTGTTTGTGTGTACAGTGTTTGTGTCTGTGGTATGTGTGTGCCCAACATGAAAGAACAGGAGACAGCTCAGTGGTTGGGAGAACTTGATGCTTTTGCATCAAGAAGTTCTGTTCTGAGAACCTACACAGAGCATTACGACCATCTACGCCTCTAGTTCTAGGTTATCTAATGCCCTTTGCTGGCTGGCAACAAGGAGTACATATATACGTGTAGGGAAATACTCAGTTGTGTAATACAAAAGAGAATGAAAAATTTTAAAGGTCAGAAAATAATATTGCATATCTTCAAGATAGTGCATGTGTGCATTATATAGGCACACAAATTTTAATTTATGCAGTTCAACGTTTATAAGCAAAGCAGGTTTTTAAATCTCCAAATGGTCATTAGAGGAGAAAAATCATCTGGTTTATATTTTAAAATTCAGTATTTAAAAAACAACATTTTTTTATTTAACTGCATTCCCCTTTTGAGTAAGATGAAGGGTCAGAACCTGTTTGGTTATTCCTTCAATAAGCATCATACATAAAAGTTAGAATACCATAAAGAGATATGGAGATGCAATTGCTTCCTAGGGACAAGAGAGCAAAGCAGAGATTCAATAAACACAGTCTTAACCAGAAGTATTTATAGTTATTAATTTCCTTCAGCTGTCTCTGTCTCATTTCTCCCAACTGTCTGCTGGAATTTTCTGTAACTAACATCAATAGAATAGATCAAGTGGAGGAGCTGCTCTCAATAGTCATGGAGAATGAGAACCAGGATGGAAAATATAGGTCATCGTCTCAATGGAGTCTCCTATTTGCCGACAAGAAAATCCACTCTGTTGAGACAAGAACTTTAGTCTCTAAGTTTCTGTTATCAAACCACCAACTTGTTTCATTGTCCAGGAGCGCCAGGAAACTGAGCCACAGGGAGTTTTTACCACCCAGGTAAATGTATCTACCTTGTACATAAGAAACTTGTTCTTGAGTATTTTATTTTTAAGTGTGTGTGCATCTCTGTCTGTCCCTTTATCTTGCTGGGTCTCTGTCTGTTTCTGTCTGTTTATCTGTCTGTCTGTCTGTCTGTCTGTCTGTCTGTCTCTCTCTCTCTCTCTCTCTCTCTCTCTCTCTCTCTCTCTCTGTGTGTGTGTGTGTGTGTGTGTGTGGTGTGTACATGAGTGAGTGAAGGTTCCCTAGAAGCCAGAAGAATGGATTGAAGCCCCTGGGGCTGGAATTACAGATGACTGTGAGCCACAGAATCAGTGCTGGGAAGTGGAGCTGCTTTGCCTACAAGGCAATACATGCACTTAACTGCTGAGTCATTTCTCTCGGCCCCAAAAGTAAGAAAATTTTAATGAGATTTCAAATTGCTATTAAGACATTTTTCTACAAAAATGTCTAACAGCTTAATAGTCTTCTAAAAAGATACATTATCCTGATATTGTATAATTGCCTTCTGAGTCATTAAACGTCAATCATTTTCAATATATTAGCTGTCACCTGTAGACAGCATGTTAGTTTTTAAATAATGGTAATTTAAAAAATATTCTTCAATGGAATCACAGTATTTCTAATCTAGAAAGCAGATGTCACAACCAATAGCATTTTCTGTACTGCTAGTTCAGAATTTATCCTTTATCTTTTATCCCTAACAGACTGAATTATCATTTATCTTTGCAAATCTGTACTACAAATCTCTCATATCTGGGCTGGGGAGATGGAGAAATTTGTAGAGTATTTGTCTGGCCAACATGAGGACCTTAGTTCAAGCCTAGAACCCAGATTTTTATAAAAAGCCAGTTGTGGTGCAGGCTTTCTAATTCAGCACCGGAAGGCAAAAGTATCTGAAGCCGATTGATTATCTAACCTGTCTCTTGTACTTGAGCTCTAGGCCACTGGGAGAGATTCTTGCAAAAAGCAAAGCAGACAATGCAGCGGGAAAGCACTGGATGTTTTCTCCTCCTTCTATCCATAAGGATAGAAACAGTCTCTACCACAAGGTCCACTGTCATAAGCAGCAAGTACTCTTACAGGTGAGCCATTTCTCTAGTCAATAAAAGCAAGCAAGCAAGCAAGCATTAGACTAGAGACTATCTTAAAGATTTTCTCCCTTGGCTTAAACAAGGTATTTTTGTATATATGTAAGATAGGGCTATTCTTATCTATATGATAATCATTAAAGCTGCTATGAAGTTTGGTGACTTTGTAAGAACACACATCTCATATGTAGCACATCACAGCTTGCAATGTTCTGTGGATACTGGTTTCTGTATATTGTATTTTCTTCCTGGGATTATTAAAAAAATGATCTCAAAACAATAATGAGAATGGGCCCTTCTGCCTTTTTCCTGCCAAGGACTAATTTCAACCCCCCCTCCCGCCATTACACAGAGTTTTTCACCAAATGAGCCATATGGCAATTTCTGTGAAATTCTCACTGGGATATTGGTAGAAAAGATGAACAGAGCCAATTCTCAGGGAACACAAAGGAAGGATGTCCAGAGAGCCTGGGTAGATTTCCCCATCAGCGCCCGGGATCAGCCAGGCACAATATTGCTGCTTAAATGTGGTCTGACTGTCCAGGTGTACCTAGCTCTCAGATCATGACTTTGCTTTTCTAGCTGAGATGGGAAACCCACTGCTATCTGTGCGACCATGCATTGGCCTGCAAAGACAAAATATTGGCATTAACATAGGCATATGGAGATTCGGAGCAAGCTCTTTTCCTAAAATCAAAATTGGAATGACTCATTTTACTAGTGTCATACAAACTTCAGAAATCCACATGACTTGGGGCTGGAGATGGCTCGGCAGTTGAATGCCTTCGCTGTTCTTGCAGACAACCCAGGGTTGGTTACCAACATTCATACTGTGGATCCAGTGTCTGTTCCTCTAGTTCCAGGGGATCTAACTGATCTCTGAAGGCACCCCCATGCATGCACTTGTTACACATGTGCACACACACACACACACACACACACACACCTATAGAATTAACTAATGCTTATAACTTTATATAATTATATAACTCTAGAATGATGACTTATGGCAAACAGACAGAAAACTAAATTTTAGCATAGATTTCCATGGAAATAAATGAAAATAGAGTCAGCATGTGGCATTCCCCCCAAAAGATGATGAACTGAATCCATTTCACACTTAATTCATACCCTTTTAATATCTTTTAATAAACAGATGAGAAGAATCTATTTCATCTCTGGGGAAAAGGAAATGTGGGGTTGCCCTGATAAACTCTGTTTCTTTGTACCACATATGCTTCCTGATTTCATACTTTGGGATTTATTGTGTCTTCATTCAGCACATACTTACTCACACAGTGTGTGGCAAGGATCTGTTGGCAGTAAGGACACGGAACAATGAAAAGCATGACAAGTAGCCTACAGAAACCAGCATGCAAAGGGGGCAGCAATCTGTATGTAGATATTCAGCTTTTCTACCTCTGAATGGAAAAACAGACTTAGAATGCAATCATTTTCTCTAGTTCTAACCAGGTTCATTTAAAAACAGACAGCTTTCAGAACTCAAAATTCTTTGTTCGTCAGGGGCTGGACTTTGTAATTACACACATTCTGTCAGACCCAACTGTCTTTGAGATGATATTTATAGGGTAATTTTATGCCCATTCAATGATATTTTTATTAACATCAGCGACTGAATACAATTTAAAATGAATGATATGTTTCTTGAATTAATTTTTGTGAAGCTATACCATTCTGCTTTCTGGTCCATCTCAGCCTGATGAGTACGGCCCCTGAAGAGCTATGTTCTGCTTCCTCTCTGTTTCAGGGATCATTTGGCATTGTGTCCTCATCACTGGAGATCAGTGGGAAGAGAGAGGGGCCAGTTCCCACAGATGGCTACAGCAGTTTCAGGAAGCACATGAACACATCCAGGAAAGAGGGGTGTTTTCCTACGTCTTTGAGACTCGCTGGACTTAGCTTCCTAGGTGATTGGTTTATCACTGTCACATCCCTAATCCAATCCCTGCTGTTGTTTAAGTGACATTAATTGCCTGGTTTATAGTATAAGAGGATTTGGATACTTAAGATAAAATCATTTTTACCACATTCAGCATTGCCCTTCTTTTGGATATCCTTAGCAATTAAGATATGAGGATTTTCCTTAGCAAATATGTCAGATAAAGGATGTGTATACTCTTGGTGGATTGTCAGTGTTTAAGCATCATAGAGACATGTTCATATCTCTATACCCGGGACATGTTATTTAGAGAATTTAATGGCCAGCTTCTACAGGCAAGGGGAAGCCTCATGAACAAAGGAAGGTAATCACTTGCATTTAAAAATATCCAGACTCAAACTTTCAAGAAGAGGGACTGTGAAATAGAGCAAAATCTTGCACACTGTGGACAAGATCAAAGTCTCACATGGTGGTTTGGATGGAACTACTTTCTTATCGCAGCCATGTTAGAAACCAATTTCTCCAGGAAACATTATTGAAGAAAAGTGATAAATCATTGTATAGATTCTTATTTGACAATGTGCATGGAAATATGTCAGAGAATTAGCTACAATGCTTGAAAATCATTCCGGAAACTTCATATTTGGAAGAAGTCAGACCATTCAATATTGTGGTTGTTAAAATAACATACTGTCTTGTGGATGTGTGCCTGGGGAAATATAATGGGACACATGGAGCAATTAGTGAAGAAATTAATTCATAAAAGACAAAATGGCCTGGTTGTGGAAATATTGGCACACATGTCTTGTTTACATATTTAATCTTTTCATATAACACACCACAAGTTACTTAAGATACACGTCAGAGGTAGTCAAGGAATTACTTCACAAATGTATGTATCTTACATTTATATTTTGATTAAGTCCTCTGGATTGGGAAAAGAGTATTGTCAAATGATCTTGACAGGTTTGAAAAACTCGTAAGACATACCAGGCCACCATCTGTGGTTGTATGCATGGCAAGCAATGCTGAGAACAGACTGCTCTGTGGAATGCCTGCACATGCTACAGAAAACAGCAAAACCTTGGCCCAGGGAGTGGCGCTATTAGGAGGTGTGGCCTTGGAGTAGGCGTGGTCTTGTTGAAGTAGGTGTGGCCTTGTTGGAGGAAGTGTGTCACTGCGAGGGTTGGCTTTGAGACTGCCTCCCTGCCTGGAAGTCAATCTTCTGTTTGCCATCAGAACAAGATATAGACCTCTCAATTCCTTCTCCAGCACTAGGGCATACTCCCAACTTATTGATAACAGACTGAACCTCTAAGCCAAGCCCAATGAAATGTCCTTATCGAAGATGCCTTGGTTGTGCTGTCTGTTCCCAGCAGTAAAAGTAAAATCCTAACTCCTCCTCACTTAAATCAGTTATCTGGTTCTCTAAGTTAGATTGAAATGATCTCTCTCTCTCTCTCTCTCTCTCTCTCTCTCTCTCTCTCTCTCTCTCTCTCTCTCCCTCCTTCCCTTCGTTCCCTCCTTCCCTCCCTCCTTCCCCTCCCTCCTCCCCCCTCATATACCTGTAGAAAAAAATTGAAAATTATTCCAGAGAAATACATCCATCAGTAACACAAATTCTAAGGAAAATTCTTCTAAATATGTGAAAGAAATTTTTCTACATTCAAACACAGATGTCAACTATCCATACACTGAAGAACTTAATCATTATTTTAAGTATGGTGTTTCAAATTACATGAGAAATGTTATTTTTCAAAACAGCATTTCATGTTTGATGCTAGACACAGCTTGGCTGACTGAACCTCACTGGGGCATACAATTTGCCAACATCCTCATGTAATTGGCTTCTTTTCGCCTATTTAACTAGGCACATGTACCATGAAAGACTGTATGTGCCATGGCTGACCAGAAATGCATTTCCTCATAGGAAAAGAAATAATGTCTCCAAACAATTGCTGCTGGTCTCACTGGTCACTAGGAATTCCTTTATATTTGTTTATGGGGCAGCTTGTTCTATTTGGATGCTAAAAAAGAGTTTGTAAAAATACAGGAAGATTTTGTCCTTCTCCTTGTTTTATTTCCTGTCCTTGAGACAGGAGATCCCCATGGCTCTCCAGAATTTTCAACAGAAGTGTTCATTGTTCATAACTTAGAATTTAACTCCTTTGGAAAAGTTGGTCATTTACTATGTTTTTCACTTGAGTGTGCAGATACTACAGAAAACAAAAGGCACCATGTTGAAAGTATGCAAAAAAACATGTTAAATTTGGAGAGCCAATTAAGTTGTTCTCAACTTCATCACACAATGCTCCCTTAACCCAAATAAAATACAAACACAGTGTGTATATACTTACCTGAATGTGTAATTTTAGAAAATATCTGCACTGCATTTGAGAAAAATAAGAAGAATTCATAAAAGGATTTTCCTTCAATTTGAAAATGCTAGAGAAATTGGGACAAGAGTTTATGATGAAAATCACATAGGCAGTTATGAAATAAATATGCCAAATATAAATGCATATAAATCTTACAAATACATATATTCTCAACTCACAAACTTGGGATCAATAACCACTAACTGATTTTCCTAGGGGAAAAAAAAAACAGCAAAATTAGCAAGGGGATAAAGACTGATTAACAAAATAAATAAATAAAATCAAAGTACCTTGTATATGCATGAAATGTCAGTGTGAAAATTGTTAAATTTTTTACAATTAATTACAGGTATCAAAACTGCAGAGGATATTAGTCATAGCGTCCTATGCCCGTAATATCAGTAGTGTATGTGCACACTGAATCAGGAGAATCACCACAAGAGGCTGTCTGTAGCGATCACCTATCTTGCCAGCAAGAAAGACGCACCACAACAGGATCCTTCTACAGGCGTTTATTGTGGGTTTGATTGCAGTTGCAAAAGACCCCGAACCCAGAAATCAACCCTCCTTATATATGCTTAGGAGGAATGTGATGCTTCCTGATTTGTGCATTCTGTGCGTCCTAATTAGCATACTCGGGACTGGAGAATGAGTCAGCATGAGTCAGCAAAACAGGCCATCTCTGCACATAGAAAGCAGAGTTATTCCTGAGCTCTGGTAACTTCAAGGGGATCTTTCACCTTCTTGACATTCCCAGATAAAGTAAGACACAGGGTAACATTTGACTGCATGGAGCCCTCACATTTACTGCAGGGAGTCCTCAGCCTGGGCAGCTTCTACTGAAGGACACTATCAATCCTTGACCAAAAGCACTATGGCTGCCACCAGCTATACCAGGAGCAGGAAACCACTGGGCTACAATATCGAGAAGGATAGAAATCAGCCTTCCCTATTGGTTGGAGAAGTTTCTTGAAGCACTCAATTATTATTATTATTTTTTTTTTGGCAGCTTTAATTAACCCTTAGATGCTCATTTGCACATCTTCAGCTAGTAAATATTTCTTAAGCTGTTCCACACCACTGCTCCATAGACATATATGAAAAAGTGCAGTGAGATTGCTTAGTGGACTTGCTTTGCAGCAATAAGAACCAGCACACTCACAAAAGGCTGGGCATGACTACACACATCTGTACATCCACATTCGGCAGGGGGCGGGGGGGGGGGAGGCTGTCAGAGATAGGCATACCTCCAGAGCTTGCAGCCAGCCAGCCAGCCTAGCTGAAATGTGTGCTTCTTGTTCAATAAAAGACCCTGTCACGAAGAAACAGTGTAGAGAATAATAACAATAAAAAAGACACCTGATATGCTATGGTATCTACACACATGTGGACTGGTAAAGGTCACAGGTCACAGACCAACTCTCAAGTCCCCACCTTAGAAGTAGGGAGGGGTCTAATAGTGGCTAACCTATAAATGTGGTCCACTGCTTCTAAAAGCTTTAATGTCATATGCCTCGTATGTATAAAAACAATGCAAGAAAACGATGCAGAGCCATAAATGACAATAACTAGACAAATAAAACTTAAGAAATAAGAACGCAGACAAAGGTATCACACATTCAACCTTAATTTTTGCAACAGATCTGCAGTGATGATAACAGTTTGGTACTGGCAAGTACGAAAATACTTGGTAAGGCCATGAGAAGAACAGAGGGCCTGGATATTAACACAAAAAGTAATGTTCACTGAATTCTTTGCAAAGGAGGAAAAACATACAGTGGGAAAGAAGAGAGCCTACTCAATATATGGTGCTGTAAAAAAATGGTAGCCACCTATAGAAGAATGAAGTTAGATGTATATCTTTCATGCCATTCAAAATCAATTTTAAATGGACAGACATCTACAGAATATTTCACCCAAACACAAAAGAATAGTCTGCCCTATTCACTATGGCATGGAAATAGAACCTCCCTGGATGTTCATCAAAATTTCAGTCAGAGATGAAAACCTGGTACATATATAAAATAGAATATTATCTATCTCTAAAGAAAAATGAAATAACAAATCTTCAGGAAAATGGGTGAGTTAAGCTAATATTAAGCAAAAACACACCCTATCACAAAGAAGAGTGTATATATGTATCTGAGTATGCATATGTATGTATGGATATAGCAGAACATTCAGGAAGAACAAGGAAGGATAATCAAAACAGAACATGCTCAATAGAAAGTTTATATAGACAGTGTGCATTGTCCAACTATTTTGCATGCACTCTCAATAGACTTCTAACTCAAGATGAGTCTGTAAATGAGGCTGTGTCCACACACAACTCTATGAGGGGCTGCTAACCTTCCAGCAGATCTGAGTTTTACATTTGTTTCCATTGGCTACCCACATAGGTTGTCACTCAACCTAAGTCTTGGTGATTCTATTCTTTTTTTTTAAAACAACTTTATTTTACAAAACAAAGATAAATGTACAGATTTTAAACATTTTTTGCTTAAAATTATACATTTTTGTCAGTACTTTTTTTCCAATTTTAACATAGTTTTTACATAAAACTATATGAATATATTTTTTAGTCAGTACTTGATCTTTTTCAAGGTTTGATAGTATGCCTTGAAAACTTAATAGTTACAATGAGCATAAAGTACATGTAAAACAAAATGTAACATGGAAATAGTTAAAGTTTTCTTGTTTTGTAAATATTTGTTTTGTTTTGTTTTGTTTTCTTTATTTCTTAGACTTCATACAGTCTGTGAGTTGTTTCTGGGGGAGTGCAAGCCTCTGGGGTTAGCATCCCACTATCAGTGACTGCATATTATGTCTGTTCTTTTGTGACTGGGTTATCTCACTCAGGATGATATTCTCTAGATGCAGCCATTTTCTTAAGAATTTGGTTAAGTCATTGTTTCTGGTGGCTGAGTAGTATTCCATTGTGTATATGTACCACAATTTTTGTATCCATTTGTCTTCTGAAGGACATCTGGGTTCCTTCCAGCTTCTGGCTATTATAAATAGAGCCGCTATGAACATTGTGGTGCATATATCTTTGTTGTGTATTAAAGTGTCTCTGGGGTATATGCCCAGAAGTGGAATAGCTGGGTCTTCAGGTAGTACTATATCCCATTTTCTGAGGTATTGCCAGACAGATTTCCAGAGTGGTTGTATTAGCTTGCAACCCCACCAACAGTGGAGAAGTGTTCCTCTTTCTCCGCAGCCTCGGGTGATTCTATTCTTTAAACAGGAATCTCAGATATTCAAATTATAGAATGCACTGTTTAAAAAAATATATATCTAAAGTGTAATTCTGAAATATCTGAGAATTCCCAAGAATACTGATTTAGGTCCCTGAATTTCAAAGAGTAGCATTTAAGGAATTTGAGAATACAGAGAAAACTTTTCCTTTAAAATGATGTTTGAGATAATGAAATCTCTGGAAATAGGCTAAAACCATCAAACATTCATTTGATTTTCACCAGAGAGGTAGCCTGTTTAATTTAGTCAAGTTTGACTACTTTGATTTAAAATAGTTGTTGTGATGGCCTCTGGGTCTATGTACAAATTCAATATTTAATCAAAATGCATAAATATAAGCAAGTGATTAACTGACACACTCGGACTGCACATGCGTCATTTTGCAATCTGTCCTACATACATAATTATTCTTTTTCATTTCTGTTGCTGCAGCTACAAAAATAAAAGTGAAAAATTGTATGGTTTAAACAAGAATTGATTTCTACACACACACACACACACACACACACACACACACACAGAGAGAGAGAGAGAGAGAGAGAGAGAGAGAGAGAGAGAGAGAGATATTTTGTCCTTAATTTCTAACATTTGGCTGATGACACAGGGATTTTGATTTTACAGTTAAAACCTCAAATTTATATTTTAAAAGCATGTTACAAATTCATGATTTTCATATTTGTTTAACATAGTTTATGCATGGTTTATAGAGGCGGGTTTTTGTGTCTATGTACTTGCATGTGGGCAGAGTCAGAAGGTGGAAGTGATTCACTTCACCTAAAATTGGAGGAACAGACCCTTGTGAAGTTGGGGTGATGGGAAATGAACCCTGATCTTCACAAGGGCAGCAAGTTATGTTAACCACTGAGCCACCTCACCACCTCTTATTAGGGAAACTTTAAACTTAAACATAATGCTAGAATAATACTTAATACAAAATAGAATCAAGGTAAAAGAAAACACATAAAATTTCTAAGAACTGTTACCTGTCTAATTGCTAAATTCAGGGCTAATAGTAAATTTTTCAATTACTTACAGATTGAATTTGGAGCTAAAAGTAGTAATTTGTTTGAGCTAGAAATGAGAGACAGAACGAACTAAAGGCCCCAACAGGAATTAATCATGAATTAATTATCTGGAATTGGGTCTTGAACCCAGACCCTTACATATGCCAGGGAAGTGCTTTACCACTGAGCTACATCAGATGCTCTTTTAAACTTACATTTTCCCCATATATACAGTGAAAAGTTATTCAGCCATTAATCATGATATCTCCAGAAAAGCAAATGGAACAGGCTAGTAAACAGAATTGGGCATAGGAAAGACATTTCATGTTTACTTGACTCTTGCTAAGTTGCCCAGGATGTACCCCAGGAAAGAATAAAACTTGTGATCCTCCTGATTTCGCCTACTGGGTGGCTGGAATTACCATCTGCTCCAAGCCCTGCTTACATGTTTGTTGTATTTCTAACAATATACATTGTGATGGAGAAAGAGGAAGCTAGAAGAATATGATTTTTTTCTGTGATATAGACTGTACTTTCTTGAATTCAATATTTCAGTGGCTACATATTTCAGAAAGTTGACTAGAAATGCCTGTAAGATCATAAAAAGAGTAAACCACACTCTTGCATGTCTTTGTGAACTTGCTTTGGGAACACCATTTACATGCAGTTTAACCACTCCAGTTATATGGCCAGTGAAGGAGCAAAACCAACAAAATTTATTTGTGAGATCAATGGGGCATGATGGATTTAAGGTCTTCTGCATCCTATATGTCATGAAAAGAGATGAAGTGTGAAAGTTACAATGATTAAAATGAGTGGGCTCAGCAGACAGATCAATAGCTGTTCTAGTTAGCTTTACTTTGCACAGCCTACTCACATCAGTGTGACCAGTGGATATGTCTATTGGAGATTGTCTAACCTGTGAATTGATGTAGGAGGGCCCAGCCCACAGCGGGTAACACTATTCCCTTGGCTTTCAAGGAAACTAGTTAAGAATCAGTCTTTGAGGAAACCAGTATGTTCCATGATTTCTGCTATACTTAATGGCTGTGGATTGGGTTGCTTGATTAGTGGTAATCCTGTGTGGAATATTTGTCAGGTCTGTCTGCTATAGCTCTTGCACTGACTTCCTTCACTGATAGATTATGACATAGACGTGTAAGCCAAATAAACTCAGCCCTCCTTAAGTAGCTCTATGCCAAAGTGTTTTATCACAGAACTAAAGAAGAATGGGGAACATGAGCTTTATGAGGTGTAGGGGTGTGTGTGTGTGTGTGTGTGTTTTCGGAAATGTGATGGCTTTATTTTGATGGCTTTATTTAGTGGACAATCTTAGATGTCAATTTTTTCTTTCTTGTTTATTCTTCTTATTATTCAATTAGTCTTATTCTTCTTAATGATTTTGCTGCCATGAATATGAGCTTAGATAGACTATGAGACTACAGAAATTCTGTTTCCATCTCCCATCTTATAGGAGGGTTAGGGCATCAGATGTATGCGTTCCTGTATAGATTCTATGGATAGAAACTCAAGTCCTCATGAGTAACACAGCAATCAGATTCCCCACAGAACCATCTCGCTAGTTCCCTGAAGAAATCATTTTGAAAGCATAAACCAGTAACTGGGGAAGTAGGAAAAAAAAACTTTCAAGGAACACATGTTAACATTTAAGTGTATTCTCAAAGGCAATAATGGCAAGAAAAGTAACTCAGTAGGAAAGAGAACTAGTTAGCAGAATATAGTTAACATATAGAGGAACAGATTTTCTACTGTTCCAAAAATGCAAATGAAAATGGAATCCCATTTCATGTTGTTAAGGTGCATGGGAAATTAAAATCTGATAATATTACATATCATTTAGGATACAGAAAACAACTTCAAACTGAGTTGGTGTGACAAACTTGTAAACTGAGGCAGGATGGAAGAGGGAGCATGAATAGCAGTGACTTACCCAGACACATACAACTCAAGAAACAGGGAGTGTAGAGTAATGGAAAATAGATTTAATCTCAAATCCTTGATTTACACATCTTTTTCATATTTAAAAGTTTTCATTTTTTATTTCCCATCTTTCTTTACCTAATTTTGTTTATTGAGCCTTTAACTAATGAAGCCATATTTTTTTTCTGTGTTATCTATCTGATCCTTGGTGTGTCCGGTTCTATGTTGATTGACAGTTTCACACATGAATATAATGAATGTGTGAATTTCAGTCATTATTTCCCTCACCATTCCCCATTCTCATCCCCCCCCCCCCCGGTTGCACCCAGGGAGCTCCCGTCTACCCTCATGTCTTCCTTTCGTGTGTAGTTCACTGAATTTAGTTAGTGGTTTCTGACAGAGCATTGTGTGGGTTCATTTAATGGAACAAGGGCAACTGATTAGTGACTACACCACTTGAGGAGGATGACATGTCTTCTCCGTCAAACCAGTAATAGTTAACAGTCTCTCAGGATGAGGAGGTGTTGATGGTCTCACTTTAATGCGGGTCTTGTGTTGCTAACGACAGTCACAGTGAATTCATAGTTACAGTGCCTTGCCGTGTCCAGAAGATGTCTGTTTGCTGCCCCTTCGTGCTTCTAATCAATGCTCTGTCATATACAGGGAGATTCATTAAAACTATCCAAATAGTTCCCACAAAACTCTCATTTAGATAGAAAAAATAAATCCTTTTCCCATGTTCCTGTGAGACATCTTCCTGCAGTCCACCAAGCCAAATAGAGATAGTACTTTTCCCAAAGTGAGCTAAAAAGTATAATTTTATGAAATAACTACTTTGAAGCTATTGTAGTCCCCCTGTCTCCTCCCTGATGGTTAGATTCTCTGGAAACGTGTACCACAGATGTCTTCCCAATCATATCTTACAACACTATCTGTGATATTTTTAATCATTTTATAGGATATTTTCTGTATTTACATTTTAAATATTATCCTCTCCCCCGCCCCCGTCCAATCCCTCCTTCCCTCTTGCTTCCATAAAGATGTTCCCTCTCCCAACCACTCACTCCCACCTCAGCACCTTGGCATTCCCATACACTGGGAAATCAAACCTTCACTGGACCAAGGACCTCTCTTCCCATTGATGCCAGACAATGCCATCCTCTGCTACATATGCAACTGGAGCCATGGGTCTGTCTCTCCATGTGTACTCACTGGTTGGTATTTTAGTCCCTGGGAGCCGTGGAAGGTTTGTTTGGTTGAAAATGCTATTCTTTCCAAGGGGTTGCAAACCCCTCAACTCTTTCAATCCTTTATCTAGCTCCTTCATTTGGGGTCCCCATGTTCATTTTGATGGTTAGGTGTAAGCATCCTCATCTGTATCAGCATGGCTCTGGCAGAGCCTCTTTGGAGGCATCTATATCTGGCTCCTACCAGTAAGTACTTCTAGACATCAGCAATAGTGATTGGGTTTGGTGGCTGCATGTGGAATGGATCTCCAGGTGAGGCAGTCTCTGGATGATCTTTTCTTCAGTCCCTGCTCCAATACTTGTCCCTGTATTTCCTCCAGTGAGCATTATTTTCTCCCTTCTAAGAAGGGCTGAAGTATCCACATGTTGGTCTTCCTTCATTTTGAGCTTTATAAGGTCTGTGAATCATTTCTTGGGTATTCCAAGCTTTTATGGGCTAGTATCTACTTATCAGTGAGTGCATACCATATGTTTTCTTTTGTGACTGGGTTACCTCATTTAGGATGATATTTTCTATTTCCATCCATTTGCCTAAGAATTTCATGAAGTCATTATTTTTAATAGATGAGTAGTACTTCATTGTATAATTGTACCACAATTTCTGTATCTATGCCTCTCTTGAAGGATATCTGGGTTCTTTCCAGCTTCTGTCTATTATAAATAAAGCTGATATGAACGTGATGAAGCATGTTACAAGTTAGAGCATCTTTTGGGCATATGCCCAGGAGTAGTATAGCTGGGTCCTCAGGTAGTAGTATGTCTAGTTTTCTGAGGAACTGCCAGACTGATTCCCAGAGTGGTTGTACCAGCTTGCACTCCCACCAATAATGGAGAAGTATTTCTCTTTCTCCATATCCTGACCAGCATCTGCTGTCACCTGAGTTTGTTAACTTAGCCATTCTGAATGGTGTGAGGTAGAATCTCAGGGTTATTTTGATTTGCATTTCCCTGATGACTAAGGATATTGAACATTTCTCTAAATGATTCTTGGCCATTCTGTATTCCTTACCTGAGAATTCTTTGTTTAGCTCTGTACCCCATTCTTTAATAGGACTATTTGATTCTTTGGAGTCTTATTTCTTGAGTTCCTTGTATATATTAGATATCAGCCCTCTATCAGATATAGGATTGGTAAAGATCTTTTCCCAATTTGTTGGTTGCAATTTTGTCCTACAGACAGTGTCCTTTGCCTTACAGAGCTTTGCAATATTTTGAGGTCTCATTTGTTTATTCTTGATTTTAGAGCATAAGCCCTTGGTGTTCTGTTCGGGAAAAATTTCCCTTGTGCCTTTGTGTTCTAAGCTCTTCCCCACTTTCTCTTCTACTAGTTTCAATGTATTTGGTTTTATGTGGAGGTCTTTGATCCACTTGGACCTGAGCTTTGTACAAGGAGAAAGAATGGATCAATTTGGATTCTTCTACATGCTGACTGCCCACTGAACCAGCACCATTTGTTGAAAAGGATGTCTTTTTGTCCACTGGATAGCTTTAACTCCTTTGTCAAAGATCAAGTGACCATAGGTACGTGGGTTCATTCCTGGGTCTTCAGTTCTATTCCACTGATCTACCTGCCTGTTGCTGTGCCAGTGCCATGCAATTTTATCAAGATTGGTCTGTAATACAGCTTGAGGTCAGAGTTGGTAATTCCCCTTGATAGTCTGTTATTGTTGAGGATAGTTTTCACTTTCCTGAGTTTTTTGTTATTTCAAAGGAATTTGCAAATTACTCTTTCTAACTCTATAAATAATTGACTATGACATTTCTAAGAGTGACCACAATATCAAAATTTTACAGAAAGTTGCATGTTTTATTCCAACACACACATATGCACATACATACACACATACACATACACAAGATCGATAGAGAGAAAGTGGGGAGGGAGGGAGGGAGGGAGGGAGGGAGGGAAAGAGAAAGAGACAGTTTCTAGATATCTGTTTTCATAGCTCTGCCTCAGGACCATCATAGCGACATAGCAAAGCATCACCTGCATATGACACGGCTATTCGAGATCTATAATAACCACAGGAAGTGGTCATCTATGCCCACTGACAAGGTAAACATATATTCCAATGTGTCACATGGCTTCTGTATTAAATAGGTCCAGTATATTTGAAGGCAGCTTTTCAAACATGTGATAATTAATGTTGTCTGCTTCTTTACAATCTAGAGTTCTTCAGGAAAGAAGCCTCTGAGCATCCTTGGAATGATTACCTAGACTAAGTTGGATGAAAGATATTCATTGTGTGTGCAGGACCATTCCATTAGCTGGAGCTCTGCACTAAATAGTTAGGGAGAAAAGCAAGCTGGGCACTAGAACTCATGTTCTTCTGCTTCATTGATGTGGACACCTTGTGACCAGTAAGTTTATGTTTCTGACTCCACGACTTCAGGACGTGGAACTTTTACCAAAACAAACCCTTCTAATGTGGAAATTGCTTTGGTTAGAAATTTTGCCACAGCCGCAAGGGAAGTATCCAATTCATCAGAGCATTGTTATATGTTTTGTTTTGATTTGATTTTCAAGGCTGTTTTTCTTCTTGTCGAAAATTCAGTTTTCCCTCTTGCCATACCAGCAATTGTAGCTTGAGGAATTTCTCATTTGATAACCTTTCTGTTATATGCTAGAAATAGAATCGTCAGATATGCTCTGTGAAAATCAAATTTTAAGGTTTTGCCTAACAAAAATTATGTACTTTAGTGTTCCAGTCCTTACAGTATAAAAAGATGTGGACTTTTAAATCAACGTATGTATGTAATTAGACTGTAAGAATTTCCTCCTCTCTCAGGAGCCTCTAGTCTGAAATACAAATTCTTCATCTCCAACTCTGAAGTCAAAGGTCAGAAAGTGAACCAAGGTCCCGATTATGTCACCAGTTAGCACAGTATTACTTGATGCAAGTTTAATTTTCTTTGCAGGTAGATAATAGTGTAGAAAATCACAAAAAAATAATCAATTAGTTATTGTCTTTGAATGGATAACTGTAGACTGGTGGCTATAGAATTGGTCATGTAGGAGAACGTGGAGCCCAACAATAACAAAAAGTATAGCACCAGTTAAAATTAAAATATCAGGATGAAAACTCACAGAGGAAATTGGACCACAATTGAGTGGTTACTATTCATGAATATGTATGAGGTGCTATTGTGAATGTTCATTTTTATAATGAATAACTTGACTCTTTTTTTCTTTCAAATAGAAATTTCTTGCATGTTAACAATGCACAGAACATTAACCATGTACATATGCTTTACTCACACTGCCACAAATAATATCAACTTTCACTAATAATGGTCAAAGTGTGTGATGATGTTTCCAAGGTCACACCATCATTTAAATCATAAAGGATGTAGCTAGAGTTAGAAACAAGTACTTGTGTGTGCACGCACACACACACACACACACACACACACACACACACATACCATACACACACAAAAAAGTTATAGACATATATACACACACACATACATATACACTGTACAACTGCACATACCATACTAACAAAAGCTTTCTTTAGCTATGATGCTTCATCTTGATGGTCAACTTGAGATTTAGAATCACCATAGTGACAGTTCTCTGGGATTATTCCCGAGGGAGATTGAGTTCACAAAGTTGAATAGACCACTTTAATGTATGTCATTCCATGGCATGAGTGGGGTTCCTGAACTGAATAAAAAGAAGAAAACAAGTTGAACACATGAAGTTATCTTACCTCTCCTCTTCTCTCCTCCATTTTCCTCTCACTTCCTCTCCTCACCTCTCTCTTCTCTCCCCTTCTCCTCCCCTCTCCTTCTCTCATCTCTGCTCTCTTCTCCTCCCCCTCCTCCCTTCCACTCTCTTCTCTTTTCTCCTCCCTCACCTCTCTATGTCCTCATTCACACCCTCCTTTCTCACCCTCCTTACTCTCTACTTTCAGACTGTGGATGGAATAAGTTAATTTGTGTGCTATTTAACTGTGCCATGCACTCATTAGCATTATTAGAAAGTAGTAAAATAGGTGGATTTTTTTCCTAAAAAGAAAAAAATCTTTGCTAACTACTTTGACACATCATCATAAGACAGCTTACAGGTCTTTGCTGGATTAAGATGGAGTTCTGACATAGTTCCAAACTATTCTGTTTCTTGTACCCTTTGTTTTAGAGATGTGAACGTTCCTAACCTACCTACCTATCCCCACTATCTTGTACGTGTGTGTGTGTGTGTGTGTGTGTGTGTGTGTGTGTGTGTGTGTGTGTGATTTTACATTATGCTTCTTCCAAATCACTGAGCAACTCTGACACAAGCCTTGGTTCTGGCACCTTAGGGAATCCTCTATGCTCTGATGAAGTATGGTACTCTATCAGCTCAGGTGAAGTTTATTTTTTTACATTGGCACTAGGTTAGAAATTTTTATGGAAATTTCCATGACTAAATACATGATATTTAGCTACTTTAATCACCTCAGATCTCAGTGACCACTCAGTAATAACCTCTTAGTAATTGATGCCCAATGAATACATGGCACAGCAAGATGAGTTCACTCTGTGATCAAAAAGTCATGGGGCAGAAATAAGAGACTGCAGAATGTTCATCCCTAAATTGAACACCTATACTAAACCCCCTCTTTCCAAGGCTCAGAAATAATTGTGGAAAGGGGGGAAATAATTAAAAAGCCAGAAACAGTCAATGACTAAAACGAAACAATTTTTTTCATGTACAATTGGACCAATGTACATATGAAGTCACAACAATTTTGACAGAATGCACAAGACCAGGATAAGCTCAAGCCAGACCAAATCTTAAGATGGACCTGGAAGTTGAACACAAAATGAAACCCATAACCCTGGAGATACTGGCAAGCATTAAGGTGCTGGGCGAGAGAAAGCTGGTTTTATCAAAAACTGTAGCCCTTTGTACATCCAGTAAAATTCAGGCAAGGCTAGCCTTCGAGAGTGGGCAACACAAGTTGGTTTTGGTGGTAAAAACAAAGGACACAAAGTTGGAGAAGGAGGGGATAATTTTGGATGATCTGAGGAAGGAGTTAAAATGAATAAAACACATATGAAATTGTCAAAGAACTAATAAAATCGAACTGGTCATATTATACATGTGTGTCATAGCTATATAATCACATAATATATATCATATTTATATCTTCATTCTTTAGAAGAAAATATCAAAAATGATCACAAGTATATAATATATAAAACATGCACAAACCTGTAATCCTGAAATTTGGGAAATAAAGGCAGGGGAACAGATATAAATTCAAGGCTAGCCAGGGCTACATTGTGAGTTCTAGACCAGCTGAGACTACAAGCTAAATTCTGAGCTGCATAGTAACACATATACATACATGCACATATACACACATGTGAAGTAAAAGAGATAATGTTATTAAAGTCAGTAACTACTGAAGACCACTAGACATTCATTCATCTATGTGTGTAATCACATAGCTTAATTTAAGGAGAAAATGACAATAGTAATAAAAAAATAAAACATAGTCCACAGCAAGTTTCTGTGGCCTCTGCTGAGAAAGAGTTTGCTGATGAGGTCTGTGTGAGACTAGGCTGACTTCCAGCTCTCTATGGTTCCATTTCATCTCATATGCAATGGCAGGTCATCTAATTCTGTTCAGAGATTCTTGATCACTTTCTTGATTGCGACCATTTCTCTCATTGCAACTGAGAGAGAGGAGAGAGGAGAGAGAGAGAGATAGAGAGATAGAGATAGAGAGAGAGAGAGAGAGAGAAAGAGAGAGAGACAGAGAGACAGAGAGAGAGAGACAGAGAGAGAGAGACAGACAGAGAGAGAGAGAAAGAGAGAGAGAGAGAGAGAGAGAGAGAGAGAGAGAGAGAGAGAGAGAGAGAGAGAGAGAGAGAGAGAGAGAGTCATTCATCTCTCTGAGTATTCGACTATGAGCTGCAGATTCCTAGGGTTCCCTCCTTCCTTTCCTCACCTTAAGGGAAATTACTTTGTCTTAATTGCCTGCTGCTTTTGTTAGCTTTTCTGGGCTTCTTCCTAAATCAGCCTGGTCCATGGGGAGTTCAAAGGAACCAATTACAGAGCCAATTGTTAGAACCACTAGTGTCTACATTTCAGGGTCCATGAGAAGGTTTGTGCTGGGTCCCTTGTTATTTTCTTTCTCTTCCAGGCTGTTAAATTGTCACGTAGAGACAATGCTTTATGGAGAACTCACCTTTTTCCCCTTTACTGCAACATATGTCATTCCCCCAGTATAAAGACACAGAATTGTTATTAACAGTGAATAAGAATTTATGGACAGTGAGCATATTGTCGGTGCTCAGTACCAGGGAAGGTGACTCACTCACATCCTCGGATAGCTAATCTTATCTTAACTTGATTGGCTTCAAGAAAGCCTATGAACATGTTAGGGAAGATATCTGAAATGTCTCTGAAGAAATGACCAGAGAGGATTAGGTCATGAGAGTCCTAACTTCATGGGAGGTTAAATGATGGGATCTTGAGACAGAATAGAGGTCTCTTAGGTGTCCTTAGGAGCTATACATTTTTCTTTTAACTTTTCTTTAAATCAACCTACTAACAGACTATTTAGTAGCATCTCTGTTCTATATTGCATTCCCTTTGGACATTTTGTCTAGAAACCAACTGCACAAAATTCAAATGATTGTGTTGTTAGAGTGACACATAATAGGTTGGAAGAGATTTATGCTGCCCTGGGCTTTGGTTCCATCCCTTTGTTCGACTGAATCATACTGAATCATATCATTTGACTGACATCCTGTGTGTGTGTGTGTGTGTGTTTGTGTGTGTGTGTGTGTGTGTGTGTGTGTGTGTGTGTGAAAGAAAGTGAGAGACAGAGAGATAGAGAGACAGAGAGACAGAGAAGTAATAGTAGTAGTAGTAGTTCTTTTCATTGTGGTAGTAGTTGCAGTATTTGGGGTGTCTATTTGTAAGACTCCACATACATGCATTTGCAGGCCAGAAGTCAACTCTCCATCAATTTCCCTGGGCTTAGGGTTCACCAAGATAACTCCACTGGCTGTCTGGTAGCCCCCAGTGATTCTCTCTCCTCAGTGCTGAGATTATAGAACCATATCAACACACCTGACTTTTTATGCCAGTGTAGGGTTTGAACTCATGTCTTCATGCGTGGGTGGATCATTTAGCTAACTTATTTCTTTTAAAAAGGGTAGGTGCAAGGTGATGAACATACTATGGTGTGCTTATTCAAGACTGGAAACAACTTTATTTCTTTTTACATTTAAATAAATCCTAGGGAATCCAATTTTTTGTCATTATAAAAGGTTTTACAGAGTGAGATATCTCCCCAGCTCTTGTCTGAATTTTCTCTATGAGATGAGTATTGTCATCATAAGGACATAAGTCAGAAAACATATTAGTGAAACTTCCCAGGTTGGCCCACAGACAATAACTTGGGGAAGGTTCGCTTTGGTTATATCAATAAATGATAAGCACTAACTATAAAAGGTTGAAATATTTAGCAAAGCCAATGTATCTGATCATTTCCATTTCATTAAAGTTTATACTCATTTCATTTTTGAATTTCCTTAAATTGTCTAAGCTCCAGAAAACATTTCAAGGTTTTCAGACAAGTGACAGGGATTGAGTGGAAGTCTAGAGGAAAATTTCACCTTTGTCCTGTTTTCTTTTCTGGAATTAAAGAATTGGTCAATTCCATAAAGGACTCAAATGAAACAAACAAAACCCTCAATTTTTCTTAATTTTAAATTCTTTGTCTGCCTTTGGGTTAACTCCATAGAAATAGCTTGATTGTAATTTGACTAACACACTAATAAGCCTATGACGTTTACAGGGTAGATTTATAGGGACCAGAGAGATCACTCATCAGTGAAGAACATTTGTTCTGGCAGAAGACCTGAGTTCGGTTCCTAGCACTCACGTTAGGTAGTACTGCCTGTACGTCCTGCTCCAGGGGGTTTAATGCAGCTCTCCTCATCTTCATGAATAATCACATCCACGTGACACGCATGCTTGCATGTGTGTTCTCTCATCTAAAAATTTTTTTAAATGATATATAATTTTTGAGTCAAAACACAGCAATCTTTTAATACAGTGAAAAGCATAACTGGCAGTTGTGAATAACTGTACCATGATGACTGGAACTCATGGTTTCTAGGGGAACTGACATGTGACAGGTTTCAAAATGTGATCAAAATATATTAAAATGCAACTAAATTAATTTTGTATAAAGACAAACTTATATTTTCTAGAAGAAAGTGTTTGGGATATTCAGATACCATTAATGTTGCTTACTTACAGACTCACATAAAATAAAGTCCCAGAGGCTCTGCTGTGAAATGTGTTGAATGTGAAATGTCCTACACAGGCTCACATGTTTGAACACTTGATCCTCAGTCAGGGTTCTGTTTGATGAAGCTGTGAAACCTTGGGGGAATATGAATCATCACCATTATCACCATCACCATCATCACCATCACCATCACCATCACCATCACCATCACCATCACCATCATCATCATCATCAAATGTTGCTACAGGCTTCTAAGGTCTGAGTTAGGAACCAGCAGTCAAGAAGGTCTCTGGCTGGTTGACCAGACAACCTAGCCTAATCAGGAAGCCAAGGTCCCATTGAGAGTCACTGCCTCAAAAACGAGGCAATACTTTCTTGAGTAGAAATGCCTGGCATTGACTTTAGACTTCCATGTACAACCACAGACATGAATGCATAACACAGACAGACACACAGATACACACAGACACACACAGAGAGACACACAGACATCACACACACACACACACACACACACACCAAAAAATCTGGTTATTATGTAGTCAAAAACATGCCACTCCTAGACACATGAGGATGTTCAATTTACATTTAAGACAAGTCTCAGATTATATCCATGCAGTGTCTTACAGACTCCAACCATCTGCTGCAGTTCTTCTATGGCCTCTTTCCAGCCTGAGATTGTAACTGTCTCTTAGGAATCCTGAAAGTTATTTTGGCACATAGCATCTAAGTGCATGTTGTGATCTTTACCCCATCTTTCTTCACCATTTTCCCCTTTGGATAGTCCCTCTCAAAACTCATTCACCTTTGAA
Organism: Micromys minutus; assembly: GCF_963924665.1. Lineage (NCBI taxonomy): Eukaryota > Metazoa > Chordata > Mammalia > Rodentia > Muridae > Micromys > Micromys minutus. The sequence continues at coordinate 63,971,025 of NC_137975.1, read as the reverse complement.
AATCCACAGGCAGAAATTCCAAAAATGCTGCCAGTCCATGGGAAGACCCAAACAGCTTAATGGAGAAAGCATTTTCTCGGGCTCACGGTTCAAGGGAACCCAGTTCAAAGGTTCACAGTTCTAAGGAATCCTTTGCCATTATGCAGAAGTTAAGGCATTGGGGGAGAAAAGCATGCAACTCAGATAAGAGACTCACTGGTTACATCATAGTATACTCAGAAAGCTGAGGGTTAACAGGAAATACTATTGTAAGAACCCATGCCAAGTGTCCCCTTCCTTCCAGGCTCCACCTTGTCAAGGATTCCTAACCCTGCCACCATCTGTGGAGCAAATATGTGGACCTATGAGGGACATTTTAATGGAAGCTATTTGAGTGACGATACTGCTACGGCATAGACTGAAATAGAAATATAATGAAGAATATTTTCTGAAACTGAATGCTGGAAACTGTAAAATATTTGCCTGCCACGGCACGATAAACGAGAGCAGATTTACTTTGAAGAAGCAAAACAACCATAAATGTGTGTAACAGCTGAGAGAATCGTGCATATTTTAAAGAAAGCAAGATAGTGACTTAATATACACAAAAAGAATTTCCAGTGTTATAAATAAAATATAAGTCACTGGAAGGGAAATCCGGATTTCAGAGGGAATATGAAACACGGTGCAGGCAGACGGGGACTACTGAGCAGCAGAAGGCTCAGCTCTAGAAGGCACTCTGCGAGTGTTGGGTTGCATGATGTAACTGTGTAGTTAGTCTGAGAGGACACACATATAGTTTGTGAAACAAAGGATTTCGTCGCCTTTGTTTGGATGATGTAAGAAGCACTATTGGTATGTTCCTTCCTATACATGTTTGCTTCCTCATCTTGAAAATTGAACTGACATTGTCTATAGCATACATTGTACCATATTCCCTTCCTCCCTCCAGCATTCCTTCCTTCCATACCTCCCTCCCTCCTTCCTTTCTTCCTTCCTTCTTTCCTCCCTCCCTTTCTCCTTTCTTTCACCTTCCTTCCAATCTTTTCTTTCTCCTTTCTTCTTTCCTCCCCCCTCCCTTGTTTCCTCCCTCCCCTCCCTTCCTTTCCTTCCTTCTTCTCTCCTTCCCTTTCTCCTTCCATTGCTCCTTATCCATTCTTTCTTTCATTCCTCCTCCCTCTTTTTCTCTCTCCTTTTCTTCTTTATCTATATCTACCCTATCTCAAAGTGTCTCTGTTTTAAATAGACATGCTTCTTTTCCCCTCTTATATATCTCTCTTTACTGACTCTCACCTCCAGCCTAGGGCCATGTCTTGTCTTATATAACCCTTACTGATAATCTATTTAAACTATGCTGCAAGGTCTAATAAAACTAATGAGACACTTCTAAGGGGTTCTGGCAAATTGTTTTTCTTCTTACTGATTAAGTGAAAGATAATATCTTTTAAAACTATGGGGCTTGTGGGGTCTGAGTGCAGCTTGTTGTAGCCAAGCAAAGATCAGATTGCCCAACACAAAGCATCAAAGCAGAAACATTTTAAAATGTAGTCCCCTAAAGCCATGTCTGAATTAGGATATCTTAATTCTGACTGTTATAATAAAATACCATAGAGCAAAGGGATTAAGCAAAATGGCATTTATATCTCAGGGTGTTGCCAGCTAGTCTGCAAAAGGTCAAGATGCTCCCAGAGGGCTCAGTGTAGGGTGAAAGTGTTTGAATGATAGCAAGAGAAAACAAAGGTGAGTTAACCAGAGGGAATAGATATCATCAGACCAGAGTTGCTAAGCCTCAAAACTTAGTTCCCTTCCAAAGGTCTCATCTTCTGAATCATCACACATGGAATTAGGCTTTCAACATTACTTGCAGAGGACTCAGAAATCAGGCACTCAGAGAACAGAACAAGGATTCCAGACGCTCAGGTACCTTGTCTTAATTCTGGAACAATTGGACACAGTAGGTTTCCTTACTAAGATACATTTAACTCTTTTACAGTATGATGAAAAGCCTTCTTTGAGAGGCCGAGTAATTCCATAAAGAATCAAAATCGTTGCATGTACTACAAATGGGTTCAGGATTGTCTGAGATTGTTGGTTTGTTTGTTTTTGTTTGTTTTGTTATTTATCTTCCTTTAGACTCTTGAAATGGAAATGATTGCTGTATTAAGAATGTTCCTGATCCTTTAGTTGAAAATTCTCTGTTTAGCTCTGTTCCCCATTTTTTTCAAATAGGGTTATGTGATTCTCTAGAGTCTAGCTTCTTGAGTTCTTTGTATATATTGTATATTAGCCCTCTATCAGATGTAGTATGGATAAAGATCTTTTCCCAGTCTGTCACTTGCCATTTTGTCCTATTGACAATGTCCTTTGTTTTTTTGTTTTTTTTTTTTTTAAGCTTTACGATATTATGAGGTCACATCTGTCAATTCTTGATCTTAGAGCATAAGCCTTCAGTGTTCTGCTCAGGAAATTTTCCCTGTGCCTATGTGTTCCAGGATCTTCCCCACTTTCTTTCTACTAGTTTCAGTGTATCAGGTTTTGTGTGGAGGAACTTTATCCAGTTGGACTTGAGCTTTTTACAAGGTAATGAGATTGAATCAGTTTACATTCTTCTACGTGGTGACTGACAGTTGAACCAGCACCATTTGTTGAAAATGTTTTTCCCCCCACTGAATAGCTTTCACTCCTTTGTCAAAGATCAAGTGACCATAGGTATGTGGGTTCATTTCTGGTTCTTCAATTCTATTTCATTGATCTACCTGCCTATCTCTGTACCAATACCATACAATTTTTATCATGATTGTTCTGTAATACAGCTGGATGTTGGGGATTGTGAATATCCTAAAGAATATGGAAAGTCCAAGAAGCCCCCTAAAGAAATGTTCAACATCCTTATTAATCAGGGAAATGTAAATCAAACAACCCTGCAATTCTACCTTACAGAAGTTAGAATGGCTACGATCAGAACATCAGGTGACAGCAGATGCTGGTAAGAATGTGGAAAAAGAGGAACACTCCTCCATTGTTGGTGGAATTGCAAGCTGGTATAACCACTGTGGAAATCAGTCTGGCAGTTCCTCAGAAAATTAGACATAGTACTACCTGAGGACCCAGCTATACCACTCCTAGGTATATACCTAAAAGATGCTCCAACTTATAACAAGGACACATGTTTCACTATGTTCATAGTAGCCTTCTTTGTAATAGCCAGAAGCTAGAAAAAAAAAACCCAAATGTTCTTCAAAAGAGGAATAGATACAAAAATTGTGGTACATTTACACAATGGAGTTACTCAGCTATTTAAAACAATGACTTCATGAAATTCTTAGACAAATGGATAGAACTAGAAAATATCATCCTTAATATGAGGTAACCCAATAACAAAAGAACACACATGGTATGCACTCACTGATAAGTGGATATTAGCCCCAAAGCTCATAATACCCATGATACAATATAAAGACCACAGGAAGTTCAAGAAGTTGAAAGACCAAAGACTAAATGCTTCAGCCCTTCTTAGCAGGGGAAACAAAATATTCACAGGAGAAAATACAGAAACAAATTGTGGAGCAGAAGCTTAAGAAAATGCCATCCAGAGACAGCCCCACCCAGGGATCCATTCCATATACACTCACAAAAGCCAGACAATATTGTGGATGCCAAGAAGTGCATGCTGAAAGGAGCCTGATATAGCTGTCTCCTGAGAGGCTTTGCCAGAGGGAGAGAAATTACAGGTGTGCACAGAGATAAAGAGGTCATAGGACAACTTAGGGGTTCTATTCTCTCCTTATACTTATTTTTTGTCCGAGACCAGCTCAGACACCCAACTTGGCTCCCCCCAGAGCCAGAGCAAGGATTTAAAAAAAGAGAGACATGGTTAGTTAAAGCTGCAACATGACTTTGCCTGGACTTGAGACCTAAGCCTCATGGCCAAAGTGAAGCCTTTGTTTATTAGTCTTTTTATATACCACTTTAATTGCATGCATCAAGATTACATCAATTCCAAGACAGGGAACAAGCAAGTTAACAATCAAAAATTCTGTAAACGTCCTTCTGGAGGCCAGGTATGAAGATGATGATAAAAATGGTGATAAAAATGGCTGCCACTGCCTACAACTGCTGTCCTGAGCTACAAGTCAAATGTAAATGTACCTTCCTGGACTTCAGACCTAAGCGGTTTGCTCTGAACTTCAGATGCAAATGTGCTTAATTCTAGCCCTTATGAGGCTCAGCACAGAAGCCAGTTTCCTGCCCATGGTCTGCTTCAAGGTGTCCGGAAAAATTAATATTTCTCCACCACCAGCTGACCAGAGTTGCCAAAACAGCTTTCCACAATTTTATACAGTAAAACACTTCTGACAAACATAATTTTAGAGCTAAGATATTAGGCTGCTCTCATTTGTAAATCGTAATTATAACAGGCATGAAATTTTATGCATTAATACATTTTCTCCTACATCTTAGAGAGAATCTTCCTCTCTGTATTCTAAAGTATGAAGACCCACTTTGTACTGCTTTAGATTTAATTAAGCCTCTCACATGAATAATGTATTCTTAGCTCACATGAGTACTGATGATTTTTAATTCAATTTGCTTAACACAAAATTGGTGTGAAAAGTTGAATGATTCACCACTAATAACATATTCATAGTCATAATGTAAATACTAAGGTACCTAAAACTGATATGTTAATACATATATTTGCAAAAAGGCTACACGTATCTAATATCACTATTTTTATTGTCAAGAACGAGGGAAGCCATAAAAAAAATACCACTTGTCTTCTGACTCACATATTGAATAAATATTGGGAGAAACAAAACTTGAAAGCAGATATCTGACCCAAAGTTCTCTCTAGCATACTGCAGGGATTATACTTTTCTTAGCATGATAAAAATTGTTTTAACAAAAATCTTGATTAAAATATCACTTAAGTGATTTTTACTTGGACCACCATAAAAGTATTATAGATTTTCATTCTGTTGGCAAACTTATCATGGTGCTTAGAATAGGGTAATGCTAAATATGGATATAAATGAGCAGATAAATTGTATATTGACTTATACATTGTATTGACTTGTAATGCTTATTTTGCATAAACAAAGTTTTGAATTGATTGACAACTCTAAAGTTATCAGATTAATAATTTTGACCTATTAGTAGTGGTCTCAATAGTCATGGAGAAGTTCCTGATAGTATCATTGTCTTGGTTGCTATATTTGTTACTTTTAAATATGCTGTGACAAAATAAATGTAGGATAGGAATATTTTATTAGGCTTACAGGTTTAGGGTACAGTCCTTCATGGTGGAGAAGTCATAGCAGGGTCTATCTGCAGATGGTCAAATTGCATTTAGTCAGGAAGCAGAGAGAGATGATCTCTGATGCTCATATTTGTTCTTCCACACAAATTTAAGGTGGATTCTCCCACCATTATTACTATATGCTGAGGATTTGACTCCATGCTTAGATGTTTATTTCCATGATGACTAATGTTCTCTACTTGTCAATCAAGATTAAAAATTACAATTGGTGAGTAATTGTTAGTGGCTCTTAAGTATGTGTTGCAGTTTTCATTTTTAACTCAGTGAGCTCACAAATATTTGAGGCACTATTACATTTATTATATTTATGTAATGAGCTTTAAGGGCACACCACCTGAGCAGTATTACTCTATTTTCATCCTCTAAACTAAGATGGCTACATCCTGGGCAAAATCTCAGTGATCTGGCACTCTGGGATCTAGGTGTTTTCTCAGAGTGTTTCTTGGACTCTCTCCCCAAGTTAAGTCCCCATTTTCTCTTCCTTCCCTTCCCATAGCTGGGAGGAAGTCTAGCCCCATTCTCTACCCTAATCAGCTACTGGCCAATCAGTTTTTTATTGGCCATTAGAGAATAATAGTGGAGCATTGTACACAACACTAAGATGTGAGATTCTCAGAATAAGGATTGAAACTAGATACACAGACACAGAAATCAGCATCTATCTATCATCTGTCTATCTATCTATCTTTCTATCTATCTGTCTGTCTGTCTGTCTGTCTGTCTATCTATCTATCTATCTATTTATCTATTTATCTATCTAATCTATGCACCTATCATCTATCAATATATTTCTCTCTTTCTGTCTCTCTCTGTCTCAATCTCCCTGTGTCTCTGTCTTTGTCTCTGTCTCTCTCTCGGAGTGTGTGTATGGGTGTGTGTGTGTGTGTGTGTGTGTGTGTGTTAACTAGAATGGTCAAATAAGTTGTGGTATGTATCATATATTCAAATAGGGCGACTTAAGGTTTTCCAAAGTATATTACTATGTATTAACTCAAGTACACTTCCCAACCAGCTGTCAATATAGTCTGTCTAAAAGAATTCCATAATAAACATCATGAAAATAACAACTTAATTTATATATAAACTACAGCTGAAAGACCTTCGCAGAGGGGAGACCCTCAGTCAAGTCTTAGGATAACAGGACCCCTCCCCAAAAACTCATGAGAGACTATCCTTGCTGCAATTACATGAGGTTTTTTTATTTGACCAGTGCACTTGGGTCGAGACTCATATCCCACACAGGAGTAGAGGAGTCTGACCCCAAATGGTTGAGAGAAGGGGTTTTTAAGGAAAACAAACCACAACCCGGGTGGGGGGAGTTAGTATGTCATTGGAGAATACCAAAAATACCAGTGAAGAATTGTAAGGGAAATACCTGATTTCTCACGATTGCCTATGAGGTGAAAATTACCAGTGAAGAATTGTGAGAGGAACATCCGGTGTCTCAAGATTGTTTATGATGTGTTATTTAACTTTTATGTTTTTATGGTCAGTCAGTTTCTGAAACAGAGTCACCTTGACCTTAATGCCATAAATTCTTTTATGGTTAGCCAGTTCCTAGAATAGAAGGATAGTATTGCAGAACTGGCTAGCCTACATTTTTGGCTCTATTCTACCTGGTAGGTGTCTTCTACTTTACCTGTTAGGGGGTCAGGCTTTATCCTGGTCTCTCACAGCCTCCTCACATAAAATGTATTACAATAAAAAATATCCAGATTCTCTTTATACTATGAGAACATGTCTTTTTAGTAAAGAAAATACATTGTGAAAATGTGTTATTCCTTTACTTTAACATTGTGGACCAAGTCAGTGGTGTGAGCGTTAACCTTTACTGTGAAGTAGACTGGATTTAGAATCACCATGGAAACTTACACCTATAAACAGCATCATATGGACTGGTGTCCCAGACCAAATAAAAAGAGAAAGTAAGCTGAGGACCAGCATTCATCTCTCTATTTTCTGATTTCAGTGCCAATTCAAATGGCTGTCTCGTGCTTCTACCACCACAACTTCCCCACTATGAAGGACTTTACTTCCCTCAACCTATGAGCCAAAATAAATTCTTCTTTCATTAAGTTACATCTTGTCAGGCATTTGGCCATAGGAACAGGAAAAGCAACAACTACCAGTGACATTTTGCAAATCTCCAGCTAGTACAGCTCAATTCTTCCATTTTTACCAATAGCCAACCAAGAGACTCTGGAGCCCTCTGTTTCTGCTGCCAGATGTTTGATCATAAAGTTTATTTCTATCTATAAGTCAACTAAAATAAAGCTAACAATAATTTTATAGCAAACAAAAGTGTGTTTGTCTATCAATTTTTCAAAGTATTGTTGTGTTGTAATCACAGTGATAACTATGACATTATGACACAGTTGGAATTTCTCTGCTGTGTTACATAATCCTATAGGACCCATCATATAAAGAATCTCTCATTTGCAACTTGATTTATATATTATATCCCTATACCTTATATACTTATATGTAAACATTATCCAACCATGAACTGACCATGACTTTACAATGCAAATGAGTCAACATTCAAAGCCAGATCTGGATATATTCAGTTACAGAGCCCTTGCATACTTTTTACAAGGCCCCGAGATCCATCCTCAGACTGCAAAGAAAAATAATATAACTTTAAATATATCAGATTAATTAACAAGACATTTTACAACAATTTAGAGCATCACTTTAAATTCACTTTCCTTTAAATCACTTTTATATTCCCTTTCATGTCTTTATTTCATAATATATACAGAGATAGTGGTACAAGTTAATTATGTAATAGACATAACATGTTTTTTATCTAATGGTATCACCAAACTACAAAAGCATAGACATGTGATTTAGTTGGAGAATATATGCAGAAATATAGAAAGGATCACAACCCTTATCCCTTAACTGAGGAGCTGTTGGGAGTTGAAGGCTTCTAGGGGAGAAAGAATCAGTTTTCTGGTAAGTTACCAATGCTCCAGCTCATCTTTCCAGAACTCTAAGTAAAAGAGCAGCAAAAATTGGACTGTGTTATAATTAATTAAAAGGAAACACAAGTATGAGAGGGAATGAAGAGTCAGGGTGTATCTGGGGTGAAGAGTAAGGGAAAACTGTCAAAATACATTGTATGCATGGGCAAAGTTCTCCAAGAATAAAAATATTGAAATTTAAAAAGACAGTATACAAACTGGATATAAGACTCCTCACCCTGAGTGTGAATGTTTCATGTGTAGATACTTTTAGTAACATGAGATAATATAATCTACAGGTTTTTCAAATTAGATTCATTTAGCATGATACTTTCTCTGTGTCAAACTGAAAGGAGGGCAGACCATTGCACAGTAATGCTGGAGTACATATGGCATGGGACCTTCTGATGTTCAGTCCAGGACCAATGAGCATTACTGATCTCCAAACTAAAATTCTGGTAAATCTCAATGTCTTTATCAATTAGCTAATTGTGGGTGTTTAATGATGGTTCTACTCTCCAAACAATCTGCTCTGAATCGCCATTTAAATCACTACTCAGATGCATGTGCTAATGAGCCAGGTCAAATTATCCTGCATACTATTAGGCCATGACATCACATCATTTTTTATTTCCTAAACATGTTCAATCACAAATTATAACTTTATAATAAAAATTTTAATCTTTAAAAACCAATATTCTACCTCAATATTTAAATTCACCTTTATGCTAACATACAGTAGAATAATCTCTTGCCTCCAATTGTCCTCCTAAAAGACTAGCGATCTAATTGCATTAGTTAGCCTAGTTCTCAATTGCTTTTCAGTTTATACCGTATAACGAGGTATACTTACAATACAAACTGTTGATATCATTTTCCTACTTGGGTTCATTGGAAATATGCAGCTTACTAGACCAGTTCTATCCACTGCTTCTTTTGGAACATCTTAATCTTAACTGTGGATTTATTTTGTTTCTCCCTCTCTGTGGCCATGGGTACCTCCCTCTTCTCCTTTGTTTGTAAACTGCCTCAGAATATTGTTTCTGTCTTCAATATTCAACTACTTTCACTGCACATAACTACACAGGGATATACTTCAGAAAATTAATGTATTAACCCAGAGGGTCAGAAGACTGAGAAAAAACCAAAGGGAGACCATAATGAAGATGAGTTGAGTGTTAATTTTCCACTTGACAGAATCAGGAATCACTGGACAAATGGGCCTCTTAGTCTGTGAAAAATTATCTGATTTTGATTTAATTAACTGATATAGGAACATCCAGCCTGGGAATGAGCCTAACCCTTGCTCAGTTAGAATCCTGGACAAAATAAATAGAAAGAAAGGAACTAAGGACAAGTTCTTCTGTTGCCTGATGAAGATGAAAAGTGACTGATTGCTTCTAGCTGCTTCTGCCTGTTATTCCCCACTATGATGGATTGAACCTTGACCTATGAGTGAAAACACACACACACACACACACACACACACACACACACACACACACACACACCCTTTTCTCTTTTATGTTGCTTTGTCTAAGTATTTCCTCATAGCAACAGGAATCAAAACCAAGAGAGTGCATAATTTGATTTAGGTAAGGAGGCCAAGAGACAGGTAGGAGACCAAATTGAGTCAGTTACAGAAATAGAGTAGCTGTGCTGCTGAACCTTATGACTTCAAACTTTCCTAAGCCATCTGTTTCTTTTTATGATTTAGGTTTAAGACATTATTTCTAGGAGTTTCTTAATTTCCTGAGGAGGCCTGCAGGAGAAGAGAGAGGAGGAACAACCAGCTTGTAATCCTTCCCCACCAATTTCTGCCAGTTGGGTCCAACTTAGGCACAGTTAGCAGAGGTGAGCTGTGAACTGCATGATGACATACACTGTTCCACAGCACTCTCTGTCTTCCCGAGGATCACTTCTGGCATCAGAATTATCCAACCAACATCAGGGACAACCAAATGGTTAAGGACAGCATAAGAACAAGATCAATAAAAACCAGGGCAATATGGCACCACCAGAGCCCAGCTATCCTGCTACAAGCCTTGGATATCCAACATAGCCAACACAAAAGAAGATAATCTTAAATCCAATCTTATAGACATGATTGAAGCATTTAAAAAGGAAATTAATAAACCCCTTAAAAAATACAGGAAAGTATCCAAATACACCAAACACATCAAATACATCAAACAGTTGAAAAAGGTGTCTAAAACTGTTAAGCACTAAAAATAAAATAAAAAACAATAGAGAAAACACAAACTGAGTAATCCTGGAGATGGATACCCTAGGAAAGAGAACAGTAACTACAGACACAGCATCATCAACAAAATACAAGACAGGTAAGAAAGAATACCAGGCATAGAAAATATGGTAGAAAAAAAATTATACATTTGTCAAGGAAAATGCAAACTAAAAATTTCATGACACAAAACATTCTATATGTTTAGACACTAGGAGAAAACCAAACCTAAAAATAATAAGAATAGAAGATAAATAAGATGACCAGCCCAAAGGCATAATTTATTGTCAACAAAAACATAGAAGAAAATTTTCCTAACCTAAAGAAAGAGTTGGTTATAAATGTAGATGAAGCTTACAGAACATCAAATAGATTGAACCAGGAAAGACATTCCTCCTGCCACATAAAAATCAAAACACTAAATGTATAGAACAAAGAAAGAATATTAAAAGCTACAGAAGATAAAGGCCAATTAACTCATAAAGGCAGGCCTATCAGAATTCCACCTGACTCTAAAAGCCCAGACTACTATTCCCACAAAAACTTTCAATCATTATATCTAGTAATAACCAGGTTTTCCATGATAAAACCCAATTTGAACATTATATTTCCACTAATACAGCCCTACAAAAAATACTAGAAAGAAAACTTCAACTCAGTGACACTAACTATATCCGTGAAAACACAAGAAATAAATTTGCACCAGCAAAACCAAAAAGAAAAGAACCACAGACAGACAGATACACACACACACACACACACACACACACACACACACACACACACACACACTACCATCACCAACAATAAAATAACAGAAATAAACAACCACTGGTCACTTATGTCTTAATGTCCATGGTCAAAATTCCCCCATTAAAAGATACAAGCTAACAGAATGGATGTGTAAACAGGATCCACCATTCTGATGAATGAAAATATAAGAAATACACCTCAGCAGAAAAGATAGACATTACTTCAGAATAAATAGCTAGAAAAAGATTTTCAAGCAAAAGACAAGCTGAAGTTTTCATTCTAATATCTAATGAAACATTTTTCAACCATAAGTAAGCCAAAGAGACAGAGAAGGACACTTCATATTCATCAAAGCAAAAATCTACCAAGCTGAACTCTCATTTCTAAATATCTATGCCCCAAATGCAAGTGTACCCACATTCATAAAAGAAATGGGCTTGCTAAAGCTGAACTTACACTTTGTACCAAAGAAGTTAATAGTGAGAGAATTCAACACCCAAATCTCACAAATGGACAGATCGTTGAAACAGAGTCTAAACAGAGAAATAATGAAACTAACAGATATTTATAGAACATTTCTTCTAAATGCAAATGAACATTCCTTTTTCTCAGTACCCACCTATGTTTTCTCGAAGTGCCATATACTTCATCACAGAAGAAGCCTGAAAAGATAATCCATTGTGTCATATCAGATCAGTGTGGATTAAAGCTGGACATCAACAACAGAAAACCTACAAACCCATGAAAACTGAAGAACACTGTACTCAATAACAACTGGGTCAAAGGAGAAAGGAAGAAAGGAAGAGAGAGAGAGAGAGAAAAAAAAAGTGAGTGAGAGAGAAAGAGAGAGAGACAGAGAGAGACAGAGAGAGAGAGACAGAGAGAGAGAGACAGAGAGGACTTGCAAGAATTCAATGTAAATAAAGGCAAAAATACCCAAACTTGTAAGACATAATAAAAACAGCTAAGAAGAAAGTTCATAGCACAAAATGCCTTCATAAAGAAATTGGAGAGCCCCCTCCCCACAAAAAGAGTTCGGAATACCCAAGAAACCATCCATAGAATTTATGAAGCTCAAAAAGAAGGAAGAGCAAAATGTGGATGCCTCAGTCCTTCTTAGAAGGGAAAACAAAACAGGGGAGGAAATACAAGATCAAATAGAAGAGCAGGGATTCAAGAAAAGATCTACAGATACTGCCTCACCTCAAGAACAACCCCATGTGCAGCCACTAAACCCAAGCACTATTGCTGTTGCCAAGAAGTGTTTACTAGCAGGAAGCAGACAGACATGGATGTCTCCTCAGAGGCTCTCCCAGAGTCATACAGATACAGATGAGGATGCTTGCAGCTAACCTTCAGACTGATCATGGGACCCCACTGAAAAAGCTAGAGAAAGGACTGAAAGAGCTGAAAGATTATCATCCTCATGGGAAAAACAACATTATCATTGGCCAAGGCACTGAGGTGGAGAGGGTGATTGAGAGAGGGAGCACCTTCATGGAAACAAGTTGAGAGGGAGGAAAGAGGGGAGTGGGAGGGAACAGTATAACATTTGAAATGTAAATACAGAGAATATCCAATAAAATTTAAAAAAGAAAAAGGAAAAAATCCATAACCTGTGAGAGGGCTTTTTAAAAGTATTGAAGTAAACACACACACACACACACACACACACACACACACACACACACTAAATATTTGATAAATTTTAAGTTTTAAAACAAAGAAAAAGAAATAAATTGGAGAGTTCCTCATGCCAGCAACTTAAAAACACACCTGGACGCTCTAGAACAAAAACAAGCAAACACTCCCAAGAGGGGTGTAAGGCATGAAATAATCAAACTCAACGCTAAAACTAATCAATTAGAAACAAAGAGAACAATTCAAAGAATCAACAAAACCAAGAGCTGGTTCTTTGAGAAAATCAACAAGATACACAACCCTTAGCCAAACTAATTAAAAGGCAGAGAGAAATTATCCAAATTAAGAAAATCAGAAATAAAAAAAGAATATAACCACAGCCACTGAAGAAAACCAAAGAATCATTAGGTCTCATTTCAAAAGTCTGTACTCCACAAAATTGGAAAATGTGAATAAAATGAATAATTTTTTTTATAGATTTCACTGGCCAAAGTTAAAATCAAGATCAGGTAACAATCTAAACAGTTCTATAACACCTAAGGAAATAGAAGCAGTTTTTAACACCACCCCTGCCAAAAAAAAGGCCAAGATTTAATGGTTTTTAACTCAGAATGCTACCAGACTTTCAAAGAAGAGCTAAAATCAATCAATACTCCTCAAACTTTCCAGAAAATTGAAACAGAAAGAACATGGCCAAAATCATTCTATGAGGCCATAGTCACTCTGATGCTTAAACCTTACACAAAGATCCGACAAAGGAAGAGAATTCCAGATACTTTATGAATATTAGTGCAAAAATGCTCAATAAAATACTCACAGCTTGAAGCAAAGAATACATAAAAAATCGTCTATCATGACCAAGTAGGCTTCATCCCACAAATATAGGGGTGGTTCAATATACTAAAATCCATCAATGTAATTCACCATCAAACAGACTTAAAAAAAAAAATGCATGGTGATCTCACTAGAAGCTGAAAAAGCATTTGATAAAATCCAACAGTACATCATGTCAAAAGTCTAATAGAAATCATTCCTCGACTTCATATGGAAAAATAAAATACCCAGCGTAGCTAAAATGTTCCAATACAATAAAAGAACTTCTGAAAGTATCACTATCCCTGATCTCAAGCTTCATTACAGAGCAATAGTAATAAACACTGCATTGTTGTTATAGAAACAGATAAGTTGGTCAATGAAATTAAAAACTAACATAAACCCATGCACCTATGGATACTTGATTTTGACAAAGAAGCCAAAACCATAAAATGGGGGGGAAAAAAGACAGCAACTTCAACAAATGTTGTGTGTCTAGCTAGATGTCTGCATGTAGAACACAAATAGAGCCATATTCATCACCCTACACAAAACTTGAGTCCAAGTTGATGAAGGATCTGAACATAAAACTAGATACACTGAATCTCATGTGAGAGAAAGTGGGAAATAGCCTGGAACATATAGGCACAAGGGAAATTTTTCTGAACAGAACACTAATGGCTCAGGCTCTAAGATCATCAACTGATATATAGAACCCCATGTAACTGAAAACTTTCTGTAAGGCAAAGAATGCCATCAATAAGACAAAAATGTTAGACTGCAGATTGGAAAAAGACTTCATCAACACTAAATCAGACAGAAGGCAAATATTCAAAATATATAAAGAATTCTAGAAGTTAGATACCAATAACCCAAATAACCCAATTAAAAAATGGAGTACAAAGCTAAACAAAGAATTCTCAACAGAGGAATCTCTATTGAATGAGAAGCACTAAAGTAATGTTCAAAATTCTTAGTTAAAATGATTCTGAGATTCCACATTATGCCCATCAGAATGGCTAAGACAAGAAATTCAATCTGCAGCATATGCTGGCATATTCCTTCATCACTTGTGGGAATGCCAATTTGTACAACCCTTCTGAAAATCAATTTGGCAGTTTCTTAGAAAATTGGGAATAGTTCTACCTCAAGACCCAGCTATACAAATCCTAGACATATACCCAAAAGATGCTCTAACATACCACAAGTATACTTTATTATCTTCAGAACAGCTTTATTAGTAATAGCCATTAATTGGAAACAACCCAGATACCCCTCAACCAAAGAATAGATAAAGATATTGTGTTTAATTTATGCAATAAAATATCATTCATCTATTAAAAACAGTGACATTATGAAAGTTGCAGTTAAATGGATAGAACTAGAAAATAATATCTTGAGTGAGGTAACTCAGACCCAAAAGGAAATGCATGAAATGTTGTAGGCTTAGATTTTTAAAATCCTAAATTTAATAAGAGTTTTCAAATGCTTCAATTCCATCTTCTAGCCCACTGTCCAAAGGTAGGGGAGAAAATATGGTAAATAGGTTTTGTGGACCTGTTTATAAGTAGTCCAGTGGGGCAATTCCAATCTCTGCTTGTTGGCATACCAGCAGTCCAGTTCAGTAGTGTCAATATAGCAAACAGGTATCGGCAGTGATGGCATGATACAGCCAAAGGAGCCAGGCCTTGAAGAGTCAGCATGAGTCATTGGGAGTGGCTTAGAGTAGCTGGAATCACAGAAGACATTCTCTGCCTTGCCCTTATCAACTAAGTAAAGATCAGCAAAGATGAAGACAGGAGATCAATAAAGCATTGCAAAGCTAGCTATGCAACTGCACCTTCATTGTCTGTTAAGCCCTATTTATACTCTCTCTAAACTTCATATGTCTTCCCACAGGTCTTGCCTCAGCAAAACACCATGTGAGTCTGTCATAGCAAAACACCCGAGTCTGTGTCACCTGACATTCAGAAACTTCTATTTCAGTAAGTACTTACTTACAAGATTATATTAGCCATAAAGTACAGGATGCCTGGCCTAGTCTCCAGACCCAAATAAGCTAAATAACAAGGAGGGCCCAAGAAAAGATGCTTACATTTCACTTTGAAGGGGAATTGAAATAGTTAACTGAGTTGGTTGGAGTGAGGGAACTGGGTAGAAGAGGTGATGTGGATTGCAAATGTGAGATGTAGAGAGAGCCAAGGGGAGAGGGCCAGGAGAATGAGTGGAAATCAGAAGAGCCATCTTAGGATATGTCAGAGACCTGGGATGGGGAGGCTACAGGAATTCTATGAGGGTGATTCTAACTGAAGCTCTTAGAAATGGGAGTTATGGTGCCTGAAGTATCTTCTATAGCCAGGCAGGACTTCCAGTGGAGGGATAAAGATACCAACCCACTTGAAAATTGCTCTACCTACAAGAATTACATGGACAAAGATGTTGTAGAGACTAAGGGATTGACTGAACAATACTGGAGCTGCTTGAGATGAATCTCATGGGCAAGCACCAATGCCTGACACTATTAATGACACTCTATTTTGCTTTCAGAGAGAAGCCTAGCATTATGATTCTCTGAGAGGCTCCAATGAACTCCTGATTGAAACAGGATGTACCTAGTCCTGCCATAACTTCTGGATTAGTACCCAATGGGACCTCACCCTTCTTAGGAATGAATTGGGGAAGGATGTATGTGTTAGGGATTAGAAGGAGTGGGGGCTATGATTGATCTGGATGTAAGGTGAATGAATAAATTAATTAATGGAGAAATATTTTGTCTGAATTATGTAGAATGAGAGGGGATCAAATCCCTTCTAAGGTTACTTAGAGTTTATGTGTCATAAGGAACAGAGACCCTCACAGACTGTGTCTTTCTCTCTTGTGTTCTTCACAGGCCCAGAAGCCAAGACATTAGACAATTGTGGCTTTCACTGAGAACATTGGAGACAGAGGTGTCAAGGTACTGTGGAGGTGTCACCAAGGGACCATTCATAAGTCTGCTCCTTAGAATGTGGGACAGTTCTGAAGGAACTCTAAGAAATGCCTGGACAAGAAATTGTATTGGGTCTAAATGGCCTTCTAGCTTCAGCACAGTTAACTGTGTTGAAGTCCTAGGTATGGGCACAGTTATGAACCTAAGTGGAAACACTTCTCTTCCTGGGATGCTGCTAATAGGTGGTGTAGCCATTAATAGTTAGGGTCTACGGCTGGGAGAGTTAGGTCAGTAGCATTAACCTTTGCAGATGGTTGTGGGATTTCAGCTTGCCACCTCCTTTCTCCTTTGCTTTCCAACAGTGAGATAACAGTTTCATTTTGCTATGCACTCTTGATACCATGGAAAGCATTAAAAGACCCAAAGCAGGGCTAGAGAGATGGCTCAGTGGTTAAGAGCACTTGCTGCTCTTCCAGAGGTCCTGAGTTCAAATCCCAGCAACCATTGTTGGCTCCCAACCATCTGTAATGATATCTTATGCCCTCCTCTGGTGTGTCTTAAGATAGCTACAGTGTACTTATAAATAATAAATAAATAAATCTTTTTTAAAAGACCCAAAGTAGCCAGGCCATCCACCTACAAATTGTACTTCTTTTAGTTTGCACGGGCTTTTGTTATTATAGTGGAGAGTGATCACTGGAATAGCCTTATTACTAATGCTGAGAGAGTCGGAAAAATACAGGAACCTGATCTTTAGAGACATCTTCATGTGTTCTGCTGCTCACTTTACACTGATGTGTTTTTCTGCCAGTGCTAAGAATCCCAAGTTCATGGCTGTGCTAAGTGAAAACTCACACGAAGTAAAATTGAATTGAATAACGTAGAATGTTTCTCTGCAGATAAGGAGAGTTAAGGCAGAGCATGCAAATGAGAACGTTTAAATGTTATTCATAAGACCATTACTGTAAGGATGTTTTTATTAAATTCTGTGAGATTTAAAGATAGAAACCTATTGGCACTGTTAAGGTCAATTTAATTAAAACTGAGAAAAATTAGTCATGTTAGAGATTTCATAATTTATTTCCATGTCTCTAGACATCTTTATTTCAAGAAATTTTTTAGTCTGTTTTTAGAGAAATGTTTTCTCAATTCTAAGACTGATTAAAAACTTTTATGAATTGCACTGCCTTTTATCCTCTGAAATTCTGTTTTAAGTGACCATTTTCCTTTACCCTTTGATATTATGAAAATTATTTTAAACATATATCACATCATAAATTTTAAGTCATTTTAGGCTACATTTTAGTATTTGATATTTCTTTTTATGTTGTCAGAGTAAGCAGTGAGGAAAAGCACTTTTATTCACATCCATTTTAGAAAATTAATAAAATCAAAGAGGAGTGTCTGCAATGTTAATTTATATTTGCAAGTCTTGGCGCAGATACCATGATCTAAAGGGTGTGAAATCAATACTAGCCAAGGACTTCCCTAGGGCTTACTGGTCAGCCAGCATAGTCTAACCAATGAGTTCCAGCTCAGAAAAAGACATTGTCTCAGAAACCAAGGTGGATGTCACACAAATAATAATACCCACTTTACTTCTGTCCTCCATTTGCATACGTTTAAGGAGAAAGAGATGGCATGGCATGGAGAGAGAGAGAGAGAGAGAGAGAGAGAGAGAGAGAGAGAGAGAGAGAGAGAGAGAGAGAGAGAGAGAGAACATTCTTTTAGATTCCATAATGTCTACGAAATCAGATACAAAAACAAAGGGAGAATGTTTCTATCCAGAAGAACCTGAAATGCAGTAAGGAATGAAATGATTGAGTGGAAAGCATGCAGAGTTTGCAGATAAAGAATCAATTCCCAGTTGGAAAAGGAAGAAAAATAGGAGCATCGGACAGCAGAGAACACTGTGGCACCTTCCAGACAGAAGCACTACAGTATCACTCTAGAGAGTGCAGAGACACTCCATCTGTATGTTGCAGATAAAGAAGCTGAGACTCAAGGGTTCACCTCATCTTACACTTGTCAGTCACAGGCCAAAAATCTGGCCTCAGGGCCTTTTCCTATTTCCACATGTCAGAGCTTCACTCTGTCCTGGGTGAGATAGTACATAAAATAAAATGAGCCTCCAGAAAGTACTGGAGTGGGTATTGGCTCAGGAGATTAGAAGTGACAAACTTGAGATGCTATCTACGGGCACTGGTCATTTATGCTTCACCTTTGCAGAACTATCTGCTCATTTCATCAGTTGATTGCATGGCCTCATCTCCTCATAGTTATTTTTTCTGAGTTTGTCTTGTACCCTAGATATTAAGACCCTGTTAGATCTATAGGAGGAAAAAAAATTCTGCCATGTTCTAGACTGTCTTACTCAGTTATATCATGACTTTATTGCATCAAACTTTCAAAAATATCATGAAGTCGCTTTTGCCAGTTGTTGGTGTTATTTCCTGAGTTACTGGAGACCTATCCAGAAAGTGTTTACCTCTGCCCACAGTTCTAGCATGTGCAGGTAATGCAACTGTAGTTAGTATAGTGAAGTCTGCCTCAGAAGAACGTATGTAGCTCCTAGACTTTGTACAGACACAAAACTACATGTGTCCAGATGACATTAGAGTAGAGTTAACATGGTCTCTTCCGGGGAACAGAGGGAATCTGAAAGGAGAGAGAGCTGAGAACGGGAGGGGAAAAGACTGACAAGGGAGTTGTGCTTTAAACTGCATCACACCTACCTTTTAAAATATTGTCTTTAACTGAATGTGTGCTTTGCCCACATCTATGTCTGTGTATCCCATGTGTGTCTAATGCCCAAGGAAACCAGGATAAGACATTAGGATTCTCAGAACTTGGGTTACAGACCACCCTAAACTGTGGTGTGGGTGCTGGGAACCAGCCTAGGCCCCTTAGAAGAGCACTCAATGCTCTTAGCTACTGAACTATCTTTCCAGCCCTTCAAAGTACATATAAACATTTATGAAACTGCTATACTTATCCCAGTATAATAAAATAAGTGGAAAATATAAGAGGAAATATTATCTAAAATTAGTATTTGGTTTGTTAGTGTAACCTAATACATTAGACGCACCCAATTACACATGTAAAAATTCATCTACTTTTCATTCCATTCCCTTAAGGTGGAAAATTAGCAAAGTTCATTGGCCTGGCTCTAAGTTCTGATGATGCTTTATAGGATACTCATGCTTCTTCTGTTTCAGTTTATCTTCTCTTTAGAACTTTGTTCTTTTTAAGATTATTTACCTTCATACTGTATGAGATGTAACTGACAAATGACTCCTGAAATCACAGACCTTGGAAAGGGAAGATACATGCTACAGACACAGCTCACGAATGACTTTAGGAGTATGCTGTGTCAGTCACTCTAACACACACACATGAATACACTCATATACATGCACATACATGCACACAAAGAACACACTCCCATACATGCACATACATACACACACATGTGAACACATGCACATGCGTACATACACACACAGGTACACATGTGTACAGGTTGTAACAAATTGCCTGACTAAAACAAGTTCAGAAAGGAAGGATTTATTTTGATGTTCAGGAAGTATAGTTCACCATGGCTGGAAGCTATCTTAATAAGACAGGAGGCAGCTAGTTCAGTCTACTACAGAGTCAGGACATGGAGAGTTTAAACAGGAAGTGGAGTTAACCTACAACCCTCAAGCTCTTATCCTGAGTCTGCAGCCAGGTGCCATCTAGCCAAAGTTCAACCACCTCCTCAGACAATGCCACCAGCCGGGACCTAGTATTTAAACACATGTGCCTATAGGGGACATGTTACATTCTATCCCTAATATTTTCAAAGTTTTAACCATACAACTATAAACCAGCAGCAACAGCAACAGCAGAAAACATGTAATATGGTAATGAATGACAGATAGAGTGGCTAACAATTCCTGCAGGTGACATTGTTTTACCATCGCAAGCCTGCAGCTCTTAGAAGTCATTATCTCAGTTTAAGTACAGGGAGCTGAGGCTTCAAGAATTTCCTTGCAATTTCGTTTGGCTCATCCAACTCATAAGTGACAGAAATATTTGCATTCCACATAGCCTGTTGTCAAAGATTGCATTTTCTGCTTTACATCTTCCCATTTCTCCTTACAGCTTGTGTTTTTTAAATTTCCCTTCATATTTCAAGCTCCTTATTTTACATGGGTGAATAGATGAAAAAGTAGGTAGGTTAATTATACATAATATATACACACATGCATACATACATAAATGTATTACATACTATATGCATACACACATATATTACACACTACATGTATGCATACAT
Organism: Micromys minutus; assembly: GCF_963924665.1. NCBI lineage: Eukaryota > Metazoa > Chordata > Mammalia > Rodentia > Muridae > Micromys > Micromys minutus. The sequence goes on along the minus strand of NC_137975.1, from coordinate 63,950,061 downwards.
ACATACCACAAATATTTTGCATCTTGGCATATAGCTCATTTCCTTAAATCTTGCTAAGACCTCTGTGAGCACATGTAGAAATTTGAAGATGACCTGTTGTTGTTGTTGTTGTTGTTGTTGTGATGCCCAGGGAAACATACAAATTGCTGTCTCTAGCTACTTCAAATAGGTTTTCTTCCAAGGTATTAAGATCTGACCAGAATGTTTTTGACTGTTATAAAAGCAAAAGCCAGTGACAATCAAACCAAAAAGCCCAGAGAAATACATCCAACATCCTAGAGCTTCCAATTTAAAGTAGCAATCGTTCCTTCAATTTAAAGTAGTCATCGTTTATAGAACAAAAAATTTCCGGCAACTCTCCCTCATCTCAGCCAATTTGGCCACAGGACAAAATCCATCTCTCTGGTGACATTACAGTGTTTTGCCTGCCAATCATTTAGAGTGAAAGATAGAGGAGGGGTGAGCATCGCATCAGCTGCAGTGCCTGTGAGATTCAGGGTAGCCCACTGTTTATGAGAGGCCTCTTTGGAATGCAATCTGATCTTAGATACAAGCAAGGCTTCACTCTGGAGAGAAGTTGCTCTGGATGGATTTGCAGAAGAAAAATGTCTTCCTTGCTATTCACTTTGTAACCCCAGAATGGGAAACATTTATTGAAGAGTAGCTTAACTTTGAAACTGTATCAAAGTCTTCAAACCTAGATTGCACAGGAGGGAGAATATATTGACAAAAAAATTGAAATCCTTAGTTAATTAAATCAGCAAATATATAAAGACCAAGCACAAGTGACAAATGACAATTACATATTGTGATTTAACAATGGATAGTTATTAGCTATGATGAAACCTGTTTCTCAGTGGGAAATTCATAAACCCAGTAACAATTAAATGCATTTCCTTTAAATAAGCATCCTTCTTATTTTAGAACAAAACATGAAACTCAGAAAAAAATTAGGAAGTGCTTTCTTAGGAGTGTGTGTGTATGTGGGTGTGAGAGTGTGTGTGTGTGAATGTGTGTGTGGGGGGTGTGTGAGAGTATGTGTGTATGAAACTGTGTGTGTGTGAACGTATAAGTGTGTGTTACAGATGTTTGTGAGCTGCTCAGAGTGAATGCTAGAAACCAACTCAGGTCATCAGGAAAACTGTAAACATGTGCTCTTATAGCTGAGCCCGCTCTCCTGTGACTTTCCATGATATCATTAAATAATTATTTGAAAACAGGAATGTTACCTATGTTAAGATCGACTTTAAAAAACAAAATTTACAGATCTCGGTACCCCTGCACCCAATCTCACTTCAGGAATGAATCCAAATGCATTTTCCCAGAAGCTCCTCAGCTGGGTTTGCTGTCTTTATTAGTTGCTATTTTATCCCTGTTTTATAAATGTATAACAAAATGCTGCTGAATTTTTAAATTTCTTTTTTATTTTCTGCTTAATTGTCTATTTAACATACACCGACATTTTCTAAGATGTAATTAGACGGATATATATATATATATATATATATATATATATATATATATATATATGAACAATATTTAAATAGATAAAAATTCAAGGATAATTGTACAATCTGATTTAGAAACTAGATTTCAATTTTATTCTTCACTATAAACAAAGGAACAATGACAAAAATGTTATAAGAGGGTGTTGCAGTAAATATTAAAAATGAATCTGTAGCTACTGCTCCCATGTGGTCTCACTCTGCCCAGAGCTGCTCCAGTGAAGTGGTGTGCCTGGTCTCCTTCTCTACCATGCATTCTGTGAACTGCCCTCTGCTCTCTCCCAGCTATCTCCCTATCATTCAGGAATTTGGTTCACATTCTCCACAGCTCTGTGAAATCATGACTCAACAATCAATAATTTAGTCATCAGATTTATGTGTTAAATTCTCAAGCCATAAAAATTCACACAATAAACTGCCCATCTAGATAAGATAAATTGATCTATAGAAATCCATCCCTTAGAAAGTATACATAGTTAGTTATTTATGGCTACTCAGAGTCATGGGGATGGAGATGAATTATCTTTTCTTCCATGTTGAATCCCCTCCTTTCTCCTCTCTCCTGCCTTACAAAAACTTTGTCCCTGCTTCACTCTCTACTGTTCAATTATATACCACCTAAGCATCAACCTACAAAAGTGTAAGGACTCATTCCACAAAGCAAAATAAATGTTGAAGTGTCATGACCATCAGTGGCAGAAGTAACAGGTATGAAACAAGAGGCAAGATATTTCAACTCAAAGGAGCAGAGACACTCAAGGCTTTAACTTCCTGTTCTGTAAGAGTGATAGGAGGAGAGGTGAAGATTAGAAGAGTAAGAGACATGCTAACAGTGTGGGAAGGATGACAAAGTAATGGTAACAAGATCAGGTGACTGAGATGCATAAGGACATTTATGGCTACTTAGTGAGTTTTCCCACAAAAAGATGAGAACTATAACAAGGATTTCTTCCTCATAACCTTGCCAAGACAATGACTTGAATGACTAAAGTTTAAGTACCTTGCACAGATCCTAGGGTACAAAAAGTTTCTAAAGGATCACAATAGAGCAATAAAGAATATTGAAGTTTTCTCATAATACATGTTAGACATTGTTGGTTTTGTTTATATTCTCTTTGCTTTTGGTTTTCCAGAGTATTATGTTTGTTTCACAGGGTTATACTATGATGTGCCTTCATGCCTTGTTGCAGAATGACAAAGTAATTCATTAAATTGATATACTTCAAGATCCAGCTATACTGCACTTGGGTGTATACCTAAAGTACACTTCATTCTATCACAGAGACATTTGCTCAACCATATTCATTGCTGCTCTATTTATAATAGCCAGAAATTGCAGATAACCTAGATGTCCCAAACATAAGAATAAATAAAGAATATATAGTATAGTTATACAATGGAGCATCACTCAACTGTGGATGAAGCTCAATCCTCAGTGAGGTATTCCAGAAATAAAAATATGGTGTGTATTTGTTTATATGTGGTCATCAGCTGTTAAGTCAATGATAACCAGGCACAATCATAGAACCACAGAGATTAAATATATAGAAAGGATGATGAAGTAAAGGCAGATCCTTTTAGAACAGTGAAACAATTTAGTTACGGATAGATGGAGGAACTGAAATCTGAACACCAAGTGGGAGGGAATAGGGAATAATTGGGTGAGGAAAAAAATACTGGGAAGGACAGATAAAATTTAGGGCCATTTGAGGGTAATCTATAAACCCAATATAGAAGTTTCCTAAATAAAATAGTCAAATAATGGAGAAATAGAGCCTCCAACTGGCCATCTTTTGTCACAAGACAAAGCTTTCTATTCTAAAAATGTGTTGTGCCCAACTTAGTTGTTGGCCAGGGGGATTCTATGAGAATTTGCAAACAACCTAGTCTCCTGATCTTTGCAACCAATTATAGGTTGTTCTCCACAAAATGACAGCAAGGTTCTATTGCTAAAGATAATTTCTACCCAACTCACTGAACATAAAAAAATGAAGCTAGTGCCTACACAGAGTTTTCACGCCTATGTGCTAACATTTTTGGTATAGGTACTCTGAATGCTACTAAAAGAGAAGCATAAGCTTTAATCCAACCACATATACATATATATATATTATATAAATTATATATATATATATATATATATATATATATTTGATTTACAATGATGTCCTTCCTGCAAGATATGCTAATGCAGTGGTAGCATAAAGAGCGTGTGAATAATCAACCAATATCTGATTTATCTTAAAGCCCGCACCATACACCGCTTGGATAGCCAAGAACCAAAGACTAGATAGTTCAGGTACATAGAGTAAAACAAAATGACACTTCTATTAAAAAGAACACAGCAATAAAATGGCTCCTAATAACATTCTTGTATGGTAATAAATCAGTACCTTGCTCAGCCAACAACAGAGAAGCTTCCTCCTGCATCAGATTGGAAAAAGTACAGAGACCATGGTTAGATATTATGTGCAGTGTGAGAGACCTTGGAACACTCACTCCAAAATGAGATGTCCCTATCAAATACCTCAGCTCAAAGTTTAGAGAATCATGAGAAAGAGGAGGTAGAAAGAATGTAAGCACCAGAGGAGATGGAGGATACCCAGGAAACAGGGTCCTCTAAATGAACAGGATCTAGGCATATAGTAAACCTCAGAGACTATGATTGCATGCCCAAAGCCTGAAGGAATCTATACCAGATGAGGTCCTATTGCTGAACGGAGAGGTTAACACATGCCCCCAACCATAATCGACAAGCTATCTCCAATTGACAACCACTTGCAAATGGAAATTTGGTTTTCTCCAAGGGAGTCTCACTGGGAAACAAACTACTCTTATGGGTTGGCTGCATGTCCAGCATCAGGTGGCCAACAGAAAACAAATTCAAACAGCACCTTTGAAGGTTCCTTGTCTCAGGATGTCATGTTGGGTTTTTAAAAGACTATCTTACTGTTTAAATTTAAGGGAAATTAATTTTATATTTCTTTTAGTTTATTGTTTTTGATGTGCAAACAAGTAAGTCTATGGATCTGTATTTGTTTCATGTGCTTTTTCTTGAACTCACTTTCTTCGGTCCATTCTATCCCATTCTTACGTGTTCATCTTTGTTTTCTCTTACATTTTATGTTATGTATCCTTTAGAGGCCTATTTGCTTTTTTAATGAGATACAGAAAGGGGGCAGATCTGGTGGAAATGAACTGGGAGTAAGACATGTTATTGGAGAAAGAAGCAAATAAGATTAATGGACACAGATACAGACACCAAACAGAGCAAAGGAAGCTCTGGATGGAAACCGACAATGGATGTCATTTGTTTATTCTATGCAAGTGCTGATTGACTACTATGGTGATATGGATTAAAAACGCACTTTTGCCTTTGGTTAAGGGCACGTAGAAAACACATGTGGTTTTTAGAGGCTTTATTATTATTGTGTAGTACAAAGATCTTTGTGTCCTGATTGCTAAGTTACAGCCATGAAATGCTTTGTTGTTATTTTTGTTAGGGTGAATACCTCTTTTGAATAGGGTAAATGTCTCAATTTGAAGTTGTTTTTGCTTCCTCTTCATTTAATTTAGGGAGGATCTAGATAAAGACAGAAATCAAAAATGAAGATTTACTAATTGTCTTCTGAATGTGCAATAAGACAAAATGCATTTTATAGCCGAGTCTTTAAGAAAAGTAAATACACAATATTTAGAGAAAAACCTTTCAAGTTTGAGCAACAGTATCAACTATAAAGTGTTGCTACCTTGAATAATCAACATGAAGTTGCAAGGATAACTCCAATTTTGTCTTTATAACTAAGTTCTCTGGATAGATTTCTTTCACAGAATTATTTAAATTTGTAAAATTATTTCCACTGTTGAGTCATTTAAAATCATATCAATGAAACAAAGAAAGTCTAGAAAGTTAAATTTTATGTTTAAGGCTCAATAAGTACTGTCTACAGTTAGTTAATGAAGATCTTGGGGTGTTTGAGGGTTGTAACTGCATATACTGTGAGGTCATCTTCAATAAGCAGGGCTACGGTTCTGTTTTTCATAAGACAGAATGTGATTGCTCGCATCTTTTCGATATGAGTCTGCCTATGCCCCCAGAATGTATAAAGCTGCTATAAAGAAACAGAAGCACCAGGTGGAAATGGTCTGCCTATGCCCCCAGAATGTATAAAGCTGCTATAAAGAAACAGAAGCACCAGGTGGAAATGGACTTTCAACCAAAACCCTGTCCTGTGAGGCATTGCAAATCAAAGAGTTCATTAAAAAATAAATAAAACTTTCAACAATGATTCTTGTGGTTCACACTGTAAGTCTTTATTTTACTTGGAGGAAATTGAAGATAGTTCGCTTGAACCATTAAAATACTGAGTTTCTGATTTTATTTTCTTCTAGTTAAAACAAACAAACAAAAGCTAAATTCTAGTTTACTTATCCTAACTTTTGGGGAATATTTTATATTCTAATGATTCTTCATATATTGTTGTATAAACAACTATAACCATAATTTAAACCTTCAAATATTGAAACTAAGACCACCTAGCTCCAGTGATTCATTTATTTAAGCAAAAACATATTCCAAATGCAAAGAACATAAAAATTTGCATATGAAGTAGCCATTTTGTCAGATAACAATGGGAACTACATTACTATTTAGCTGAAAGTAAAATTTTACATACATGAAATCAAAACCTTAATTCACCATGTATTTTACTAAAACTGTTTGTGTGTATGCAAATACAGATGAGTGTATGTGTGTGTGTGTGTGTGTGTGTGTGTGTGTGTGTGTGTTTGTGTGTGTGTAAGTATGCACATATATGCATATGTAGAGACTAGATGGGTTTCTTTCTTCCTCTGGTGCTATAAATCAACCCTATTTATTGATATAGGGTCTATTGTTGGAGCCTTTGTCCATCAATTTACCTAGCTTATCTAGTCAAGAACCTCCAGTATAGACTCTCCCTGTACTGTAAGATGCCAAGATTTTCACATAGATGATGGTAACAGAATTTATGTCCTCATGTTCCCCCAGCAACAACTCTACCCATAGATCCATCTTCCTCCAGCCCTAAGTGACAGTTCAAAGAGCTACTCAATTTGGCTTTTCAGTTCTTGACCTCATATTCTTCCTTCCCATAAAATATGCACAGGACTGCAGCATACCATTTGATAAATTATATAACAATATATATCAGTCCTTACACAACATATTGTTTTCTCACCGAGGAAGATGGTGTTTTAAAGGATACAGGGAGGATGTTGTAAGTATCAATTTGGTGGTTTTGTCTATCGGAACTGGACCACTCCAGTTATCTCTGTTGGAGCTTGTAAGTGTCTGAACTGGTAATGTGCTGTCTGTTTGATGCCTCCATTTATTTGGTTCTTTCTATTTATCCTGTTACTTCTGACCTCTATAACTTCATAAGATTATTCAAAACAAACAAAAGATTCTATCAAAGTAACCAGAAGTCTTTTTAGCTGTCTCGGAACTCTTATCACCTAATTATATTCTACTTTGAAAGGATATCCCATCCTTTTATGTGAGGCCTCAGTTCCATTTGTTTAAAAAAAAAAAAAAGTGTTTTCTGAGAAAATGAGGCTGGAGCAAATCAGCTGGTAATAGGGATTTCATGTGATTAAGGTTTAAAAACAATGTAAATTTGCTAAAAATGTTGATGGAACATAAATTGATGGAGGAAAGCCCCTATCATTGCTTGTTCATCACATGGCTGTCAATAGGCATCCCAGCAGAGCTCTAAGAGAGACTCTTGAATGTCAAGAGAGAGGCCAACTCCAAATGGAGACTAACACTTCACTTAAAGAGATAATCCATGAAGATAACCTTAATAATCTCTCATTAAGCCAAATTCATGCAATAACGAAAATTCAACTTATAGGGAGAAACACGTACCATTTTTGCTTTATATTTTGGTATTTTTCAAATTTGATTTGTGTATTATCATTTTATATTTATATAAGTAAAGCACATTCCTTACAGCAACCAAGTCAGATAACTCAATGGAATTTGTGGGTAGACACTTCATCTTTCATGTTTAGCTACTGCCAAGGAACAGAAGTCTGGATACATACAATTTGAAGTTATTATTTGTTTATAACAAGTTTGTTTTCAATATTGGCATTAGAGTACAAAGCTGGAAAATTATGTCTACTCATATTTAGCTAGTTAGATCTAGCTAAAAGGAAAGCTGTGGAGTTGGAAACAATACCATGGTTAGCTGTGCTGGCTGGTCTTCTGGAATCAAGTGTGGCTCTTACCACCCATATTAAGAGGTTCACTACTTTTTGTAACTTCAGCACCAATGCACTTGATATTCCCTTCTTGACTCCACAGGTTCTATGCAACATGCAACATACATTATCGAATAAACTTTATAAACAAAATTGTGAAAATATATTTTCAACTTGTCCCATTCTTAGAGGCAGAAAGAAACACCTCACATTAAAATGCCAGGGTTATTGGCTTTATAAAATTGGATGGAAAAACTCAATAATATAATAGTTTGATTCATGCTTCTAGGCTCAAAATAATCAAGTACTTTCTGCATTTTATCCCTCTGACGTGTATCCTTTATTCATTTGCTGAGCTCTGCTTTGGGGACATATTGTTAGGCTGAATACTATGTTCATACATCCAAAGTTTTATTTCAGATCTTTTGAGATTTACCTATATAAAATACTTTACATACAATTTTCAGAGTTTGTAGAAAAATGGAAAGAGTTGAATGGCATCAAGATAAAGATAAATGTGTGTAAGCTGACAATTTTCTGAGTATGGCTAACTATGGAGGCTGAGATATCAGCCATTCGGGGTTCATAACTGATACCTGATGAGATAACTTCCTGTTTCCTGCTGGGAATCTATTTCAGAAATATTGCCGATTTTATTTTCATAAATCTTGCTTTAGCATAAATGCTAAAAAGAAAAAAGCACAAGTATTTATCAGCATCCAGCCCTAAAGTTGTGCATTTGATATATCTGCGGTTGTTCATCAGATCTAGTTAAAGCATTCACTTGCATCACTTTATAGCTTTACTGGAATATTAATGACCAGTTTTTGGGGGTATTTTTATGTCTGTCTATGTGTCTCTCTCTCTCTGTGTGTGTGTGTGTGTGTGTGTGTGTGTATGTGTGATGGTGTGTATCTGTATGTCTTTTGTGTGTGTGTGTGTGTGTGTGTGTGTGTGTATGTGTATGTGATATGTGAATGTGTGCCTGTGTGTTTCTGAGTGTGTATCTGTGTGTGATATGTGAATGTGTGTCTGAGTGTTTCTGAGTGTGTATGTGTGTGTGATATGTGAATGTGTGTCTGTGTGTCTCTGAGTATGTATGTGTGTGTGATGTCTGTGTGTCTGTGTCTTTGTATGTCTGTGTGTGTGATATGTGAGTGTGTGTGTGTGTGTGTGTGTGTGCACATGAGTGCGCATGTGCAGGTACAAGCTCTCACTCCCATGTATACAACAGCAGGTGGAAGCCCAAGGTTGATGCCAGAAATCATCCCTGTAAGGAATCTTATACCTTATTTATGAGTTTCAGGTCTCTCAACCAAATCCAGAGCTGGCCATCCTGTCTTCTCTCACCAGCCAATTTGTCTGTGGATGGACTGGTCTATACATACCAAGTCTGGGTTTAAGGGCAAGCTACCAAGCTCTTTTGGCTTTTATGTGGGTTCTGGACATCAAAACTCCTCTCTTTATGCTTGTACAAACACTTAACCATGGAGCCAGGAACCAATCCCCAAGGCTGGACTACATCTGTGCACTTACTATTCTGTTCCCACTGTGTGTGTCAAAGGGAAGTTCTTTGGATTGGTGATTATGTCACTGATTTTCAGGAGGAGAGACTAAAAGTCTTTTCAGTTTTAGAATCAAATGTTAAATATGTTCTGTTCCAGATCATTTCCTAAGTAACCAAGCCCTAAAGTAACCTCAGTTACCCTGCCTGCTGTTTCTTCTGTGTTTATACTGATATTTTTATTCATGTCTTGCCTCTTTTGCAACCACACAACAAAAATTTATTATTCTTTGTTTTATAGTAACATCTGTAATAATTATTATACGTTATCACTGCTTTTAATTATCTCATCACACACAATCTTTGAATACTTGCATGGTGTGTGTGTGTGTGTGTGTGTGTGTGTGTGTGTTCCTGTTCCTGTGTGTGTGTGTAGGTGTGTATGTGTGTGTATGTGTGTGTGTTCCTGTTCCTGTGTGTGTGTGTAGGTGTGTATGTGTGTGTATGTGTGTGTGTATGTGTGTGTGTGTGTGTGTGTGTGTGTGTGTGTGTTCCTCTTCCTGTGTGTGCATGTGAGGTCAGAGTTGACAACAGGTGCCTTCCTCTATTCTCCTCCACAGCATCATTTGTGATAGGTTCTCCCACTGACCCTGGGGTTCTCTAATTGAGTTAGAAGTGTTCCATAGATCCTCTCTCTTGCCTACTCTGCCCAAAAGCATCAGATATTATAGGTGTGTACAGCAGCTTTCTGCTTTGACCTGTGTTATGGAGATCCAAACTCAGGTTCTCACCATTGAGCTGCAAGTACTTTGCTGCCTGACAGCCCAGGTTCTGTGTTGCTGTTATTGCTTCATCATTATTTGGTTTTGTTGTTTGTTGGTCAGTTTGTTTTGGTTTTGGTTTCTTTTTGCAAATGCACCAAATTTAAGTCACTAGTGAAGCTTTTACATGTGAACATGTAACAGCTAAACTGTGAGCTTTGATCTTTCCATTTGCACCCCATCAGTGTTTCATGGCAATGGAAAGCCTTCTGTTCTGTTTAGATTTCCTCCCCAAGTGACATTTCATTAACTCAAGTTCATTTCACTCTACACCCTTCTCCTCTGATAAAATGATTTCAAGCAGTCTTTTAAAATTCCTTGGGAGAGATAATTTGTGAAGAAACATGTTTTACTGAAATGTTTACTTCTCAAAGACGCAATCACTGGATATGGAGGAGGCCTAGCTCATGGCAGATTTCTCTAATCATCCAAAGATGGGATTCTTCCATCCCTGGCCACCATCGTGTTCCCAAGAAGCAAGACAGACATTGAAACAGAAATTGTCTTTCCTTTGTAAGGGTCTGATGGTTCTTAGGTGGAGGTAGGCTGCTATTAAATCTTCTTGCTTCAGTTTTATTATTACTCCTGTTACTATATCTTTGGTATGGATTTGCATCTGTTACTCCAGTCTGGAAAGTACTGCTTTTCCTGTCTTTCATTAATGCCAGAACATGAACAAATCATATATTTGGGAGGCAGAAGAGATAGCTTAGGTGGCTAAGAGCACTTCCTGTTCTTGAATTCCAAGGTTCTGTTACTTGGACCTACATCAGGTGGCTCCCACGATCCCATAACTCCAGTTCAAGAGATCCAAAGGCTCTGAACTATAGGCAGCTGTGCACACACACTTAACATAAATTATACATCATGTTTTATAGTTGAAGCCTTGCGTACTGGAAACTTCCTAAAATATATGAAGGCAAACTTAATGAAGTCTTCAAATAATGAGGAAGATAGAGTCCCAAGTGGCCATTTATTATCACCAACAACACCTCCAGTACAGGACAGAGGTATAACCAATTTCGTTGTTTGCCAAAGTGGGCCATAGACATCCCCCAAACAACCCAGACTATTATCATGACAATATGTTGCTCTCTGCAAACTGACAGCAAGGGGTGGTTCATAGCCGAAGAAAACACCCACACAACTCATTGAACATGGTCAAACTTGTGCTTACATGGAGCCTTTACTCCTATTCTAATACCTTCAGTATAGGAAGGGACACTGCAGTTTACCAAAGAGAAATGTAAACACAACCCAGTCACAAATTCTTTAATCTACAGAGCTGTCCTACTCTGCAGTATATGCTAAGGCAATGGTGGTACAAACCTTGGAGGAGTGACTAACCAATGTCTAATTTGATTTAAGACCCTCTCCACAAGATGGAACGCTGCTTGTGTTATTCAGCACCAGAGATTAGATAGTCCAGAGACCTAGGATAAAACCAAATACTTCTGTTATTAAAAGGGGGGGTTAGTGATAAAAATGACTCTTAGTAATATTTTACTATATTCATAGATAAATGCCTTCCTTATTCAGCCATCAGCAGAGATGTTTCAACTGGCAGTAGATGGGAATGAATACAAAGACCTATTGCCAGACATTATGCAGAGAGAGGGGGGAAGAGAGAGAGAGAGAGAGAGAGAGAGAGAGAGAGAGAGAGAGAGAGAGAGAGAGAGAGAGAGATATTTTGGAACACACAGCTGTAAATGGGATTTTTCCATCAAATTATCTCTGACAGCTTGTTTAGATGCTGGTGGGGAGGAACTGGGTGGAGTAAAAGGAGGGAAAATTATAATCAGGGTGAGAATGAGAACTACAATCAGGATGTATGAGAAACGATCTAATCTCAAAGAGAAAGGTTGATGTGTCCTATGTAAAAATAAAGAGGTAAATTCTACTATCCAATTTTTACTTTTCTTTCTCGTGGTTTGTTATAACAAAAACCCACTGCCATCTTTTGTCTTTATTCTGTATCTCATAGTCTCTGGAAAACAATGGTTTGCTTTGTTGCTCGTTGTGATAGGAATGAGTGAGTGGATGGGTCCCTTAGCCATCCTCTCTCATTTTAGAAACCTTGTTGTTAGCCAGGGCTTAAAAAATATCCATGGGCAAGTAACATGAGTTAGACCTGTGTTACATGCTACATACCATAACTAATAAAATGTGGAGACAGCAACACTCAGTGTCCTCCCACAGCAGTTATTACTTAATAATACTTATAAAACAGTATGCCAAACACTCAGTTTCCAGTGGCATTTTTATGCCTGCATGCCATTGTACTTTGCTTATTGTGGGCATTACTACTTTTGCCATATTTCCTTTCTTACTGATCCCTTTCCCTAAATAATTTCATGTTTCTTACAGTTGACACAGATGCACAGACAGGCAGATAGTTAAAAGACAGTCAGATAGGCAGATACTTTGGGAGAGGAATCATGCCACACGTAAGATACATTATGTGTGGATGTTTGGAGAAATCGTTCTTAGATCCTTCTGTTTTGTAGTTATATCATCTTCCAGCATCTTAATAGTAGGTGTTCTGATGGCCATTGCTTTCTTTAAACGTTTTGCCCATTCTTGTGTCTTTATCAGACAGTTGATTATAATTGTGGCCCATCCAAGTACACATGATTTGAATTTAATCCTCAAATAAAACCACAACCTTTAGTAACTATGATTATAACCTTTATTTCCCATTATATTTTAACAGTATTTTCATTTTTAATATTATGAAGAATATTTAAGTGAACTTTATGTTATGCTTACCAAGAAGTATCTATTTTAAGCATCCTTCCTTAAAAATACTTTGTGATAAATAACTCATAAAATAGCTACTACATTTACATCATTTGTTGGGTTATAAGATCCCACATGTGCTCCGTCACAGGCTTGGTCACTCAAGGAGGCAGGAGGCAGGAAGTTGGACCATGATTACCCCATCGGTAGAGCAGCTGTAGGGACACCACTCCAGGGGTGGAGAAATGCAGTCTAAAGTCTGAGGCACGGGGACAGACAGCCAACAGCTGAACAGCTGAAGCTTGCTCAGGGATCCCCAGACCGGCACCAAGGCCTAGAGTCATCTGGGGAGGGTATTAGTCCTTGCTTTGTCTGGGGTGGGTTGCAGGTTTAGATTGGTGGCAGCCATGGCTAGGACACAGGTAGGTCTTCTATCTGAGATTCTAATATCTGAGATATCTAGAGCAGCTCTGTAAGTAAAGGCCTTCTCTACAGCTACTGAAAGCAGGTCCAGGTAAAAAGAGATAGTCCATGGTTTTAAGACATTTATTGTCAAGGTGGAAAATGGATAAGTAAAACCATACCCTGACTTCTCAGGGTGGGCCTCAGATTAAATACTTTTAAGAGTGTCTAGAAAGGCTATTTGGCTAAGCCTCCAGGCCTTTAGGTACCTCATAATAAAGATCTGTCTTGAGCCTTTGTGACTTGTGGTCACATCCTCACCTATGAAGGCATTTGGGGCGTTGTTGTGACTGATAACAATAGATCAATGGAGGATTGTAGCTAGTGATGAGTACCTGGATTTCAGGAGTAAAGATAGACTCCCACCATCCCTTGTAGTCACCAAGTTCTCAAGCCTCATTGCAACCAGGAACCAGGGTACATTTAACAGCCGGTGACCCCACAATTATGCATGGAACTTATAATAGTTGACATTTGTTGTCAGCTTCTCAGGGTCTACAGTCACCTTGGAAATAGGCCTCTAGGCATGCCTATGGGATTAAGTTGAATGCCTTGACTGAGTCTGGAAGAGCTGTCTAGTGTGGGTGGTGTTATTCCTTGATCAGGGGATCCTGAACTGTGTGGGAGGAAAAGGTAGGCTGAGCTCTAGTATTCATATACACTCACTGTCAGCTTCTATGGTCTATGAACAAAATGTGAGTGTTCAATTACACACCAATGCTCCTTGAACTGTGAGTTAGAATGGACCCTTTTCCCCTGTAGTTTGAGTATTTTATTACAATAATAGAAAGAAACTAAAACATAATTATAGAAATCATAATCTAACTTCCAGAATATATATTTCATGCCCTTTCCCTCTTAGGAAACCTGGGGTATTTTTAAATGTGTATGCTGGTTTTGAATGCTAGACAGTTTTACAGAATGAAAAAGTGTGATACTCTGAATTTTTGTGAGTCTTGAAACTGAATGCCCCATTGCCAAAGATATAAGAATGAGAATAAACCAAAGCAACAAAGATATTCACTATGTATATCTTACTGAGACTGGAGCACAAAAAGCTACTTTGCTTTCTATTGTGAATTACATATATGACAATAAAAAAGGTCCAGAATCGACTACAAAACTGCCAAATTCCCTACAGGTCCATGAGCTCTGTGGTGACCATCTTTATTCTCTGAGTTATGTGATGTATAAGAATACTTGCTTTGGTAGAGAGATAGGCAGGTAGATCAATAGAACAGAATTGAGGATCCAAAAATGAATCCACACACCTACAGTCACTTGATCTTTGACAAAGGAGCTGAAAACATTCAATGGAAAAAGGACAGCCTCTTCAACTAATGGTGTTGGTTCAACTGGCAGTCAGCATGCAGAAGAATGCAAATTGATCCTTTCATATCTCCTTGTACAAAGCTCAAGTCCAGATGGATCAAAGATCTCCACATAAAACCAGATACACTGAAGCTATTAGAAGAGAAAATGGGGAAGAGCTTAGAACACATAGGCACAGGGGGAAATTCATGAACAGTACACCAATGGCTTATGCTCTAAAATCAAGAATCGACAAATGGGAACTCATGAAATTGCAAAGCTTCTGTAAGGCTAAGGACACTGTTAAGAAGACAAAATGGCAACCTACAGATTAGGAAAGTATCTTTACCAATTCTACATTGGTTAGGGCTAGTGTCCAATATATACAAAGAACTTAGAAAGGTAGACTATAGAGAATTAAATAATCCTATTAAAAATGGGGTACAGAGCTAAACAAAGAATTCTCAGCTGAGGTACATCGAATGGCTTAGGAGTACCTAAAGAAATGCTCAACATCCCTAATCATCAGGGAAATATAAATCAAAATAACCCTGAGATTCCACCTCACACCAGTTAGAATAGCTAAGATCCAAAACTCAGATGACAGCAGGTGCTGGTGAGGAAACAGAAAAAGAGGAAGACTCCCCCACTGTTGGTGGGGTTGTAAGCTCGTACAACCACTCTGGAAATCAGTCTGGTGGTTTCTCAGAAAATTGGACGTAGTACTACCTGAAGACACAGTTATTCCACTTCTGGGCATATACCCCAGAGATGCACCAATGTGCAACGGACCCATGCTCCACCATGTTCATAGCAGCCTTATTTATAATAGCCAGAAGGTGGAAAGAACCCAGATGTCCATCAACAAATGAATGGATACAGAAAGTGTGGTACATTTACACGATGGAGTACAACTCAGCTATTAGAAACTTTATGAATTTCGTAGGCAAATGGATGGAACTAGAGACTATCATTCTGAGTGAGGTAACCCAGTCACAAAAGAACACACATGGTATGCACTCACTGATAAGCAGATAATAGCTCTAGAAATCTCTGAATACCCAATACCCAAGAAACAATGCACAGACATTATAAAGCTCAAAAAGAAGGAAGGACAAAAAGGGGAAGCCTCAGTCCTTCTTAGAAAAGAGAACAAAACTCTTATGGGAAGAAATACAAAGTCAAATAGAGAAGCAGGGGGAAAAAAGAATACTGTTTTTTCTTTGTAGAAGAAAATTAGATTCAACATGTTGGAGTCCATGTTTGTGATGTTAAGGTGTTAAATAGGATGGAACTATGGAAGTAGTAAAGCTTAAGATGAACCAACCAATACCATTTTCCCTGGGAGACTGAAGAGTTTACACTATAATGAACACTTAGGAGTTAGAAAGCACTAGATTATTCCTGTATGTATGTTGAGGTGCTGTGGAGGAAAAGCAGATAGGAAGAGAATATAATCAAAAGTTCTATTTCAGTAAATCTAAATTTACACGAATCATGAAACTTCCCAACGGTGTGCCAGGTTGTCCTAGAAAGAATAACTGAGGGCAAGTGACTGTCAAAATACATATTTGAGGTTCTTTTCACTCATGTGATCCAATTGAAATAAGTAAAGTACAAAGAGTTAAATTAAATTTAAGATAAACTTCACATGATAAAGATATTTATCTCTTCACTCTGAGAACTAGAAATGGCAATACTTACAGACTGGGAGTGTGTATGGTGATTTGAAACTGTTTTTTTTTTTTTTTGGAGAGGGAAATTGAAAAGATAGTGAATAGTCAGACTTTTTTGTATACTTCAAATAACCATGTTCACCCTCATTCCATTTCTAAGTAGCATACCAATAACAACAAAAAGATTTTGATACTATGACCATTTCTCTTGGGCGGTATGAAGTAACAAAAGACAGAGGAGTATTATATAGACAGGTTAAAAATTTGGATCAATGTGTCCTACAGCCAAGGGCCTTCTTATTAAGAGTTTAAAGCACAGATCATTCAGGTGTATCATCACCAAAAGGATTAAGATCAAAGTCTTCTAAATATATGTGTTGTTTGTTTGCTTGTTTGTTTGTTTCCTGATTTGACAGTTTAGTCCTTCACAGTGAGTATGGCAGGGTAGTCAGATGAGAGATATGCTTAATGCTGTCATAGAAGAATTATGAGACTGATTGTTCATGTCTGGAACTACAGAAAGAAAGGAACAGACCAACAGAGAGTGAGAGAGAGAGAGAGAACGAGAGAGACACTGAGGAGAAATAGACAGACAGACAGAGACAGGCAGAAAAGCAGACAGAGAAACAGAAACAAAGAGACAGACAAAGAGAAGCTATAACCCTCTAGGCTCAAGTACCACAACCTCCCCAAACAGCATTATTCCCATCTGAGAACCAATTCTGAAACAAATGGACCTGTATGGAATCTCATACTGAAATCCTAACAATAATTTAACAAGGGATACTATATGTAAAGTATTTTTCCACAGAAAGACTGACCCAGGACTTCTGTTTTCCAGCTGTTTCCCTGAAAACCTAAAGTTCAAGTTATATGTGGCATCAAACATAGAATCTCTGTTCCTAAGCAATAAAATTTATTATAAAACTCATTCATATTCAGTGAACTACCTTTGGGTGGGGGTACTGGGAGAGAGCTATTAGATACCTAGTCACAGGCTTTGTGTCCGGGCCGGTGGCACCTTCCATCAACTGAAATCTCCTTTGTGTCAGAGAGATGCCAATGTTCTGGTCTCTGGGTTGAAAGGCATTAGACAAACTTAGGATAGAGTCTCTCTACAGACATATTCTGATTTCCTAGTAAACCAGCTGACTTGAGAGTTCTGAACTTGAACTTGTCATAGAGCCCAATGGGAGAAGAATGCATTTGATACTACTGAGTATATTGTGAGCCTTGATCTGACTTTTATCCTACTATGAGTGCATAGAGATATTGTGGCTCCAGAGGCTATGTGGGTGGAAGACTTTTCCCAGGCTGCACTCAGCAGATACTGTGGCCATGCTCCACTTACCAGTGCCACCATCTTTTAAAGTGACAAATGTACACTTGTCAACACTTTAACCATCAGGTAGAGACATATTAACAATGCTTCTGTACTTACAGCAGTGGTACTGTTATATTGTGTATATTTATATAAATATACTTATTTGTTTATTATATGTGTGTTCATGTATCTTACACATGTGTGCATATGGGAGCTTATAGAGGCCAGAAGAAAGCCTCAGATCTCCTGGTGGAGTTACATCTGACATGAGTGCTGTGAACCAAACCCAGGTCCCTGAAAAGCATGAAGCACTCTCTAATCCTTTTACTTATATTTCCAAATATGCATTTCTGCTAAAGATGACTAATGTCTTTGAGACAAAATAAATACTAATAAACATGCAATCATTAACAGTACCTATAGTCATTCTGAATGTTACATATTTTCACTTAGCTCATAATTTCATTGTAAAATGTGTGCTTAGAATGATGGTCATTTTATGATTCATAAGGTTTTATCCAAGATATTTCCCTATCCATACATTTGATTGAAATATGTTTTATTGATTGATACATTTTGCACCAGATTACTCCAGGAGATTTATATATTTCTTCTCAAACATAAAAAGGCTTACTTTTTTTTTTTACTTAATATATGTGTTGAACCAGAATCGTGGGTCCTCTGAGGTTAATAACTGTGTACAAAGCCTATTGATTACTGCCAGATAAAAAGGAAATCCATTTTTTAATTGAGGGCTGGAATTAGTCTTGTAATATGAAATCTCCATATTTTGGAAATGTTAGTGACTAGAAAGAAACCCAGTGAATGTCCCTATCCTCTGTTATTTCTATTTTTGCCCCATGATGCCCTAACTTCCATCTCCATAAAGGAGCCTTGAGGCCATGCACCTCTCATCCCTGCTATTTCTGGAAAGGTCATGTGACTGAGGTTGTATCACTGAAGAATGAGTGGAAATGACTATTTCAGATCTTGAATTAAAACAAGGATCAGTTTCTAGTCTTTTTGGCACTGATTCTTCACTGGAGTAGATAAAAAATAAGAAAGTCTCTAACTTCCAGTCAAGTTGAAAAAGGCAGAGTAAAAGCTCTTGGAACTTGAATTCTTAAAGACAATACCTCAGACTAACTTCCTGTACAACTTATCCTGAACTGATAATTGTACAATATCCTGTGTGGAGGAGGGTCTACAATCTTGATCTCATTTAATATGGCTTATGTTGAGAACTCTAGGTCATATGGCAAATAATCGCTTCAGCTAATATAGTAGGTCATGTAATATATATTTTAAAGAGTTTGGGGTAAAAACCTTCTCCTACTTATTTCTTATTCTCTGTCTTTTAGTCTTTCAGAAAATAAAATATATGTTTCTATATATGTACATCTATTGCAGTGTACATTATAATACATTTATATGATTAAATCATTTTTCTCTAACTGGTCCTAAAATTCATGAGTATAGATTTGCAGCTTCATTTTTCTTAGCTCTTGTCTTAGATTTACACCCAGTAGTCAAATAGATTTGCATATAGAACTCCTCTTTAAGAGAGCCTGTGAGTCTCTAAATGGGGGAGGGGTACAATATTGGATAGAAATTTAATCCTAAATGGGTAATTCATCTGGCCCTTTCAGCTCTACACAGGACTCCGTCAACTCAAGGGAATAATTTTACAGAGTTGACTAAGTCCAAGTCTTTATGGCCCATTTCCTGTGCCAAATAAACTGAGCCACCTCCAAAGAAGACTAGAGATAATGAGATGTGACCTAGCACCTGTCTGTTCTGACAATTCCATAGAAAGGAGGCACATTAGGGAACTATAAACAACCTCTCTTCCTAGCAGTTGGGGAAAGATTATAGTCTCAGGATGTCTGATGCTACACAATGACCCATTCTTGATACCCAGAATTATGCAGGTAAACTAGAGCAATGGTTAATGGAGTTTTGAATCTGGGATCATCTTACTTTGTGTTTGTGTTTTTGTAATTATTGATAAGGTCTCACTTAATTTCTCAGCCATATGCATCGTGACATGGGAAACACAAATCCTCACTTCTTGCTTCCCCTAGACCACGGTTGTAGCTTTCAAGGATCTATGGAACCAAAGCTGTGCTCCTGCATTAGTCATGAGCAACCTTCTCCAGTTCGTACACTCTGTAGAGCTCGGGATATGTTTGTCTCTGTGCATAATGGTAGTTATGGTAGTTGGAGTGCGCAAGAAAAGTACACAAAACACCATTCCTGAACACTCAGGGTACAAGAGTGACAGACGTGCCTTGCAGAGGCCTTGAGAAAAGGAACATTTTATGATAAGAAAACTGTGAGTTTTATATAAAAATAAAGAGTGGTGACTCATTCAAACTACAGTAAATGCCCATGTTTCAAATTTCCAGGGCTTTACTCTTTTATAATCATTACAGTTCAAGTCACACATGCTATTTCTCACTCACAGATCTCCATTCGGGCTAGGTAGATTCTTTTCCTCTTTTTTCCCCATTAATTTATATACACATGAACATGGTAATATAAAAAGAATTTTTGCATGTGTGCATGTATTCACACACTTTCGTATGGAAGCCAAAGAGTAGCCTCACAATTTTATCTCTCAAGATCTGTTCAGCTTGTTATTTAAAAACAGGATCTTGTCTATTAGGCCATAATGAATGATCAGAAAGCCCCAGTATTCCTCCTTAACCCAACTTCTGAGCACTGGGATCACAAGATCATGTCACTACAACTAGCATTTTTATGTGGGCTCTAGGGATGAATTCATGTCTTCAGAATGACATGGCAGATACTTTCACTGACTGTATGTCTCCTTAGCCTTAGATGATTTTGAAAGATTGTGGGATGGCGTGAAGAGCCTTTCTTCATATTTTGGAACATAATAGAAGTACAGGTAAGACTTGACAAAACTCATTTTCATAATACATAGACAAAAATCAAGAGAAATCTAAAAACACATGTCACTATGTCAATGTGTTCTCAAATGATTTCTGAAATCCATTCACTTAATATTAAAACCATTGAGTTACAGTTGGGAGAAGACTGTTCATCTAGTATCACTCTCAAATAGTCCAAAGGAATCACATATGTTCAATAATTTACATAGTAATTAAATTATTTCCTCTGACTTGGCTATAACATCTACTATCCCAATTTCTCCAAAGGAAGGATTTTTTTTATAACTAAAAACCAGAAAAATGAAAGTTTCAATGTCTAGCATACAATAGAATAGAATTAGATTTTATGACTGCAACTATCATTAAATTACTGTTTGGAAGGAGAGCTTTAATTTTCCAGTATCTGAATCAGTGTAAGTTAAATTTCAATATAAAATAATATCTTTAGATTTGCTGGCCTCCTAAAGGTCTGTTTAGTACTCAGAATATTACCAAAAGTATCTAGGAGTTTATTTCTTAAAAAAATATTAAATTCTAAATGTGTGTGCATTCGAGTGTGTGTGTATATGTGTGTGTGTATGTGTGTGTGTGTGTGTGTGTGTGTGTGTGTGTGTGTGTGTGTATGTTTAAACATGCCATAGCTTATGTGGAAGCCAGGCAGGTTAGATTTGGCAGCAAGCACTGAACCATCTTATTGGCTGTGTGCTTTCTGCTTTCATAAGGCATGGTCTCTTTTATTTCACATTGTTTGGAATTCATTGTGGAGTGGAAGATGACTTAAACTTCTGGTTCTCCTGCCTCTATATTCTTGGATCTGGGATTACAGTCCTATACTGCCAAACTTTTAATTCATAAGGAGAAATGTAAGGATTCTGTGGATACAAATCTTATAATTCACAAAATCCAAAAAGTTCACTGTGCTGTCTTTTGCGTGGCAAGTTCTGTCAATCCCCATGGATCTTACCAATTAATATGAATCAGTGTTACTCTGTATTCCAATTAAGACTGTATATTTGAATAGAAGTATCATGGTCAACTCTAGCAGTCCTGGAAACACAGGAACTGGGAATATGACCAGGTGGCCAAAACCTGTAAAATATTTCAATTGCTATTTTGATCTTCAGCACCCAGATTAATGCCCTGCAGTCCCAATGGCTTAAATGTAATCCCAGTGGTCAAGACTCAAAGATCAGAAATCCTTGGGTCAGGCTGGATAGCTAGACTTTCAGAATCAGTAAGCATAAGGTTAAGTGAGAGATTCTGACTCAACAAATGAAGTAGAGAGAGAGTGACTGAGGAAGATACCTAATGTCAACCATAGACTTCTACATATATACACACATGTGTACACCCATCCAAGCATACATGTATACACCCAAATACCAAAAACAGATTATGGATACCTACACGCTATATATAACCAAATGGAAACATAGGCTTAGATGCATCAATAGTAGGTTCTTTCTCAGTTTCTAAGACATGGCAGCATCACCCTTGGAGTTCCAGGTGAGCATGCTCTGCCTAACAGGCAGCTGCCTTCCTAGTGTATCCTGAGGGATGAGGGCTATAGCTCTGATTTTTTTCTGACACTGATTCTATTAATCCCATAATAATATTCTCACTGTTACCTCAAAAAAGCCTAGTCATTGTATAATCCAGCACTTCCAATTGCTATCTTATGGCAGATCAGGACTCAACATGC
Source organism: Micromys minutus (assembly GCF_963924665.1). NCBI lineage: Eukaryota > Metazoa > Chordata > Mammalia > Rodentia > Muridae > Micromys > Micromys minutus. The sequence goes on along the minus strand of NC_137975.1, from coordinate 63,927,853 downwards.
AAATTTGTACAGTCTAACAATAGACAACACCACTTCCTGAAGTTAAATCTGATGCTTGTTTTGAATGCCTTTGTTTCACTTAATGAAGACACACAAGGGAATTATTGGTACTTTTGATTTCTAAAGCACAAGGTGGTTTTGATTTCCATAGGGCTTTAGAGGTGTTGCTATTGTACTCTTGGTGAATAAATCTCACAAAATATCTACCATTTGTTTTTCTAAATTAGAAATAGTAAAAGTTGTCAGAACCATGCTAGCCTACCCTTAATGGCAGAAACCCAGGTTTTAACATAGAGAAAAAATAAAATCAACAGACCAGGCAGGATAAACAAGAAGAAAAGGAAATGTGCTAATACCCAACCTTAACCACGAAGGGAAAACAATCTCTCATGACATGTCTGAAATCATTTGAGCACTTGCTACTTACAAATTTGAAGTTAATTCCCCAAGAAAGTTAACATTATATTTCATGCCATGGTGACAGTAGAGAGCACACTAATTAGCATCACATTCCTAGCACAAAATACATATAAGAGGAAAAGGATTTTATTACTCAATGTTTTGAGGTCCAAAGGCATGGTACCCATTTGGGGTGTAGAGATGGTTCACAAGTAACAGCACTATCAGAGAGTCAATGTTCAGGTCCCAGAAGCCCCATCTGGCAGCTCACAAATGGTTATACTTCCATTTTCCCCCCATAATTACCCCAGACACATGTGAACACACATACACACACACTATCACTAAGATGCTTATTTGAAAAGGTTTAAGATAGTTTTATGCTGCATGTAAAGTAGAAACTTAAGGGTTCTTTAGAAAGTCAGTTGTGTTGGATGGTGTTTTTCTGGGGCAAACATGAAGGAGGGTTTTCCTCAAGTGAGCCCAAGTGAAAGTACATTTCGCTAAAGCAAACACATGAAGGGGTGTTTTGCTAAAGTGGACACGGTTGAACGACTAAGGTAGACTCCTGATGGAACATAACAGTGAAGCAGACACAGGTGAAATGATGTTCTGCTAAAGCAAGCACACGAAAGTACATGTGAAGGATTTTTCATTAAAGACATGCATGTATTGGTCTGCCTTACGTTGTATAGTTGAGCTCCTTTTGTCAGGACTCCATAGGAATAACCACACCAAAAAACTTCTGGTGGTGTGCTAGCAGCTTCTTGCCTCTTCTGTAGATTTGATTGGCAGAGACAGACTCATGGAGTTTTGCTATGTGAGACCCACATGCTGAGGCAAGACAGGTGGTGAGGCAAGACCCATGGAGGACACACGATATTTGGTGGGTGCATAAATAGAACTCAGTGGGCAGTGACTGAGGAGGCTGAGCTTGACTTGCTTCCATAGGTAAGCGCATCTTGGTCTCATATCTTCATCTTCACTGATATTTGCTTCTCCAAATGAGGCACAGCCTAGAACTTTACCTGTTGGCTCGGATCTCCCCTGCTGACTCATGCAGATTTGGCTGAGGCCTGGCTAGGTTGTGCCACCATTTGCTATGTGGACACTACCAAACTTGACTGCTGGTGTATCTGTGAAGTGTTTGAGAGTGGACTGAGCTGCTTCTGAAGACCTGTGAACTGAACTACTGATTTCCTGACAATGAATGTGGGATTTGCTCCAAATAACCATTTCTAAACTGGTCCACTTCCCCTGTATCCTTTCTTTTTTAGTGCTTCTGGTGGGTGGTGGGCTAGAAGAGAGTTTAAAGCATTTAAGAAAGAACCCTCATTAGAAGTAGGCTCTGGAAAAATTAAAGATACCATGTGTATTTTAGCACAAAATGCTATTTATTTTTTATTGCAACAGTAACTGAAAATCTTGAAGAATAACCTATAAACGGAAACAAACAAGACCACTAGTATAGAGTTAAACCTTGATCACAAGTGGAAGAGTTCTATATATTATGTTTTTTTCCCATAATAACATTTAATTAAATGTAATTCTGATATTCATCCCAGGAGTGTTTTATGACAGTGGGATATTTTCATGAAATTAAATCAAAGAACAAGTTATTAAGAATAGCAAACTTAATTTTGAAGTTGAGGAATACAGATATAAAAATACCACATGTTACAGCTGCAAATAGTAGGAAGGTTCTGAATGGGCCTGCTATGCAGTGTGTAGTAATAGTGAAGGGAATCGTCTCTCACACTCTTAGATAATATCCTAGGAGTAGCACAAACAAAACTATGGTCATAACGTCCCTCTATATAGTGGATTCTAGGAGTTCAAGAACATATGTCAGACTCACAGAGATTTGAGCATGCCTCTCTGACTCAAGAATCATGAAAATTTCAAAAAGTCCTGAGTCATCCTTTAGGCCAGGTTATGTGAAGAGAGAAACAGGTGCACGGTGGGTGTATTCCAACCAACATGCAAAGATATCTGAATCATCGAGGAGCAGGAGGTGACTCAGTGGTCAGAAGCTGGTTGTGAAGGCCTGAGGGCCTGAGTTCAGGACCTCAGTATTCATGGTAAAAGCCTGATATGGTGGCATTTACCTGGTTCCCAGACCTGGGAGGTATAAACAAGACGGTCACTGCAGATTGCCAGCCAATGAGCCAGCCTAGACAATTGATGAGCTCCGTGTTCAGAGCCCGTCAACTTTCTTTTTGAAAAATAAGGCAGAGAAGTGATAGAGGAAGACACCCAGTGTTCACTTCGCGTGTCTGCATGAGCATGCACGGGTGCAGGCGGCCGTCCACACAGGCTTTTCTGAATCTCTTATTTGTCTCTCTGTCTTTCTGTATCTCTTATCTTATCTGTTCTCCTGTAACTGTCTGATGTCTGTCTGTCTCTCATAATTCTCTGTCTGCCTCTTTCTTGTGCTTTGTGTGTGTCTGAAAATAAGAGATGTATGCATCCATACATCCATCATTGCTCTGCTTGATAGCCCGCTGAGCCATGTTGAAGATGCTCCCTCCAGATAGACTTGACGCTGAAGCCAAAAACTCTCGGGCAGGATCATAGAGAGTGTAAAAGTTATTTGTTTAGAAAAACAAAAAAAGCTCAAAAGGGGGAAGGTAGAAAAACAAAAACATTAACCAGAAACTACACTTCTCTTATTCAAGTTAGTAGTGCCCAGGAGACCTGTGATGCTCCCCTTCAGGTATCCACATAAGGGAACCCAACTGGGATGCCTAGCCCACGGTGGCTGTATCAATTATGGCTAGGAAGAGGGATGACAGGGAAGAAGTGATACTTGAAAATGTAAGCAAGAGACAGACCGCCCTTCTTCTCCTTTTATTCCTACACATTAGCTATATTCTGCAAAGAAGAATAACTGGTATTTAGTTCAGAGAAGGAAGGTGTGAGAAGTCTTGACAGATATGACATGAGCTGAATATAAGCTGAGACCTGTACAACTTCACTGAGTTTAGCTTTCAGGCTTATCTACATGCACAAAGTAAATATAGATATGTCCCATACAGATCATGTACACTCTCCCAAATTAGCTTCACTATTATGCTCACTTTCTATTTTAATAGCTAAGTTATCATTTATATTAATACTGTGTTTCCCATACTACAGTTGTGCCCTGTATGTCTACAATCATGATTATAAACATTACTTTCATTGTTTCAGTGCCGTTTCTCTGATACCCTTGGAAGCCTTTTGAAGCGGACAGAGGCTTTCCCATTGCTCCAGCTTCTTCTTGTGTGTAGGATAAGCCTTCATGGAATGTGAGAAGTGGGCCAGAGGTGGGGATTAATGGCAAGAAGTCTAGTCCCCAGTATAATCAGCTCTTCGAAAATCTGACTGCACAGACGCAAAGTCACCCAGCCTCTAGAATTCTCTTCTTTGCCACTGACTCACAATACTTTAAATTGGATGTAACAGAACAGTTTTCAAATCAGATGAATATTAAAATTGCACAGAGACCCAGAGACTTCACTGTATAAAACAGAATATTTTAAGGACTCTGTGCAGTCAGCGTCTATCATGATTTCCCACATCAGTGGTGTATCCAAGAGCTGAGAAACGGAGACTGGAGCAATACACAAAGTCCATGCCTTTATCCAGGAATTAAAAGATAGTCTCGTTGATTTCCTTACTAACCTAATCTTCTTGCTCCTTATACAGTAGTTACATTTTAATCTATTTAACGAGAATCTCTTAATCCTGTTCCACTTATGACTGCAATACATTTAGATGTATTTATGAAGAGGAGATACATGACTAAGTCACTGAAGAAACTTCAGTTTGGGAGAATGAGAATGCAAGTGGAATTTATCTCAATGAATAACGGATCGGAACCCTGATTTTAAGAAAGCACCAGCCATACATAGCTGTTCCATTAAGAACACAGTTTTGTGGTTTTGAGCAGAAGATGCATTCTCTGTTGTCTTCCCTTTTGTTGGCAAAAACTCCAGGCAGACTAAAAGCTGGCTGGTTCTTGACCATTTCAAAACCCCATATATATATATATATATATATATATATATATATATATATATATATTATAATTAGGAGTGTTTTGTATTCAATCTACAGTTTAGAGAGCATGAGACTCACAGTTTCTAAACAGAAGTGGTTCTCACAGGTAGCCTTTACTCCTTTCTCATGATATAGTATTTTATGTCACTTTTAACTTTTTTTCATTTATTTACTTTTTTTGTTTGTTTATTCACTTTATATCCCTCTCACTACTCCTGCTCCCATAGTCCCTCCCCCATCTCTTCTCACCTTCTTCTCTATGATGGTGCAATCCACCGGGGTATCCCTACCACCACCACCATGGTACATCAAGTCTTTGCAGGGCTAGATGAATCCTCTCTCACTGAGGCCAGGCAAGGCAGCCCAGCTAGAAGAATATGTCCCATAGACAGACAACAGCTTTTGGGATAGTCTCCACTCCAGTTGTTTAGGACCCACATGAATACCAAGCTGCACATATGCTACAGATATACTCAGACATCTAAGTCCTGTCTGTGTATGTTCTTTGGTTAGTGGTTCAGTCTATGAAAATCCCAGGTGCCCAGGTTAGTTGACTCTGTTGGTCTTCCTGTGAAGTTCCATTATGACATCATTATGAATTTTGCAGGCAAATGGGACTTAAGGATAACATCCTGAGTGAGGTAACCCAGTCTCCAAAGGACATGCATGTTATGTCCTCACTTTTTAATTTCTTTAAAATATTTTCTTCAACACTAGGTATTTAATATTATTCAGGGTAAAGTCTGTGAATTAGAATAATTATGTCATTTTGTGATCATTCTAATGTATAATCATAAAAATAATTTTCCACATAAAAGAGTTTCCCCTCCTGAAATCCTCATGAAGCAAACACCTACCCTCCACCCTAAATTTCCATTCCCAATGAGTTCTTCATGTTCAAAGCCAGTTTTCTCCAGATATGCCATGTTAGCAGGCAACATTATAATCCTTGTGTCAAGTAAAAGACAAGAGATCCTCCTGAAACATCAGGTTTATTCTATAGTCTGCACATCCAGTACATTTTCTAGTACTCTATGCTTTCTAAATATAATCCCTTAGCTGGCATTTTCTCCAAATCACTGTTCCAACCCTGGCCCTAATAGAGCTAAACTTATAAAGTACCATGTGCTAACATTTTTTGAAGTACTGTATATTGCATTTTATAAACAGTACATCTATTAACAGCTTATATGCTAATATATAATTAATATAATTATATTTATATTATATATTTATATTTATAATATATATTTATAATATATTATATATATATTATATAGTATATATTTATATAATATATATTATATATTTATATAATATATAATTATATATTATAAGGCATTATTATATGATATTATATATAGTTATATAATATTTATATAGTTATACTATGTAATAATTATATATATATATCATTATAAAATAATATAAGATATTATTAATATTATAATATGTTAGAAAAACTTTCTTCTATAATTTTTTGAAAATATTTTCTGTGCCTTTGGCCTGAGATTTTTCTCCTTTCTCTATTTCTAATATTCTTGTTTGTTCTTTTTATGATGTTCAAGAATTCCTGGATGTTTTATGCCTGAAAGATTTTATATTTAATATTTTCTTTAACTAGGGTATTAATTTCTTCTATCTTATGTTCAATGCCTGAAATTTTTTTTTTCCTTTTTCATTTCTAGTTTTTCCCCAGACTTGATTCCCCTTGGTAGTTCCAAATCTACTTTTATGTCTTGAACTGTTTTATTCATTTCATTCTACTGTTTATGTGTGCTTTCATGGATTTTATTAATGGATTTGTTCATTCTTTTTCCAGGTTCTTGAACATGTTCATAATAAATATTTTGATGTCCTTGCTTTATGTCTTTAGCTATGTTTCATTTTTAGGACCTACTGTAGTAACATTGCTGAATTCTGTTACAGGCATATTGTCTTGCCTGTTTTTATTGTGTTTTATGTTTGGGTCTAGTCATTTGGGTTTTTGAATAATTGTAGGCATTGATATTTGCTCTTGTTTTTGTTGTGTGGGTATTCTGTTTCTTGGTTTCTGGTACCCTTTCTGGATCTTAGGAACATTCCATGTTTGTGAGTTACCTGGCAGGAAGTACTTACCTCTGAACCTCTGCTTGGTGTGGCCACTGAGGGTTCCAGGTAGAACTTATTTTTAGTAATTGAGAGATGACGCAAAGGAATGGGACTGGGCTATATAAGGACAGGGAGATGAAAAGGCCACAAAAAATAAGGAAGCTGTATCTGTCATGAGGGCTGGCAGAATCTCCAATATGTGACATCAGAGATGGAGTCTCCTGCAAGTGGTCTGTTACAGGGCTAGAAGAGACTGAAAAACTGGAACTAGGGGACAGGCAGAGAGGGAAGTTTGTTTATCTCATTCCCAGGCTGGAAGAAAGAATGCTTGGTCTGTGGAGAAGATCTGGAGAATCCCTAGAGAATAGATCATCAAGGATTTTTAGAATTAATATAGTAAAAATAGCCATCCTACCAAAAGCAATCTACAGATTCAATGCAATATTCATCAAAATTTCAACAAAATTATTCACAGAACTTGAAATATTATGCTTGATATGGGCACACACACACACACACACAAACACACAAACTATAACAATCCTTAATAATAAAAGAACTTCTGGTGGTCTCATCATCTCCAACCTCAAATTATACTACAGAGCTCTAGCAATTAAAGCACCAAGGTGTTGTCTTAAAAACACACACATTGATCAATGGACAGAGCCAAAAAGCTAGATACCTATGGACACCTGATTTTTCATAAAGAATCCAGAAATACACACTAAGAAAAATATAGCATCATCAACAAATCATATTATTCAAACTGGATGTCTGCATGTAGAAGAATGCAAATAGATTCATATTTATGTCTCTGTACAATATTCACCTACAAATAGATCAAAATGAATCTGGTAAATGAGAAAGCAGAAAAAAAGTCTTAATGTCACTGGTAAAGAAAAAGACTTTTCTGAACAGATACTGTTAGCACAGATACTAAGTACAAAAGTTAATAATGGGACCTCACAAAACTGAGAAGCTTCTGAAAGACAAAGGACACAGTTATTTGCACAAAACAGTGAAGTATGATTTTTACTGTCTACACATAATATAAAGGGCTAATATCTAGAACATGCAAAGAACTAAAAGAGTTGGAAATCAAGAAAATAAATAATCCAATTAAAAAGGCACCCCAGACCTAAACAGAAATCTCAAACTATGAAGCACAAATGGCCAAGAAGCACTTAAACACACATTCACTATCTCTAGCCATCAGGGAAATCCAACTCAAGACTTCCTTGATATGTCACCTTATACCAGTCAAAATGACCTAGGATCAATAAGGTGACAACTCATGCTGGCAAGCATTTGGAATGAAGGGAATACTCTTGCTTTGCTGATGGGAATGCTAAATTATATAACCATTGTTGAAATCAGTGTAATGTTTTTCCATGAAAATGGGAATATATCTACCTAAATAAATAAAGATCCAGATATCCCTCTCATGAGCACATACCCACAGTAGTATCCGACTCCATCCTACTACAGAGACAGCTGGTCAGCCATGTTCACTGCTGCTCTATTCATAATAGACAGAAATTGAGAATAGCCTAGATGTCCATCAATGGAAGAATGAATTTTAAAAACATACATTTACACAATGGAAAATTGCTCAACCACTAAAAAAATGGAAAAATTGCAAGGAAATAAATGGAGTCAGAGAAATAATCTTCCTGAGTGAGGTGAGCTGTACTCCAAATGGAAAACATGGCATCTATTTGCTTAAATATGGGCATTAGCTATGATGTCATCACTAAAGCGGAGGGATGCTCTCCTTAGGAAGGAAAAACAGAATGGATATAGAAGGATGAAGTGCGGGATTAAAATGGAAGGATGACATCAGATGTAGGAGGGAGGAGGAGGGAGGGAAAGCTAAAATTACAAAGCATTTGTGAAAACCAAATACCATAGTATTTTCTTATTTTCTTAAAATATATACATACACAATGTATTACCAGATCAACAATGGAGGAGACAAAGCCTCAACTAGACTTCACTTATCACCAAATGAAACCTCACTGGTGGTTTATACTCTTCTTTGTGATGACATCATAGCTATCCCGATTCACAGGCAGCAGACAGAAAGACACTGGGCCTGACATAGATTTTTAAAACCTCAAAGCCCATTCCCAGAGACACACCTTCTCCAGTACACACACCCTCCTCCAGTTCAGACACACCCCCTCCAGTACAGACACACCTCCTCCAATATGGACAGACCTCTTAATAGTTCCTCCTCTAATGGTTTATCAACTGGGACTAAGCATGGAAATACATGGGCCTATTGGAGCCATGTTCCTCTAGTCTACCACATTATTTAGAATCATCTACCACCTCTGGCCCCTACAGTTTTTCTGGACATTCTTCTGAATATACCTCTAAGCCTGGAGGTTAGATGAAGACATCTGGTTCAGGGTCAGCCCTACTTTCTATGGATAGAATCTCATGACAAAATTTTATTAATGTATATTTGCTTGGCAGTGTTGTATATTCATATAATGAATTTTGACCTCCCCCCATTTATTTCTCTCCTTTCTCTCACTCTTTGGCTGAAATTATTATTTCTAGCAAGTCCCCCTTACTTGCAGAATTTCTTTCTCTGGGATCCACTGAATTTAATCAGTTCCTTTCCCAACAGCACTGGTGGGAGATAAGCACTGGAGCAAGAGTAATTTAACTAACACTCTACCCATGAAGAAAATCATGCCCCCTCTCCCAGTAACCTTAGGTGCTAATATTCCCTGGGAGAATGATCATGGCCTCCTCCCACATACAGGATGACAACTCCCAGCATCCTACGTGATGCAAATTCTCTAAATAATAATAATACAAAACTTGGCTGAGAGAAACTGAACCACGTCTAAGAGCTAAGTAAATGGAGCAGCAGACTAGCAGCCCCAGCTTTGGAAACACTAAACAAAATGTTTCATACATTCATCTCTGATTCACTATGAACCCCGTCAAGATGAGTGAAGTTTTGTGTTTGTTGTTTGTTTGTTTTCTTAAGTAGGAACTAATGCACTGGCATTTTTAAAAGATGTGAAGTGAGTTAGGATATGCCTTCACAAGCATGAGAACCTGGTTGATCCCCAGTTTATGTACAAAAGTTGGCCACTGTGGCACCTGTCAGTAACATTAGGGCCATGGGTGTAGAGATGAGAGTATTCAGAGACTGTGCTGACCAGTCTGCCTAGGAAAGAAATGAGAGATCAGTAGGAGACTCTGTATCCAAGAATAACATGGAGAGTAATAGAGGAAGATACCATTTCTGTCTCTAGACTTCATACATGTTGCACATGTGTATCCCACATATTTGTACAAACACATGCATATTCGAGAGAGAGAGAGAGAGAGAGAGAGAGAGAGAGAGAGAGAGAGAGAGAGAGAGAGAGAGAGAGGAGAGAGAGAGCTTAGCCCAGGGAGTGGCACCATTTGGAAGTGTGGCCTTGTTGGAGTAGGTGGGACACTGTGGGTGTGGGCTTTAATACCCTACTCATAGCTGCCTGGAAGCCAGTCTTCCACTAGCAGCCTTCAGATAAAGGTGTAGAATTCTCAGCTCCTCCTGGACTATGTGTGCCTAGATGCTACCATGCTCCCACTTTGATGATAATGGACTGAACCTCTGAATCTGTAAGCTAGCCCCCAAGTAAATGTTGTTCTTTATAAGACTAGCCTTGGTCATGGTGTCTGTTCACAGCAGTAAAACCCTAACTAAGACACTCACCAAAAGTAGATTAAAAAGCATGAAAGGATAAAAGGACACAGAGAACCTAAAAGAGCCACACCAATTTTGCATGGTAAACTATATTCAGGAATCACCACATCCTAACTTGCAGCATCAAACAGACTCTAGCAATGAAAAAAGCAAACTCTACTCATCTGGACATTGATATTTTTAAACAAATGTATCAAAGTAACTCACTGGGGAAAGGGAACCCTTTTAGCCATTGGCTTCAGAACCACTGGATATCAGCTGTCAAATATGAGAGGAAGCTGCCATGGTTTCTGCTCACACAGGAAAGAATGGACTGCAGATGCATCACACCGTGAAATCAGAATCCATGCTTATAAAATGTTAGAAGTGCAGGGCTATTTTTGTTGTTACTGTTCTTTGACTTGGCAAAGAATTAGTAGTTTGAGAATGAAAGAAAAAAAAATCTGTAGGTTGAACTTCATTGAAATAAAACCTGGTTTTCAATAGGAAAAGAGTAAAAAGACACAATTGAATAGAAAAATGTATCCCAATGAAACCAAAAAAAAAAAAAAAAAAAAAAAAAAAAAAAAAAAAAAGGCTAGAAGCCATGCAACGTGTACTGCTTAGTCTCAGAAGGCGGAGGATCTTCCGCAACAGGAAGAGCTGTGACTGGCGTGGCACACAACAATGTGTGGATTCAAACAGGGTCCCGTGGACAACTCTCAGGAAAATATTTCTGAGAGGAAAAAAGATGCAGAAGAGTCTGAATCTGTCTCAAGGTTCCATGAATATGGTCCTACATACACAGGACTAACCAAAGGGAAGACCACGGCTGTGTGCTGCATGCAGGAAAATATAGGCATGAGCCAGTTACTTCAAAGGACAGGAAGCAATGTGAAGGTTCTTGAGGGAGTGGTGAAAATATTTTCCCATCTTCATGACACAGTGGTGGTGTAAAGGCAGAGTCTTCTCACATGTGAACATGTGAACTTGCATTCCTTAAGTGAGAAAGTGCCTCAATTGTTTTCCAAGAAAAGCCTTCCAAATCCATTTGAGGTCAGCATCCAACTGGGCTTTCAGGAATGGACAGGAAAGAAAGACGTCTAAATATCCAATGAGAACTTTGGACATCACAAGCTCAGAAGCCCAGGAAGAGCAAGATGACCGTCTCCAACACAAAGTGGTCCAAGACCCACTAAAATATTCCCTAACATTCTGTGTCTGTGGACAGAGAGCAAGAAGTCCACTTCTCAGCATCAATCAGTAAGTATCTTTTTGCTGTTTCGTCTATAAATATTGTCATAATATTCCATAACATCAACCATGAGACAGACTTAAGTTTTATCTTTTATCTTAATGGCTGACTTGATAGCTATAGTTTTAAATTTTTTGCATACTTAGTGGCAAATCTATACTTAATATGATATACAAGTGCTAAAATTTCTCATTTACTATCTTTACCCATTAATGAAGTTAATTTTAAATAAAACATGCCTAATTTTATTGTCTAAAAGGTAAGCATCATGTTTGTAGAGATAGCACAGCAGTTAAGAGCAAATACTGCTATCAACTTTGGCTCCTAACACCTACATCAGGCAGCCTGAAACCACTTGTAACTCCAGTTACAGGGGATCTGACATATTTTCTGACATTCAAGGACATGTGCATGTGCGCACACACACACACACACACACACACACACACACACACTTAAAAATAAAATAAATATTAAACAAACTATAAATCAATCAAAATGTTCAAATCTGGGTGTGGTAGACATGTCAGCTATTTCTTCTCCTAGGAGTTAGAAGCTGGAGAATTAGGAAATCAAGTCCAACCTGGTTGAATACAGTTAGTAAGGGGTTGAAAGGGAGAAACAGAAAAGCATTTTAAGTTAAGAATGCTCTCTCTCCCTGTGTTTCCTTAGGAATTAGATGTTTGGATGTAATGGATTTAAGATTGAACAAATGAATTTGCCTCCAGGGTTAAGTGCCTTTGTTTATCAAATGTGTTAGGAACAAGACACCTCTTCTATACAAGTGAACTGTCTTTGTGTTCCTAACATTTCTAAGTCACTGTGACAATTACAGTCATGAATCTTAGGGTCCACATCAGATAGCTTTTGCTCCAAGCCATTCCTCTACAGGATATTTTTGAGTGTCTAAAATAGTGTCCAGTTTGCTCCTACAAGAAACATGCTGGAAAAAAAAAAAAAGCATACCTCTCCAGGCTTCTTTCTGTTAACAATAGATATCAATCTTTGGCTGCATAATAAAATTTGTCATTTAAAAAAAAAAACATAAAACATGTTTTGAACTTCTACCAAGTTTCTAACAGTGCTCTGAGGCTGGCTGACTGTGAGCATAGTCTACTGTGACTTTATGTTAATAAGTACACAGGGAACGAAAAGACATAATCTCTTTGAAAACATAAGGCATTCTTTCTTTTGGACTCCTCTAGGCCCTCTGATTTAATGTAATCAATCTGAATTTTGACTGCTGTGCCTGAGGTTTTACTTCTTGCTGCATTTTATTTTGTTAAAGAAATATTTTAAGCAGTTGAGCATTTGCATTTGAAAAGAAGCTGTGGATGTTGCAACCCTGTAGGATCCTCTCTGCAATGATCTCCAGAATTACAGAAAGGCTAGCAAGGGAGAGATTTGGGGCCAAAAGGAAACTTCCATGTCTGGCTGGCTCCCACTGCTCTTGCTACTTTGATATTATCTGTTCATTTCTAATTCGGAGAAGGATAGCCAGTGTAACAATCTGCCTGGGGAACTTCTGGGTACTTGAAGAAATAAATTGTCCACATAATGTGAAAAAGAAATTCCTTCTTTCAGCAGGATAGGCAGGAAGAACAATTCAGCATAATTAAAATGTAGAAATAAATTAAAGATGTGCAAGAACTTATCTTGGGTTAAAATTAGTGCTCAAGCCAGAGGCAAAATATAAAGTAGGTGACTGGTGATCCACAAGGAAAAGATGGAATCTGGCTGTGTGATACACATTTACATTAAATGAATCATATTATTTCCAAACGGATTATAGAATTAAATCTTGAAACAGCAATGTGAGAGGCCCCAGTGTGGGGAAAGCTGCTCTAAATAGGACTTTTATTCCAAAAACAATTAGAAACTTGCCAAAGGCCTGGGGCGATGGCTCAATAGGTAAAGAGCTCGCTTTGCAACTGTGTGGAGGTGAGTTCAGTTCCCCAAAAATCCATGGGAAGCTTGGTGGGGGTGTGTGTTGATAATCCCTGTGCTCCCCTGCAAGACAGGAAAGAAAGTGAAGTAAGCCTCAAGATTGCAGGCCCACAACCCTGGTTCACACAGCAGCCAATAAGAGGTCCTGTCTCAAACAGAAGACAAGGATGACATCTAAACTTATTCTCTGATGCCGCATGGACAGGTGAGCCATTAATACAGGCACACAAACACTTAAAAAGGTGAGAAGGGAGAGATCTTATAGCTAAGTTCCAAAGAAACAGACAGAAATGCAAATAAAAGAAAAAGTAGGCTCATCAGATCACCTTAAGGGCAAAGTTCAAGGCCAGCATTCATTTAAGAGTGTGTGCAGAAATCAGGACCTCTTCACCCTGCTGATGGAGATACAACTCTACAGAAGAGTTAGTGTTGATATTTTCTAAAATAATGGTGTAAATATTGATTAGAAATTACACATATGAGAATTTATCTGCAAGATATATACATATTTTCATAAATTCTTTGCATATTCATTGAAAAAATGTAATAATATATTGAGAGAAAACAACAATATATCAATAAGGCATTGATTATATATAATGTGTGTATGTATATAATGTATATACATATATATGTAATGCATGTATTACAATATATAGATTTATCATTTGATAACTTCAGACATGAATATAATATACATTTTTGACTCATTTGCGAATAGTTTTTTCATTTTGAAAATTTCCATACATAAGTATGAATAAGCAAGTTTGAAAAATTTTTTACAGCTTAAATGATATTAAATTGTTACAATTAAAATGATCGAATGCAGCCGGAAAGGCGGCTCGTACAGGCTGAGAAACTGCGACCTGGAACAGATCTTAGGAACTTCTGTTCCCACCCGGAGACGACTTCAGGACGCAGAGCAGAGCCTGGCCCAACCGCCAGCCAGAAAGGCGGCTCGTACAGGCTGAGCAACTGTGACCTGGAACAGATCTTAGGAACTTATGTTCCCACCCGGAGACGACTTCAGGACGCAGAGCAGAGCCTGGCCCAACTGCCAGCCGGAAAGGCGGCTGGTACAGGCTGAGCAACTGGTGAGTGGGAGACCTAGACTGCGGGGGAGCAGAGGGATCTCTGCGGAGTGCACACGGAAAGGGCACCCCCTGCCCTGACCTGCCCTGTCCACCCCGATCCAGTGACCGGGAACAGATCTTAGGAATTTCTGTTCCCACCCTGAGACGACTTCAGGACACAGAGCAGAGCCTGGCCCACCTGCCAGCCGGAAAGGTGGCTCGGAGAGGCTGAGCATCTGTGACCAGGAACAGATCTTAGGAACGTCTGTTCCCACCCGGAGGCAAATTCAGTACGCAGAGCAGAGCCTGGCCCAGCTGCCACCCGGAACCTGGGCTGCCAGGGAGTAGAGAGATCTCTGCGGAGTGCACACGGAAAGTGTACCAGGGACACAGACCAGATACAAGGGAAAGGCAAGAACATATCACTGACAACAAAATGGCAAGAGGAAAGAGAAAAAGTATATCCCAAGGAAACCAAGACAATCTAGCAACACCAGAACCCAGCTCTCCGATAGTAGCAAACATCGGAATTCCAAACACTCCAGAAAAAGAAGACACAGACCTGAAATCATGCCTCAAGACGCTGATAGAGTTACTTAAACAAGAAAGGGAGGAAAAGCAAAAAGATTCAGAAGCTTTTAAAGAAGAAACAAGAAAAACACTCAAAGAACTCAAAGAACGAGACGAAAACAGAACCAAAAAAATAAAGGAATGGAAGAGGGAAATTAAAACAGAAATTGACACAATAAAGAAAGCGCTAAAAGAGATAACCCTAGAGTCAGAACACCAAAAAAAAAAAAAAGAAATCAGGAGTCACAGAAGCAAGCATTTCCAACAGATTACAAGAGATCGAGGAGAGAATCTCGGGGGCAGAAGACAACATTGCAAACATAGACAAAACAGCCAGAGAAGATGCAAAAAACAAAAAGCTCCTAACACAAAATGTCCAGGAAATACAAGACACAATGAGAAGACCGAACCTAAGGATAATAGGAATAGAAGAGGGAGAAGAGTATCAACTAAGAGGCACAGTAAATATCTTCAACAAAATCATAGAAGAAAACTTCCCTACCCTCAAGAATGAGATGACCACAAGCATAAAAGTAGCCTTCAGAACTCCAAATAGGTTGGACCAGAAAAGAAATACCTCCCGACACATAATAGTAAAAACATCAAGTGCCCAAAGTAAAAAAAGAATACTAAAAGCAGTAAGGGAAAAAGGTCAGGTAACATATAAAGGCAGACCAATCAGACTCACACCCGATTTCTCAACAGGGACTATGAAAGCTAGAAGAGCCTGGACAGACATCATGCACTCCTTAAGAGAGCACAAGTGCCAGCCCAAGCTGCTATACCCAGCAAAACTATCAATCACCATCGATGGAGAGACAAAGATATTTCAAGACAAAACAAAATTCACACAATATCTGACCACAAACCCAGCAATACAACGAATTATAGGTGGAAAACCCAATACAAGGAGGGAAAATACAGCCTAGTAAAAACAAGAAAACTCCTAAACAAGAAAACTAAAAGAAGAAAAAAACACAGACACAACTCAACCCAAAAAAGCAAAAATGGCAGGAAACAGAAACAATTATTCCTTGATATCTATTAACATAAATGGTCTCAACTCCCCAATAAAGAGACATAGACTATCAGACTGGATACATAAACAAAATCCAGCCTTTTGCTGCATACAGGAAACTCATCTCAGAGACAGAAACAGACACTATCTCAGAGTAAAAGGGTGGGAAAAAAAACTTCCAAGCAAACAGCTCCAAGAAGCAAGCTGGAGTGGCTATTCTAATATCGAATAAAGTAAACTTCCAACCAAAAGTTTTCAAAAAAGATAAAGAAGGACACTTTTTACTCATTACCGGGGAAATCTGTCAGGAGGAACTCTCAATCCTTAACATATATGCTCCAAATAAAAAATCACCCACATTCATAAAAGAAACTCTACTAAAGCTCAAAAAATACATTTCACCCCACACAATAATAGTGGGAGACTTTAACACCCCACTCTCACCAATGGACAGATCAGGGAAACAGAAACTGAACAAGGACACTGCAAAACTAGCAGAGACTTTGAACCAACTAGAATTAATAGATATATACAGAACATACTATCCTAAAGTAAAAGAATGCACCTTCTTCTCACCACCCCATGGCACCTTCTCCAAAATTGACCACATAATTGGACACAGAACGAGCCTTCATCGATATAAGAAGATTGAAATACTCCCATGCATCCTCTCAGATCACCATGGTCTACGGCTGGTCTTTAACAACAACAAAGACAACAAAATGCCCACATACACATGGAAACTAAACAACGCTCTGTTAAAGGATAGCAGGGTCAAAGAAGAAATAAAGAAAGAAATTAAGGACTTTCTAGAATTCAACGAAAATGATAACACAACGTACCCAAACCTATGGGATGCAATGAAAGCAGTATTGAGAGGAAAACTCATTGCCCTAAGTGCTTCCAAAAAGAAACTGGAGAGAGCTCACATCAGCAACCTGACAGCACAGCTAAAAGCCCTAGAACAAAAGGAAGCAGATATACCCAAAAAGAGTAGACAGCAAGAAATAATCAAAATTAGCGCAGAAATAGACCAAGTAGAAACAAAAAAAAAAAAAAACCATTGAAACAATCAACAAAACAAAGAGTTGGTTCTTTGAGGAAATCAACAAGATTGATAAACCCCTAGCCAGACTAACTAAAGGGCAAAGAGAGAGTACCCAAATTAACAAAATCAGAAAGGAAAGTGGGGACATAACAACTGAAACTAAGGAAATTCAAGAAATCATCAGATCCTACTACAAAAACTTATACTCCACAAAATTGGAAAATCTGGAGGAAATGGACGAATTCCTAGACAGATACAAGGTCCCAAAGTTTAACCAGGACCAAGTAAACCATCTAAATAACCCTATAACACCTAAAGAAATAGAAAAAGTCATCAAAAGCCTCCCAACCAAAAAAAGCCCAGGTCCAGACGGGTTCAGTGCAGAATTTTATCAGACATTTATTGGGGATATAGCACCAATTTCGCCAAACTATTCCAAAAGATAGAATCAGATGGAATATTACCCAACTCATTTTGTGAGGCTACAATAACCCTCGTACCTAAGCCACACAAAGATCCTACAAGGAAAGAGAACTTCAGACCAATCTCACTTATGAACATTGATGCAAAAATACTCAACAAAATCCTTGCAAACCGAATCCAAGAACACATCAAAACCTCATTCATCATGACCAAGTAGGCTTCATCCCTGAGATGCAGGGATGGTTTAACATAAGGAAATCCATCAATGTAATCCACCATATAAACAAACTTAAAGACCAAAATCACATGGTCATCTCACTAGACACTGAGAAAGCATTCGACAAAATCCAACACCCCTTCATGTTAAAAGTCCTGGAAAGAACAGGAATCCAAGGCCCATATTTAAACATAATAAAAGCAATATACAGCAAACCAACAGCCAACATCAAACTTAATGGCGAGAAACTTGAAGCAATCCCACTAAAATCAGGGACTCGACAAGGCTGCCCACTCTCTCCCTACCTATTCAACATAGTACTGGAAGTCCTGGCTGGAGCAATTAGACAGCAAAAGGAGATCAAGGGGATACAAATCGGAAAGGAAGAGATAAAAACATCACTCTTTTCCGATGACATGATAGTGTACTTGAGTGACCCCAAAAATTCCACCAGAGAACTCCTACAGCTGATAAACAAGTTCAGCAAAGTGGCCGGATACAAAATTAACTCAAAGAAATCAGTAGCCTTCCTATACTCAAAGGACAAACATGTGGAGAAAGAAATTAGGGAAAAGGTACCCTTTACAATCGTTACAAAAACTATGAAATACCTTGGTGTGACTCTAACTAAGGAAGTGAAGGACCTGTATGACAAGAACTTCAAACCTCTAAAGAAAGAAATTGTGGAGGATCTCAGAAAATGGAAAGATCTCCCATGCTCATGGATTGGAAAGATCAACATCTTAAAAATGGCCATCCTACCAAAAGCAATCTACAGATTCAATGCAATCCCCATCAAAATTCCAACCCAGTTCTTCATGGAATTGGAAAGATCAATGTGCAATTTCATATGGAATAACAAAAGACCTAGAATAGCGAAATCCATCCTCAACAACAAAAAAACATCTGCGGGAATCACTATCCCTGACCTCAAGCTATATTACAAGGCAATTGTGCTGAAAACTGCATGGTACTGGTACAGAAATAGGCAAGTGGATCAATGGAATAGAATAGAAGATCCAGAAATGAGCCCTCATGTATATGGTCACCTGATTTTTGACAAAGGAGCAGTAAACATTCAATGGAAAAAGGACAGCCTATTCAACAAATGGTGCTGGTCCAACTGGCACTCAACATGCAAAAGAATGAAAATAGACCCGTTCTTATCTCCTTGTACAAAGCTCAAGTGTAAGTGGATTAAAGATCTCCACATTAAACCAGATACACTGGAACTATTAGATGAGAAAGTAGGGAAAACCTTAGAACACATAGGCACAGGAGAAAATTTCCTGAACAAAACACCAATGGCTCAAGCTCTAAGGTCAAAGATTAACAAATAGGACTTAATGAGATTGCAAAGTTTCTGTAAGGCTAAGGACATAGTCAAGAAAACAAAACGGCAACCAACAGAATGGGAAAAGATCTTTACCAACACCATATCAGATAGAGGCCTAATATCCAAGGTGTACAAGGAACTCAAAAAGCTAGACACCAGAGAATCAAATAACCCTATTAAAAAATGGGGTACAGAGCTAAACAAATCATTTTCAGTTGAGGAACACCGAATGGCCGAAAAACACCTGAGGAAGTGCTCGACATCCTTAGCCATCAGGGAAATGCAAATCAAAACAACCCTAAGATTCCACCTCACACCAGTCAGATTGGCCAAGATCCAAAACTCAGATGACAGCAGATGCTGGCGAGGCTGCAGAGAAATAGGAACACTTCTCCACTGTTGGTGGGGTTGCAAGCTAATACAACCACTCTGGAAATCTGTCTGGCGATACCTCAGAAAATTGGATATAGTACTACCTGAAGACCCAGCTATTCCACTTCTGGGCATATACCCCAGAGACACTTTAATACACAACAAAGATATATGCACCACAATGTTCATAGCGGCTCTATTTATAATAGCCAGAAGCTGGAAGGAACCCAGATGTCCTTCAGAAGACGAATGGATACAAAAATTGTGGTACATATACACAATGGAATACTACTCAGCCACCAGAAACAATGACTTAACCAAATTCTTAAGAAAATGGCTGCATCTAGAGAAGATCATCCTGAGTGAGATAACCCAGTCACAAAAGAACAGACATAATATGCAGTCACTGATAGTGGGATGCTAACCCCAGAGGCTTGCACTCCCCCAGAAACAATTCACAGAATGTATGAAGTCCAAGAAATAAAGAAAACAAAAAATATAGATATATTCACAAAACAAGAAGACTTTGACTATTTCCATGTTGCGTTTTGTTTTGCATTTACTTTACGCTTATTGCAACTAGTACGTTTTCAATGCATACTGTCAAGCCCTTGAAAAAAATCAAGTACTGACTAAAAAACATATTCACATGGTTTTATGTAAAATTTATTTTAATGTCTGAAAAAACAGTACTGACAAAAATGTATAATTTTAAGCAAAAAATGTTTAAAATCTTTACATTTATCTTTGTTTTGCAAAATAAAGTCGTTTAAAAAAAAATGATCAAATGATACTACCACTTCATGAATTGTAAAAAATATTGCTAGAATTCAAATTATATTTATTTAGATTGTGGTCCACTAATGTAACTTGTTCTATAAAATTATAATATTTCATAAATAATAAAAGCATCACTGTAATTTAAATGACATGAGTTAGGGTAAAGAAAGACTTACGTTTGTTCGATATTGGCATACTGGATGATAACCCTACATCAGGGGAGCATTTCAAGATGTAGCAAATGCAAAGAGAAGTCTGTTAAATGGTGATTGTTTTCTTGTATGTACATAAAAATGTATGCCCATGTTTGGTTTAATGTATAAAACATTAAACAAAGGCTTCAGAGAGAAATCAGTAGTAGCAGGTATAAGGTTAAATGCAGAGAACTAACAGGTGGCAGTTAAAGTTAAAGTGGTTACAAAAAAAAGCTAACTCTGTCCTTTTGGTGTGGGATTTTTGAACGCTGAGTGGTTTCTTCAAGCTAGCAGGAAGTACTCAGGGTATCCTAGCCTCCCGTGGATGCTATCACTGCAGAGAACAACTCCTCTGCATGTCCCCAGATCTCCTTGCTGCACACAGAGCAAGGTATAGGACATGTCATTTCAGAGTAGCAAATGCTGAGCCATGCCTCTCATCATGACTCTTGAAGCAGCACAAAGCTGTAGATGCTCAGTACAGAGCCACAGCAACAAGGATACCTGCTGTGATAGTCAAGACACAAGTTAAGCACAGAACACTTTTCTGGCACAGATCCCTTTGGATTTTAGAAATTAAGGGGTCCAATTTGTCCTCCAGTTTCTAGCTATCTAATGCTCATCTCATTGATAATATTTCTGATAAAGCTAGGTACAAATTTCTCTGTTAATCAAACCTAGGCACAAGAATGATCACGAGTTTCTGTTCCTGCAGTTTGAAGTTATTTGATATCTTATATTTAATATGATTTTCATATCTGGCATGAACCTGACTGTTGAGGTGGGGTGTAGTTCTGGGTGTAATTATTTAATGTTGTGTTTGTGTATGTATTCATTAGAAGAGCTGATATGCAAACTTTATTACGAATTTTGTCCTTTATTACTTGGGATTGGCTTTAAATAAATATCAGTGTTTTCTACCATTACAAAGAAGAGGAGGAGAAAGAGAGGAAGAGGAGGAAGAAGAAGAAGAAAAGGAGAACGAGAAGGAGGAAGAAGAGAAGGAGGAGGAGGATGAGGAAGAAGTAGTCTTATTCATCAGGCTAGGGCTCTAGGCAGTCGTGGACAACTGATTCCAAGGCAAAAATCCATATTGAAGTAAGATTTTTACTCACTAACAACCGGAAAGCTTCAAAATAACCTAGAACTTCCAAAAGCCAAACTTTGAGTTTGTACAAATCCCCTGTGTTAATTGATTTGCTCATAGCAATTTCTGGTCAATAGCAGTGTGAATAATTCAAGTGAGGATAGGAATCTACACTGGCAGGGTACCATTGCTTCCCCTTAGTATAAGACAGTGGGGAAATTGTATTTTATGTGTATCCAACCATAAAATGAGCGGAAGGGTTCTCAAAAGTTACTTTTATTTTTAAATATACAGTTATAAATTTTAACCTTCACTGATAGAAAGCCTTATCATTCCATGTTTCTCACATAGCAGAAGGAAGAATTATTTCATCCAACCAACCAAAAATATGTATTTTTAGAGGGATGATGTGCTTTACAATTATAATAGGCTTCTCCATGACACATAAAAGCTTTACTGAAATTCAGTACTCCCAGAAGTCGTGCACTCTAAGATACCAAAGATCTAGAATATTAGAAAGACATGATTGTTTTGTTTTGTTTTAATTTAGAACTTGCTGTTCTCTTCCTAAACACCTTCAGAGAAGAAGGTGGGACAGTCAGCTGGATCAGCAGGTAACTGCTGTTAAGCTGTATGACCTGGGTTCCGTTTTGCAGATCTACAAGGGAGAAGGGGAGAAGTCACTCAGGTTGTACTCTGACCTCTAATGGAATAAGAACCTTCACACACAGCAAATGAATAAGTGTATCTTAATTTCTATTGTTTTGTGGCATTAAAATCAATCCCGTCTTTTATGACGTTTGCACAAAAAATAACAGCTGTCATAAATTTTATTATTCCCAGGGTGTTTTTCCAGCAAACTGAGAATTTTATAAACAGAGACGATAAAGAGATTTCAGTGAGTAACAATATCCTTCCACAAATACTGGACTTAGAATTTCAAAGTGCAAATTTCCCGGCTAAGACATAAACAATTAACTTTGGCTTTTGGTCATTTCAACACTGCTTCGAAGTATTCTTTCTGGCACACCGTGTGTCTTTGTGTCTATCATATGGGGAGTCCTTCATCTTTGGTAACCTCAAGCTAACAGAATCTCTCTCTCTCTCTCTCTCTCTCTCTCTCTCTCTCTCTCTCTCTCTCTCTCTCTCTCTCTCTCAGTAAATTAGCAAAAGCTTATATATCTTTATTTTTTTCATTATTTTTAGATTCTCTACATTTAAAATGTTATCCCCTTTGCCCAGCCCACTCCCCTACCCCTCCCCCTCTACTTGTCTTCAGGAAGGTACACTAGCTCCCAATCACCCTCTCCACCTCAGTGCCTTGGCACTCCCCTACATTGGGAAAACATGCCCTCACTGGACCAAAGGCCTCTTCTTACATTGATGCCAGACACTGCTATTCTCCACTGCCATGGACCTCTCAATGTGTGCTTAATGGTTGGTAATCTAGACCATGGGAGCTGTGGAGGTTTTGGTTGGTTGACAATGTTGTTCTTCCCATGAGGCCACAACTCCCTCAGCTCCTTCATTCCCTCCCTCCAACCCCAGAAACCTCACTGGGGTCCCCTGCTCAGTTTGATGGTTAGCTGCAAGCCTGCTCATCTGCATGATTCTGACAGAACCCCTAAGAAGGCACCCCTATCTGGTTCCTGCCAGCAAGCACCTCCCAGCATCAGGGATATTGTTTGGGCCCAGTGGCTGCACGTGGGGTGGATCCCGAGATGAGGCAGCCCTGAAAGTTCCCCTCTTCAATCCCAGATCTTCCACTTGATCCTGTAACTTCTGCCCTGAATGTTTTGTTCTCCATTCTAAGAAAGACTGAGGCTTCCACATTATAGCCTTCCTTCTTTTTGAGCTTCTTAAGGTCTGTGAATTGTTTCTGGGGTATTCAGAGCTTTCTGTGGCTAGTATCCAATTATCAGTGACTGCCAACCATATGTGTTCTTTTGTGACTGGGTTACCTCACACAGGACGATATTCTCTAGCTCTACCCATTTGCCTATGAAATTAATAAAGTCATTGTTTCCAATGGTTGATTAGTACTTCATTGTATAAATGTACCACATTTTCTGTATCCATTTCTCTGTTGAAGGACATCTGGGTTTTTCCAGTTTCTGACTGTTATAAATAAGGCTGCTGTGAACATGGTAGAGCATGTATCCTTATAATGTAATATGTTGGAACATCTTTGGAGTTTATGCCCATAAGTGGAATAGCTGGGTCTTCGGGTAGTACTATGTTCAGTTTTTGAAGAAACTTCCAGACTGATTTCCAGAGTGGTTATACAAACTTACAACCCCACCAGCAGTGGAGGGGAGGAGTGTTCTTCTTTCTCCACATCCTTACCAGCATCTGCTGTCATCTGAGTTTTGTATCTTAGCCATTCTGACTGGTGTGAGGTGGATTCTCAGGGTTGTTTGGATTTGCATTTCCCTGATGACTAGGAATGTTGAGCATTTCTTTAGGTATGACCCTAACTAAGCAAGTGAAAAATGACAAGAACTTCAAATCTCTGAAGAAGGAAATTGAAGATCTCAGAAGATGGAAAGATCTCTCATGCTCATGGTTTGGAAGGATCAACATGGTAAAAATGGCCATCTTACCAAAAGTAATCTATAGACTTAATGTAATCCCTATCAAAATTCCAACTCAAGTCTTCAGAGTTGGAAAGAGCAAATTGCAAATCCATCTGGAATATCAAAAAAACTAGGATAGCAAAATCTATTCTCAACAACAAAGATCCTTCTGTGGGAATCACCATCCCTGACCTTAAGCTATATTAAAAGGCAACTGTGATTTAAAAAACAATACCGCATGGTACTGGTACAAAGATAGACACATTGATCAATGGAACAGAATAGAAGATCCAGAAATGAACTCTTACACATATATTCACTTGATTTTTGACAAAGGAGCTGAAAACATTCAATGGAAAAAAGACAGCCTCTTCAACAAATGGTGTTGGTTCAACTGGCTGTCAGCATGCAGAAAGAATGCAAATTGACCCTTTCTTATCTCCTTGTACAAAGCTCAAGTCCAAGTGGATCAGAGACCTCCACATAAAACCAGGTACACTGAAACTATCAGAATTCTCACTTTTCAGTTTATTCCTATAAAATATGAGTTTATAATTACTAATAAGTGTATTCATCTGCTTAATATTACCATATTAATTTGGGGCTACAAAATTCAGAACAATTTTTTTAATATTTACTTTTCAGTCAGACATTTTAAACATAAAACCTGTAACATTATAAACATTGAGGCTTTTCAAGGACCCTCTCTCATGCTGTGTCTTGATGAGGCCTTGTTCCTGTCTTTCCTGGTTGGATTTCCTCACAGTTCACTGCTGCACTAACACTTACTATATTCTGTTCCACCTGGATAATAATGGCTTCCCTTTAAAGTTAAGACCGTAGATGCACTGAAGAGGGAAACCTTATCTTCAAATTTCAGTCCTGGCCCATTGCCACTGCTCCCATCTCAAAGCTCTGCATCCTACACTGATTCTAATTTTAAACCTGAATCCACACTTGGTACCACCTTCATGGACAACTCTCTCCGGAATCTTTATCTCAGCACATACTGACTCTCTCTCCCACGGAACACAGAGTTCTGTTGCTCCCGTTTTAGTGTCTGGTGTTACTCACCACACTTTCTCAATCCATGAAGTTGACTGGGTTGAGAATTGAGTACAAATGGCATGTGCTCATTACATTTATGTTGCTGTGATAAAGTATGCTAACAAAAAGCCACGCTGGTGATAAGGGCTTTATTTCAGCTCATAATTCTAGATTCCATTTCATTATAGCAGGGAAGTCAAAACAGGGAACACACGCATGCATGTACACGCAGCAGGAACTGCTCTGACCATGTTCACTCATGATTAACACCTGCTCCCCTATATTTACACAGCTCAGAACCTCATATCTATCGAATGCTGTCCACAGTAGGCTAGGTCCTTCCACATACATTAACATTAATTATCAAGACAATCTTTCACATTTACCCCAGGTCAACTTGTTCTAGAGAATTCCTCATTGAGATTGCCTCCCACCCCAGTAATTCTCAACTGTGTTAACAGAACCATCATATGGTATCTTTCCATGTCTGACTTATTTCAGTTACTGTGAAATTTTTCAAGTTTCACCCATCTTTCAGCATGCAGTAGAACCTGATTGAAATTCATGGTAGAATAGTAATAATATCCCCATCAATGAATATACCATATTTTGTTGAAACACTCATAGATGGATGGATACTTGGGACATTTGTACCTGGTAGCTACTAAAATAGTGATAATATATACTTATTTTGGATACACACTGGTGTATAAATACCTATTCAGAACATATTTTATTTAGTTCTTCTAAAAGTTTCTGTAAGGCTAAGGACACTGTCAAGAAAACAAAACAGCAGCCAACAGAGTGGGAGAAGATCTTTACCAACCCCACATCAGATAGAGGCCTAATATCCAAGGTATACAAAGAACTCAAGAAGCTAGACACCAGAGAATCAAACAACCCTATTAAAAATGAGGTACAGAGCTAAACAAAAAGTTCTCAGTTGAGGAATATCGAATGGCTGAGAAGCATCTAAGGAACTGTTAGCCATCAGGAAAATGCAAATCAAAACAACCCTGAGATTCCACCTCATACCAGTCAGATTGGCCAAGATCAAAAATTCTGATGACAGCAGATGCTGGCGAGGATATAGAGAAAGAGGAACACTTCTCCACTGTTGGTGGGGTTGTAAACTGATACAACCACTCTGGAAATCAGTCTGGCAGTTCCTTGGAAAATTTGACATAGTACTACCTGAAAACCCAGTTATTCCGCTTCTGGGCATTTACCCCAGAGACACTCTAACATACATCAAAGACACATCCACCACAATGTTCATAGTAGCTCTATTTATAATAGCCAGAAGCTGGAAAGAACCCAGATGTCCTTCTGTAGATGAATGGATACAAAAATTGTGGTACATTTACACAATGGAGTACTACTCAGCTATCAGAAACAATGACTTTATGAAATTCTTAAGAAAATGGATGCATCTATAGAATATCATCCTGAGTGAGATAACCCAATCACAAAAGAACAGACATAACATGCAGTCACTGATAATGGGATCCTAACCCCAGAAAGCTCTGAACACCCCAGAAACAACTCACAGACTGTGTGAAGTTCAAGAAAAGAAAAAAAAAAAAAGAAGAAAAGAAAAGAAAAAACCATTATGTTTATTCTTTACACACCAAGAAAAACTTTGACTAATGCCAGGTTACATCCTGTTTTACATGTACTTTATGCTCATTGTAACTAGTAAGATCTTAATCCACACTCTCAAACCTTAAAAAAAAAAAAAAAAAGCCAAGCAATGACAAAAATGTATTCATATACTTTTATGCAAAAATGCTTAAAATTTGTACATTTCTCTTTGTTTTTTAAAATAAAGTTCTTCAATAAAAAAGAAAAAAAAAGAAATAACAGTTGCAAAGGAAAAATAAAAAACCTAAAACAGATTACTAAACCATACAGAGGTCTGTTTAACACCTAAGAAATCCCATTTTTTTTCCCATGATATCTGTAGTGAGAAAGGTCAAATACTAGGGTGTCTAGGGCTACTTATTGTGGCTTTGTTTAGTTAGTTAGTTTGTTTGTTTTAAGAACTAGCAATTATAAGCAACTTTCCACTCTGCTTCTCAGGCACTTGCAATGTAGAGAAATTTATTGCATCCTCTGTTGATTTTGGAATTAGGCTGCCCTTGTCGTCAGGAATCTTTCTTCAGTATTTTTTTTTCTCTATAATGTAAGTTTCTGTGTTGACTTGAGTTACAACTTCATATATATTCAACGTGACAAGAATAATGATAAATGATTGCTTGTTGAGAGGATATATTATCTCAACCACTTGCTAGGAGATGCTGCATTAGCAGTGGATGAAACAGACCAGTGAGTAACCCAAATAGAAGCACTGCTTCCCCAGATCCTGCGCTCCCCTCAGAGAGTTTGATATTTCTCAGCTGTATGTGATGGTGACATGCATGGACAGGGAGGGGAAAACAAGACAAAGTGTACAGATTTATGGAGAGGAGAGTCTTTAGGGATCTTCTCATTGTAAAGTTGATGTTTGCATGAAAAATGTTCAGAATGGGGTCTACAGATTTCTGAGGAAAGAGAAGCTGAAACAGCAGAAAGGCAATGAAAATCCATAAGGAAGAATCATATGCTGGGCTTATTATGAAGAGACAAGGGAGCAAGGTAGACAGGTAGAGCAAAGCAAGACAGGTAGAAAGTGACAAACAGGAGCAGAAGGTTGCAGAAAAAATGTGTACTAAGGCAAACACAGTCATAAGAATTTAGCTCTTAGTCCAAGTGAAACTACAATTTGCTAGGATGCTTTAAACTCCAGAACAAAGTGTTCTAGGGTATTCTAAATGAATAACCCTGGTTTTAGAATTTGCACAATTGTAGGAAGAAAAGATGGAGTTAGAAAGACCACTTCAGATGTTGCTGCCATAATTTGGAGATGCAGCAATGCTATACTGATTGTATTTTTTCCAGTTATTGTGATAAGATAATCCAACAAAAGCAACATAGGCTAGAAAGGGTAGATGTTGGCTAATACTTCCCAGGGGATACAACCTATCATGGTAACGAAGACACTGCAGAAGATAGAAAGACATGCCAGCAAGAGCTAGAAGGTGGCAGGTCTTGGTCACATGGCATCTGAGTTCAAAGAGCAGTTAGCAAAGAAGTAGGGTGGACACTAGAGACTCTGTGGTGGTTCTTTACTTTCAGTCACAGTCCCAGTCACCTCTATGTTGCTCTATGTTGCATAGGCACAAGGTGGTTAATAGACAACTCCCCCTAATGTTCCCCTGTTGACTTTTAAAGGGCACAGCAAGTGCCATTGCTCATGAACACAAAACCAGTCTAGACTGGATCATCCCCTCTTTCTAATCTTGACAATATTAAAGATAACATGTAATGTTAATTAAATGCTGAATAGTAACTAAGCTTACACATCCCTAACCACTCCACTTAACTTTCACGCTATCTGTATTTCTGCATGTAATTAAACTCCTAATGAGAATAAAATTACACTTTCAACATGCTTTCATTTTTACTAGCATGTTTGCATTATTTCCATTATGATAGCTCCCACTGATTCAATTTTGAAGACAGGGGCCTGACTATGTCTGAACCAAACAATCAAAAATGGAAAAAGACCTTTGCCTGCTTTCTTTCAACTTCTATTTTGAATTTCTCATAGCAGAAATTCCTATAAAGATGTATTTACGCCCATGTATGTGCATGTGTGTGTATCTATAGATGTATGTCAATGTGAGTGCAGTGTCAACAGAGCTCAGAAGAGGACACTGATCCCTGGAGCTGGAGACACAGTGTTGTGCTCTGTCTGATGTGGGTCCCGGGAACTGAATGAATAACCTTAGAAAGAACAGTGTTCTCTCTTACACCATGAGTCATGTCTTAGATACCCATAGCTAAGGTTAAGAATTGCTCATGTCTCCTCTAGTCAAATTAATACCTGGGGGGGGGGGGGCTTGGTCAATGGTAATGCCTCAATTGAGGTCTCTGAAATAAATGGATTCAGGCAGATATTCCTTCTACTTCCTCCCTACAACCAACCTTGTCTTTCACCATTTCCCTCATTTTTCTATCTCTTGTAACTGCAATTTCATTTTCCTCTTTCCATTCTCCCACCCTTCAGATAAGTGTGAAAGACCATGGCTTTTTTATTTGTTTATTTGTTTGGTTGGTTTTCAACCATGATTTTCTCTCTTCTCACTTTTCCATTTACCCCATCCTTAGAGTTCATTCAAAAATCTCCTTTTCAGAAAATTTCCCTGGTTCTTGAAGCTGTATTTCATTCAGAGTTTTCTCTTATGAAGGAGAAAATGAGTGGAGTGGTTGGTGGTGAACTCACTCCCTTGACACACAAATTAAATCAATTCTATCTGAACCCTCATATACCTCTCTAAACATCTTACAAGTGACCCCACACCTAGCCATGGTGTTGAAGCAGCACTCTGACACCAACAGTGTGTCTGTGGTATTGTGGGCCCATGGTTCTTCCACTCTCTGATCTGAAGTACCTACCTGGACTACCATGAGCTAGCTTACATTTCAAGCCAATTAGACACTCTGGAAGACACTGCTGGAAAAGTGGTGAGAGTCATGTGTACCCTGGTTAGCTCAGGTTTTCCTTCTCTACTGCCTGGCAGAGGTTCCATTGTGACCAGTGGAAAAGCAGATTTCCCCTAAGACAAAAAGCAACTTGCCTTACTTTGCACAAAGTAAAATCTGCTTCTGGAATATGACATCACTGTCTCCAGAGCCCGGTGTCAGCAACTTGCCCATGTATCTTTAGGGCACTGTGTTCTAAACTATTTCCACATTTCCTTATCTCAAGGTAAAATAGTCACGATTCCTACAAGTCATATACAAAGTGATAATATCACTTTGTAGAAAAGGATGAAGGTGATTACAAAAATAAATCCAAAATAGCTATGAAGAGGTGATCCACATACATTTAAACTTTAGCATGGTTGAAATAAAACTAATGAGTCTTAGGAGAAGTTGAATTTCTTGGCAGTAAGAGATGTCGGACAGCCTGTAGGCCCAATTCACAGCATACATTTTTACCAAAAGTAAAGGTTGTGTTTGTCAACTCTATATGGGTTAAATGACAATAATTCACTTACTTTGCTTTGGCAATACTATCAAATCGTCAGAGACTTACTAAACATTCAATATCAGGGGAAGCATGGGAACCTTCTTTTCCATAGCAACCTAATAAACACCACCACTGGATATCAGTGCTTTCTGAGAGATAAGCTTCCAGATGGGAGCTTTCAATTCTGAACATGAAAAACAGATTAAATACTTGGGTCAGTCTTCAAAGTTTGTGTTTCTTTTTTACTTAATGAAGTTAATGTTTTACTTCACTATACACATAACCTTCTGAGAGTCTGTGCCTCAGAGTTCTTAAAAATCCATTTATTGAGAAAAGCCAAACACGGTGTAGTCCTTTTATGAAAGATATATTGAATTTCTCAGGAAGAGCATAGAACAGATATTGTATGTGAGCTGCATATTGCAAGAAAAATGAGAGCAGCAAAGCTGGAAAAAAATCAATAAGAAGAATTGTAGATTCCTTGTGTTGGGAGGAGAGGTGAAGCTTTGTGTCCTTCCTGCATTTATTCTTTAGGATAAAGGTCGACAAAGAACTGAGCTAGCTTAGCCAGGCTGGCATTCTCATTTAGAAAAGTCTTGAATCTAGAAAGTTGCCAACCTTGGTCACCATTTATAAAAGGATCTTTAAAATCTGCTTAAAGCATCTCATCAAATATTAGCCTGGTCCTCCAGTTTGTATTCAGACAAATTAAATGAAAAGAATAGTGGTTCTGGATTTTTCTTTTAAAGATGCTTCATTAAAGTTGAGTCACAACTTTACACATGGGAGATTTAATAGGTATATGTTAGCTCCGCCTGAATTAAATGCTTGTATGTTTTATTTGTTTGTTTTCTTCAGGGCAAAATATCAAGAAACCCCAACTGGCCACAAGTTGAAATATAGCCTTGAACTTCTAAGCTCTCTACTTCTACCACCTGAATGCTGGGGTTATATGTACGAGTCACCAAGTCCAATATACATGGTACACTTGATCAACCCCGGGATTTATGAGGACAGAATTATGTTAACTGAGCAGTCTTCAAAGTACATATTCATGCTATAGCATGAGGCTGCAGATTCAAGTTCCACAAACCAAAAAGCAAATCAATAACTCTCCAATAGTACCAGATCAGTTCCTCTCATGTGGGAGTCAGGGGGAATTAAATGCAGCTAGTGCTGTTATATTTACTTTACAGTTATTTAAATCTTTTTACCAGGAGGTGGAGATGTAGCTCAGTAGTAGAGCACATTCATCAAGTGTATAAGACCTTAGGTTCTATAGCCAGTGCCAAATTACATGGAATAAGCAAAGCAAATAAACCAAAAAAGGTATTTTCCTAGTACCTGTAAGTGCACAGCGACTTACAACACACGGGAAAGTATTTAGGGGAAAATGTTCTCAGACTTGATCCACCCGATTTAGATTATTTTGTCCCAGATCAGCATTTTTAAAATAGAATTTCTGTTTTATGATTGCATTACAAGCACCTGTCTCTGTGTTAACAATCCATGAAAATAGTCCCGTTATTTTTTTTTAAGGAAACATATTTATAATCTGTTAGGTGACAATCGCTCTTCTAGGAATGGAGATACAAAAATATTTTTAAATATCTTGTACAGACATGAACTATCTCTAAATAACAGAGTCAAATCAGCCAGAGAGAGAACTACAGAGAGGTCTCTGGAGAATCCGAGGAAGGATGAAGTAATGCAGGAGAGGTCATGACCCAGATTCACTGCTCTCATCCACTTTGACCTTTATTTACCCTTTACAGTAGTGACCTAAATGTTTTATGATGAAAACAGATATGATTGGTTAGGAAGGCAGAATGAAGTTTAGGATAATGGTTTGGTCAGACTTGCTTATGTCAGAAAAGTTCACTGGAAACTGTAACAAAAGTCTATGGTTTGCTGATGTTTACTTTTTATGTTTTATTATTTGTAACCTTCTAACAATCCTTTTATATTTGGAGTCTACTTTTATAGTGATTATTTAATTAAAATGTAACTTTTGATGTTTAAAAATAAGGGTAGAGTTCAGCGTTTTAAGTTCTGATCTATGGGTGTTTCTAGCTGGGGTCTATTCTTGATGACATAGGTAATGATGTCTGTCATGGTTTGAACATAAAATCTCCTACATGCCCATATCTTGGAATTCCGGCTGCTTAGGTGGTGTCATTATTTTAAGAGGTTGAACCTTGGCTGGGTGCAGCAGGTCACCCAGAAGCAGACATGGAGAATTACTGCCCCTCCCCAGATCTTTTCAGACATCTCTGCTTCCTGTGTCTGTGGCATATGGGAAACCCAAACCATGCCTTCCCACTACTGTGGAGTCCTACTATGCCTTCTCACAGTTGGGGACTATAGCCCTATAGTCATGAGATAAAACAAGCTCTTCCTTAGATTGTTCCTTCTCAGATATTCTGTCATATCTAGTAAAGTTGCCAATGCGTTGTCATTACATCAACTATAATCTGGCTGTTTTCTCAGTAGTTTGTATAAATTCTATTATTGGAAATATTCTTTCTAACATAAATTGGCTAGAAGTACTCCCTCAGATGCTAGCCTAAATGCTAATATCTTTCTTGTTTTCTCCATATAAAAATAAATCCATGCCCTTGAAACTTCAAATATCAGGTAGATGTATAAAAAAAAGTGTGTTGTGACTGGAGTAGGAGTCGTGGTCAAAGACATTGTGCTGAGCCAAAGCCTTTGCCAATGAATCTCAATTTTTATATAATTTTAAAGGGTTACTTTGAAGTATAAAAATATTAAAAATAAAGCACTGGGGCCTTTTAAGAAAAATGTCCTTTGATAAAGGGAAGAGAAAACTCACATAAGAGTGACAGACCCAGGACAACTGGGCTTGTTGATAAGTTAGGCAAAGGCAAGTGGTGGCCTGGAAAACCACTACCCATCCTGTATTCCTGAAATGACATAAAAATGAGTCTCTTGTACGTTGGTGGCCCTGTCTGGACAGGTGTAGGGATATGTAAAACACTCGTGAATGGCTGTACCCAGAGTATTGGAAGGAAACTGTGGCTCAGGGTTGCCTAGAACAAGGTTATCAAATGAAGCTTTCTTGGCTCTTCTGGTCGATGAATCACCCCTTGTAAGCAGAGTCCCTGGACTCCCTCACTGTAATTCTGTGGAATGATACGGATTAACATAATAGTGCACTGAGGATAAGCTGCTGTATGCACCATAGCTGAGCTAATGGAAGCCTCGCAATTCAGGAAGGAGGACCTGGTATCTGTCTAGAAATTTCTCCATTTCCTCTAGATTCTCCAGTTTTGTTGAGTATAGGCTTTTGTAGTAGGATCTGATTATTTCTTGAATTTCTTCAGTTTCTGTTGTCTCCCCTTTCATTTCTGATTTTGTTAATTTGGGTACTCTCTCTGTGCCCTCTAGTTAGTCTGGCTAAGAGTATATCGACCTTGCTGATTTTCTCAAAGAGCCAGCTCCTGGTTTTGTCGATTCTTTCTATGGTTCTTTTTATTTCAACATGATTGATTTCAGCTCTGAGTTTGATTATTTCCTGCCATCTACTCCTCTTGAGTGTATCTGCTTCTTTTTGTTCTAGAGCTTTCAGGTGTGCTGTCAAGCTGCTAGTGTATGCTCTCTCCAGTTTCTTTCTGGAGGCACTCAGAGCTATGAATTTTCATCTTACTACTGCTTTCATTGCATCCCAAAAGTTTAGGTATGTTGTGACTTCATTTTCATTAAATTCTAAAAATTTCTTAATTTTATTCTTTATTTCTTCCTTGACCATGTTATTGTTAAGTAGCACATGATTCAGCTTCTATGTGTATGTGGGTTTTTTGTTGCTTTTGTTGTTATTAAAGACCAGCCTTAGTTCGTGGTGATCTGATAAGATGCATGGGAGTATATCTTCTGATATCTGTTGAAGCCTGTTTTGTAATTGACTGTATGGTCAGTTTTGGAGAAGGTACCATGAGGTGCTGAGGATATATCCTTTTATTCAGAGGCTGCCTCACCTTGGCATCTACCCCATATGCAGCCACCAAACCCAAGCATTATTGCTGATGCCAAGAAGTGCTTATTGGCAGGAACCAGATAGGGATGCCTCCTCAGGGGCTCTGCCAGATTCATACAGAAACAGCCTAGCATGCTTGCAGCTAACCATCAGACTGAACAAGGGGACCCCAATGAAGGTGCTAAAGAAAGGGCTGAAGGAGCTGAAAGGGGTTGCAACCTCATGGGAAGAACAGCATTATCAAACAACCAAACCCTCCACAACTCCCATGTACTAAAACATCAACCATTGAGCACACATTGAGAGGCCCATGGCTCCAGTTGCATATGTAGCAGAAGATAGCATTGTCATCAATGGGAGAAGAGGGCTTTGGTCCAGTGAGGGCATGTTTTCCCAATGTAGGGAAATGCCAAGGCACTGAGGTTTAGAGGGTGATTTGGAGCAAGTACACCTTGATGGAGACAAGTGGAGGGGGAGAGGGGAAAGGAGTGGGTTTGGGGAAGGGGATAACATCTCAAATGTACATACAGAGAGTATCTAATTTTAAAACTGGAGTGAGGACCACACAAGATTATAGAACCAGAATCCAGAGCAGCCTCCCTAAACTAAAGACTGGTGTTATACTATTACCTTATAGTTGCATGTGAATCTCTTGGTCCTTCCTAATTGACATTAGTTGGCACAGTGTGTACTGACCTGTGCTTGTAGCTCTTAAGCTTATGTCTTAGAAGATGTTATTTTGTAGCCCCTCTCCTCATCCTCTGAATGTTACATTCTTTCTACTGTCTCTTCTGGAAAGTCCTCTTGCCTTAAAGGGGTGGTGTCAATTTCCTAAATAAAGCTAAGCCCTCAAATATTTATTTTTAGTGTCTTGTGCAGCCATGGTTTATTGTATGTATCCCCATTCCTGGAAGGACGTCTTTTCTGGTTAAGGCTGTGTTGAGGTACACTGTATAAATGTTGTCTTTGTATTACTCAAATGTTCTGTACCAGCAAAGAGCTAAGAACTGGCCATATTTTGGTGTTATTATTCTTATGGCTCATTACCTGCCTCAGTATTTTATAAATATACAATCACTCCCTAATTGGCTTAATAAACAGCCAGTCCTTAGGCAGGATAAGGAAGGCAGGACTTCTGGTCTGAGAAACGAATCAGGCACTAGGTCTCTAGGAAAAGTATCAGGCACTAGGGAATTGGCCAATGGAACATGAAGAATCTGTACCTGATGGATTCAAGAAAGTCCAACAATAAAGCCTAGAGGACCTTTTGCCAGCAGGCAAAATCATAGATATTTAAGGAATACTTTGATCTAATGGCAATTCAACTATGTATACTGAACTTAGGTTCCATTTCTTCCGTGTATTGGTTTGGGGCCAGCTTGACATTACTTCCAACTTCTTGAAGGCTTCTTGCTGTGCCCTAGCCTCCTTTGTAAAGACGGGGCTTCCTTGTTAAACTGAAACAGTGCTCACTGTTTCATCCAGCCCTTGTTTTTTGTTTTTTTTTTTTGTTTTTTTTTTTTTGTTGTTGTTGTTGTTGTTGTTTGTTTTTTTCACAGCAGAAGTTCTTTAAATTCCCACAGCATCCATCCCAGAAAGGGCTACCGGGACTGATTTCTAAGAAAATGAAGTATCTATTCATTTGGTGATATTTTATCAAACTATCTATTATGTAAATTGATAAAGATATGGAATTTTTTATAATTTCTATGCTCTAAAAAGTTTATAATTGTGCAAGGGAAAAAATACTTTAGGTGAATGGCAGATCTGGACTGACTCAGTTTGGAAAGCTGAATTAGACTCTCCAGTGCTTAATTTTCTTTTCTTTTTTTAGGAGGGGGCAGGGAGAAAAGTGTTTATTCATCTTAAACTACCACATTGCTGTTCATCACAAAAGGAAGTCAGGACTGGAACTCAAACAGGTCAGGAATCAGAAGCTGATGCAGAGGCCATGGAGGGATGTTGCTTACTGGCTTGCTTCCCCTGGCTTGCTCAGCCTGCTTTCTTAGAGAACCCAGGTCTACCAGCCCAGGGATGACACAACCCACCATAGGCTGGGCCCTCCCCCTTGATCACTAGTTGAGAAAATGCTTTACAGCTGGATCTCATCAAGGCATTTTCTCAACTGGGGGTCCTTTCTATGTGATAACTCCAGCTTATGTAAAGTTGGCACAAAACCAGCCAGTATAATTGTTATATGGTGGGTTCAAGAGTAAAAACATGCAGGGAACAGAAAAGGTTGAACCAAACTTTTCTAGGTTAGGCTTCTCTAAAACTTTCCAAAGAAAATGAAATATGTTTATCAAGACTGTGAGGTGGAAAAGTGGCATTTGTTAGGTTAATTTTGTGTATTTTCAAATGTATTTAACCAATTAAACATCGAGCTATTTCTTATCATGTGGACTAATATCTATAGCATTATGCGGCTTCTCCTGAGTTATTTTTTTTTTTTTTTTTGTGGTTCTGCTGATCTTATTTCAAGCTTACAACTGTTTTTTGATTGTTTGTTTTGTTTTTCATGTAAGTCAATCTGTGTTTCTACTTTGATTTTATTTGTATAGGTCATAATTTAATTGGTAATCTTTTTCAAAAATATTTCTCAGAGATTTGCAGATACTCACTGAACTCTAACCATTTGGTTTACAAAGAGAAACATTACATTGAATTCCCAAGATACGATTCATTCAGTGCAAGTTCTGAAAAGTTGAAGTCACTATTAAAATTTGTAATTTTACTCTGGACTATCCAATTTGATTTATGGAGATAAATAATCATCACTCCTGAGAAAATTATCAGCTTGTCACTAGAAAACACGTTAGCTTAATGACACAGAGGACCCTCCGGTACCACCCTTATTCTTTCTTCTTTATTTTTTATATCATAGCCTTGGCCCCTCATAGCTTGCTTCCTTTACAGTTTTCCCCCATTGTTTTTATTGAAAATTCTTTGCATGTACATTTCAGATGTTATCACTTTCTCACAATCCCATCCCCCTCTCAGTGTCTCCATGAAGGTGCTCCCTCTCCCAACCATCCTCTCCCACTTCTGCACCTTGGCGTTCGCCTACACTGGGAAAATGCGCCTTCACTGGACCTAAGGCCTCTCCTCCCACTGATGCCAGACAATGCTATCCTCTGCTGCATATGCACCTGGAGCCATGGGTCTCTCCATGTGAGCTCATTGGTTGGTGTTTTAGTCCCTGAGAGCTGTGGTGGGTTTGGTTAGTTGATAATTTTGTTCTTCCCAATGGAGTTGCAGACCCTTCTTTCCCCTGGCATGTAAACTGAGTCCTGTCTCTAGAGAAATGTGTCCTTCCTCACTATGAACAAGTAAGTGTTCATTGGGGTGACTGGAGGTGATTACTTTAAAATTATACTTTGTTGAAGCAGATCTTGTTTGAACTGCATCTTAAGAGCATCCCCCAGAACATGTATTGCTCTAGCATCCCCTGGAATGAGATTCCAGATGTCTCCTCAACAATCGGCTTAATGAAGTTCAGAACCGCCATCCTCTCTCCCACACAGTGAACTATTTTTAAGTCGATATGTTAATGTGTTGTTCTGCTCACTTTGACTGAATTTACTCCTCCTTAACTTTCGTTTTGGCAGTGATATTCCTAAGTACAAAAAAAAAAAAAATCAGAAGTATTATCTTTAGGAGAAATCATTTCTCAACATCAATTTTTAAAGCCCTGCATACATTAGTCAAGGTTAAGAATCAACACCATTAATTGTTTCCATCTTATTTACACGCCCCCCCCACCCAAATACTTGGAATCTGAAGTAAATTTTTTATTAGTAACTAGGTCACCATTAATACTTACTTTCTCCTTTGTGAAACATTATAATCATCTTATTTCTCTTGGAGTCCTTCCTACTCTGCCTTTTATAACTGCACATTTGTTATCTTACCTCTTCTGGGTCAGTGCCTCATTTCAAGTTCTCCTCAAGGGAGATTTATTTGCCTTCAATTTATTTAGCAATACCAATTATTCAGAACTTGTTCAAAAACAAAAGACGATAAACCAAGATAGAGACCATATACCCAGGTCCACACCATGTTAGCCACCGAATCGTGCACAGTCGTGGTCATTGGCTCACGTCCCTCTGTCAGTGATCTTTTCTCTCAATTCATAGCTGCAATTTGAGTGCACAGAAGGGAACCAGACACATCCAACAGGTATAACAGCTGGTGTCCAGAAGACTGTGGCAAACTGTGAAAGGCAAACGTGAGAACTCACAAAAACTTAACAGTTAAGAGGCCACCGAACCGAGGTGACAGCTGATCTTACAGTGCTAGGCCTGGGTGGCCTTTGAGAATTAGAGTATGACTCATTATTAATCACCTGCAGTCATGAAGAATGCATGAAGAATTATTCTTAAGGTTTATCACCTGCCTCCGTAATTTGTAAACACGCACTCATTCTCTGATTGGCTTAGTAAACAGACAGTACTTAGGTAAAATCAGGAAGGTGGGACTTCTAGTCTGAGAGAGGATCTCTGGGAGAAGAACCAGGCACCAGACTCTTTAGACATACACAATCATACGCATAACACAATCGATTGACCATTCATTCCTGTGTTCATTATGTGTGTGCACAGTTATATGTGTGTGCATATATGTGCATTTGTGTGCTTTTGTGTGCATGGATGTAAAAGGCCATCTTTGAATACTATTTCCCTTGAACTAGCTACCTTTCCCCACTACTGAAACAGTCTCTCACCGACCTGAAGTTCAGCTTGCCTGTTCAGCTAGTACACCATAAAACTCCTTCTGTATCTGCCTCTTGACCCATGAGATGATCACCCTTGGTGGATTCTGATGAATAGTGAACTCAGATCCTCATGTTTGCACAGCAAGTAGGTTCCTGACCTAAGCACTGCTTCAATCACTTGGCTTTTCCTTTACTGGGTCAGACATACAGAACACATCTTCCTATCTGTGCCCCTGTTCTGCTTTAAGTGGAACAATACATAACAATGTAGAATAGTCCAATTGTGGTAGAACATCAGAGCATTTAGGAAAAAGACAGTGTACTGTCCAGTCAACAAATAAAAAGAGAATTTGCCACTTAACTAACCAACTAGTCAGCTAGCAGACTCCCTTTACTCTAAGGTCCTTAGTTTCCCTGAAGGTTTCCATTTTAGGCAAAGGCTCCACTCACCTGTGCATAACTCTCCAGTCAGATCTTGCCGTGGACTGTGAACTGAGTAATCTTTCCATTAGACTTACCCTGGCATGGCTAAAAAACAAAATTGGTAATTCACTTGCTCTCCTACAAGAACATATATTTAAGATGCATTTTTGTG
The DNA here is from genome assembly GCF_963924665.1 of Micromys minutus. Lineage (NCBI taxonomy): Eukaryota > Metazoa > Chordata > Mammalia > Rodentia > Muridae > Micromys > Micromys minutus. The sequence continues at coordinate 63,888,299 of NC_137975.1, read as the reverse complement.
CAACATTCACATTTCAAGTGTTTGGCATTATATGCTCCATTCTCTGGGCTTATCTGCTAGGCAACAAATATGATGGAATGTAAGTAACGAGGTGGCACCGATACTGAAAGCAACAAAGAATCATCTGTTCAGTTATGTTAAATGACAGGCTTCCCGGGGACTCAACACTGTTGCTCTTAGAGATATTTTCTTATACTGCCAAAGTACCATCCCCCTCAGAAAACTTGATTAATGTGTCTATATATACTAGAAAATGCCTTTTCTTGCATGAATTCAATCGGTAGATTCATAACCCTTGTAAGGTAAGCCACACACAAACAGAGCTCTAGGGATCTGCGTTTCAGTAACTTTTAGATAAATCACTGGGGCTTTGCTCTTGTTTCAAGCTCTAGAAATATACAATTGCTTTAAATTCTGTGAAATCTTAGGAATAAAACCAAAGACGGTGTTTTAGAGTCACACAACTGATGGACTGACTCATTAGGGATCATTTCCAAATCTTTAGCTGGGTCCATGTTCCTAGTACTGTTTTCTGCCCTTTGTTATAAACAGCAAGGTGCTGTCAGCAGTTACTGAGCCAAGAACTGAGCTCTCGTGGAGAGCTATGTTTCTAAACATTAATTAATTAGTCCAGTGCATTATTTTGAATGTTCAGAGCACTTTCGTGTGGTATTGGAACAAGTCTTTTCATCGCCACTGAAAGGAAACACAATGGTAGCTGAGAAGACAATTCTACTGCTTTTGCTTTGCTGGAAAGAATAGAAAACTACTCAGTCACACTATAAGCTGCTTCTATAAGTCACATTTGGGTCCATGATTTGTTTTATTTGAAGATGATATGATGCTAAAATATATATTATTTTTGTCTATAGATACAGTATATGTAATGGTAGCCATGTTTGATTGATTGTGCTATTCGTGGCACTGATTTAAAGTATGCTGCAGTTTACTTTATCCCCAGGTTCAAACCCCAGATCTTTCTAGTTAGAGGAAGTGCTGTTAGCAATCATTCCAAACTGAGAAATCTGAGAGAAAAACTGTAATGCCTCTCGATACAGTTACTAAGCTTAGGAAAAGAAAAATATTGTATGCCAAGGATTGAGACACAGGTCATAAGGAGTTACATGATATTCAATTGTTTGAAGTTATAAAAGGAATAAGTATTTCAGAAATATTTCTGGGGATGCAGTGTCTGAAAATCTACAAGTTAAGAAAAAAGAGTACCTATTAAACTAAACATTAAAATTAACCCATGAATGCCAAAACCTGGTTTGTACTATTTTCTTGGTAAATTTAATATTTCAACTAGATTGTTCTGTCATTAAATGAATGAAAATCAATCAACACATTTGACAATTAATGTTATCTTGAATTATAATCTTAACTCAGAAGACTGAAGTCTTGGCGTCTACTTTTCCTAATCTCTTTGCATTTTACTATTCGTTTATTGATGCCCTTAGCTATAGAAATCTACAAAATACATCCTACCTAGTTGGGTCCTCTATGCTACTATTTGTGAATTTTGTCTGGGACAAATACACTGTGTCTTTTCCAATAAGTTCACACTTTGGTTGTTATCAGGCCATCAGATCTTAGTTCAGGAATCAATCCCCATACAAAACAGTGGTGAGGAACCTAAATACAGCTGAAGACCAAGAGGATGCACATAAAGTAAAATTAAAAAAAGGAAAGGTAAAGGCCAAAAAAATAATTGGAGGGTATATCTATCCTAACATGGGATGTACAAAACCCAAAGAAGAAACAACAGTGTTAGAGTGACAACCTCTCACAACATTCCCTCCTCCACAAGCTCAGGCTTCCTCAATACTAGAGATCAAAGTGATACAGCTGAAGTATTAGAAAAGAATGTCAGAATAATTCCTTAGTAAACAATCAATGGCCATAAGAGTATTTAAATATAAAGATGAATGAAGTCAAGAAATTAATTCAGGAGCTAACAAAAAAATATTGGTAAATTTAATAAAAGCAATAATAATTTAGAAAAGAAATTTGAAAGCATGAAAGAAAAGTCAGGCAGGAAATTGAGGCCAAATAAATGGGAAAAAGAAAAAGAAACAAAGCAAAACTCTGTACTGGAAGACTCATTGCATCAAATAAAAAAGCACAGCAGAAATCAGCAGCAGAGAAGCGCTATAAGAAAAATGTTCAGGGTGAGTGGTAAGGCTAACAACACTTCACAAACAGGTAAAGAAACAATTAGCAAGTATAACTTTAAGATATACCCAAGGGACCAAACCTCAGAGCCATTGGGGGGAGAAGAAACTGAAATAAAGTGTAATGGCAGAGGTAATTCATTTAATAAAATAATAGCGGGAACTTTCTAAAACACAAAGAAATGGAAAGTCAAGCAAAGGAGCTTTAAGAAATGCAAGTAGAAGTGACCAGAGAAGAAGGTTACCATATCATACCCGGGTTGTTAAAAATGTAAAACAAATACTCAATATTAAAAGTTCTAGGGGAAAACACAAACTGACATACATCCAAACAAACAATCAAAAAAAAACCTATCAGCCAAAATTGCTATATTTAGTAGTTTTATTTTTTTATAAACAATGGAGAAATTAACGGTTCAAAACAAATACAAGCTGAGGACATGAGTATGAACCAAATCACACTTCAAAAAAATTCTTTAAAATATACTATACAAAAAGAAAACCAGAAATAAAAGAGTCTCATGACCAAGAATACAGGAAAAAATAAAATCTGTGAAAGTAATATAAAGGAGAATTAGGAAGAAATCCATCATTTAAAATTCAGTAAGCAAGAAAACGGTAACACTAATAGGAGAAAAAATCCTGGCAACAAGTCAACCAATAGAATACTAAGCAAAAAACACATCAGAAATATCAAATATTTCAGTAATAACCTGGCCTCAAATTCATCAAAAAGGCCTCAATTCATTATATAAAAGATGAAATTTAAACAATAAATTCCAACTGTCTTTTGTTTCCAAAAAAGCACACACCCAAAACAAATACACACAATGATAAGAGTTAATGGGTAGGAGTTGATTTCCAAGCAAATGGAAGCCCCAAGCAAGCAGTCATACTGTTCTCATATACGATACAGTTCAAACCAAAACAGTCTACAAGAGAGAATGACCATAGGATAATATGTAAAAGCAACCTATGAAGAAGACAAAATGGTGGTGCATATCTGTGAATCAAGAGTTGGGCTTCCCAACTTCATCAAATACTAAAAGACACGAATCGTAAGATGGATCAGATGGTTCTTTAAGCACAGTGTGATGGTTCAAAAGTCCAGCTTCATTTAGATGGTTCATCAAAACTAAAAGTCAATGAAGACTCTTCAGAGCTAAACTGTATCGAAAACTCACACCACCTGATACATAATGTGCATTCTTTTCAGTAACCCAGAGAGGCTTCTCTAAAATGTATCTAACTGTCTTAATCAGGGTTTCTATTCCTGCCAAACATCATGAGGAAAAAGCAAGTTGGGAAGGAAAAGGTTTATTTAGCTTATATTTCCTTATTGCTATTCATCACCAAAGGAAGTCAGGACTGGAACTCAAGCAGGTCAGGAAGCAGGAGCTGATACAGAGGCCATGGAGGGATGTCACTTACTGGCTTGCTTCCCCTGGTTTGCTCAGCCTGCTTTCTTTTAGAACCCAGGTCTACCAGCCCAGGGATGGCACCACCCACAATGGGCTGGGTCTTCCCCCCTTGATCTCTAGTTGAGAAAATGCCTTACAACTGGATCTCATGGAGACATTTCCTCAACTGAGGCTCCTTTCTCTGAGATAACTCTAGCTTGTGTCAAGTTGACACACAAAAGCAGCCAGTACACTCTATAGGCCAGAAAAGCCTTAATGCATGGAAAAATAAACAAAATAATTACTTTCAATTGACCAAGTCATCATAGAATAAAAAGATAATTAAGCAGTAAAAGAAGCTACTTTTGAATGGCATGATCATTATCTCCAATATTAATAAAGTGTTCAAAGTCTTAAATAAGAGAGAGAAATAAAAGGCATAAAAGTGAAAAAGAAGTATTGGCTGATGGCATAATACTTAGAACGTCCCCCCAAAAAACCTCCAAATGCAAAAAAAAAAAAAAAACCCAAAAAAAACCATACTATAAAACCTGAAATGTTTAAAACAGAGAGGAACACTTTAAGACATAAATATAAGCAAGAACTTTCTTTTTTATTGGATATTTTCTTTACTTACATTTCAAATGTTATCCCTTTTCCCAGTTTCCCCTCTGGAATATATTTATCCCATCCCCATCCCCCTGCCTCTATGATTGTTCCCCTACCAACCCACTCCTTTTCAGCTCCCCACCCCGGCATTCCCCTGCATTGGGAAATTGATCCTTCACAGGGCTAAGGACCTCTACTCTCCTTGATGCCTGATAATGCCATCCTCTGCTACATATGCTGCTGGATCGCTCTATGTGTACTCTTTGGTTGGTGGTTTAGTTTCTGGGAGCTCTGGGGGACTAGTTCATTGTTGTTCTTCTTATGGGATTGAAAACCCCTTCAGCTCCTTCAGTCCTTTTCCTAACTCCTCCATTGGGGACCCCATTCTCAGTCCAGTGGTTAGTTGAGAACATCTGTATTTTTCAGGCTCTAGCAGAACCTCTCAGGAGACAGCTGCATCAGGCTCCTATCAGCATGCAGTTCTTGGCATCCACAATATTGTCTGGGTTTGGTAGCTGTAGAAGGGATGGATACCCAGGTGGAGCAGTCTCTGAATGAATAGTCTTTCCTTTAGTATCTGCTATAAACTTTGTCTCTGTATGTCCTCCTGTGAATATTTTGTTCCAACTTTTAAGAAGGACACAAGCATCAACTGTTTGGTCTTCCACCTTCCTGAGCTTCATGTGGTCTGTGTATCTTGGGTAATCCAGGCTTCTGGGCTAATATCCACTTACCTGTGAGTGCATATCATGGGTGTTATTTTGTGATTGGGTTACCTCACTTAGGATGATATTTTCTACTTCCATCCATTTGTCTAAGAATTTTGTGAAGTCATTGATTTTAATAGCTGAGTAGTGCTCCACTGTATAAATGTACAACAGTTTCTGTATCCATTAATATGTTGAAGGACATCTGGGTTCTTTCCAACTTCTGGCTATTATAAATAAGGCTGCTATGAATACAGTGGAGCATGTACCCTTGTTATATGTTGGAGCATCTTTTGGTCATATATGTCCAGGAGTGGTATAGCTGGGTCCTCAGGTAGTAGTATGTCCAGTTTTCTGAGTAACTACCAGACTAATTTCCAGAGTGGTCGTACCAACTTGAAATCCCACCAACAATGGAGGAGTAATATTCATCCTCCTCCACATCCATACCAGCATCTGCTGTCACCTAATTTTTTAATCTTAGCCAGTCTGCTGTGAGGTTGAATCTCAGGGTTGTTTTGGTTTGCATTTCCCTGATGACTAAGGATGTTGAACATTTCTCTAAATGATTCTCAGCCATGCAATATTTTTTAGTTGAGAAGTCTTTAGCTCTGTACCCCATTTTAATAGGCTTATTTGATTGTCGGGAGTCTAACTTCTTGAGTTCTTTGTATATATTAGATATTAGCTCTCTAGCAGATATAGGATTGGTAAAGAACTTTCCACATCTGTTGGTTGCCATTTTGTCCTATTGACAATGTCCTTTGCCTTACAGAAGCTTTTAAATTTAATGAGGTCCCATTTGTCGATTCTTGATCTTAAGAGTATGAGCCACTGGTATTCTGTTCAGGAAAATTTCCCCTGTGCCTATGTGTCCTAAGTTCTTCCCCACTTTCTCATTTATTAGCTTGAGAGTATCTGGTTTTATGTGGAGGTCCTTGATCCACTTGGGCATGGGCCAGGACACGTTGATATTAATGGATTGATTTGCATTCTTCTACATGCTGCTCTCCAGTTAAACCAGCACCATTTGTTGAAAATGCGGTCTTTTCTCCACTGGATAGTTTTAGCTCCTTTGTCAAACATCCAATGACCATAGGTGTGTGGGTTCATTTCTGGCTCTTCAATTCTGTTCCATTGATCTACCAATCTCTCTTTACCAATACCATACATTTTCATCACTATTGCTTTATAACACTGCTTGAGGTCAGAAATAGTGATTCCCCCAGAAGTTCTTTTTTTGTTGAGAATAGTTTTTGCTACCCTTGGATTTTTGTTATTCCAAATGAATTTGCAAATTGCTCTTTCTAACTCTATGAAGAATTGAGTTGGAATTTTGATGGAGATTGCATTGAATCTATAGATTTCTTTTGGAAAGATGGTCATTTTTACTATATTAACCGTGCCAATCCAGGAGCATGGGAGATTTTTACAACTTCTGAGATCTTCTTTGATTTTTTTTCCCAGAGACTTGAAGTTCTTGTCATACATATTTTTCACTTACTTGGTTAGAGTCACACCAAGGTATTTTATATTCTTTGTGAATCTTGTGAAGGGTGTAATTTTCCTAATTTCTTTCTCAGCCTGTTTATCCTTTGATTAGAGATAGGCTACTGATTTGTTTGAGTTAATTTTATATCCAGCCACTTTTCTGGAGTTATTTAACAGCTATAGGAGTTCTCTGGTGGATTTTTGGGGTCACTTAAGTATACTATCCTATCATCTGAAAATAGTGATATTTTGACTTCTTTCCAAGTTGTATCCCTTTGACTTCCATTTGTTATCTAATTGCTCTTGCTAGGACTCCGAGGACTCTATTGAACAAGTAGGGAGAGTTTGCATCCTTGGGATAAAGCCTACTTGATTGTGATGGATTATTGTTTTGATGTGTTCTTGGATTCAGTTTGTGAGAATTTTATTGAGTATTTTTGCATCTATATTCATCTGTCTCAATACCCGCAGTAACTGGGTCCCCCAGTATCCAGGGATTCAGGAGCCCCCACTCAGGCAGTGGCCTCATTCCCTTCTGGCCTGAACTTGAGCCCTGAGTGGACTTTGGAAGCTGTTAGCCCACCCATCCCTACAACACCCAGAGGAAGCCTGTTACCCAGGTGCTCTAACATGTCCAGGATCACAGGAACACAGGATCACAGGAATACAGGTGTGATTACAGTACCAGGATCACAGAATCACAGAGAAAGCTCAACTCCCAGGCGATTGGACACAACCAGGAGCACTGGAGATTTTACACACTCAAGGACATCAGGGACTTGGTCATACTGGGACTTCAGTATCTCAGAGGCAGCTTGACTCCCAGGAGTTCTGACACAGCCTGGATCCCAGGATCCCAGGATCCCAGAATCACAGGTTGACAGAGACACCTGGACTCTGAGAAATTCGGGCACAATTGGGATTGTACAGGCTCTAGTCAAGAGATAGCTAGGGTAGGTAGCACTAGAGATAACCTGATGGTGAGAGGCAAGCACTAGATCATAAGCAACAGAAATCAAGGCTACTTGGCATCATCAAACCCAGTTCTCCCACTATAGTTACTCCTGGATATCCCATCATAGCTGAAAAGCAAGCAAAACTTTCTATAAAGGTTTCTAAAAGCACAGAGAATAACCCTAATAATTGATAATGAGATTATATCTAACTAAAAAGCTTCTACAAGAAAACAGCATCATCATAGGGAAGATAAAACATAAGAGTTAAAAAAAACATTTAAGTTCTACAAGTCAGATAGGGGATTAATATGTACAGTATACAAATCCTGATGAGAAAGAAAGTGGGAAAAGAAGAATTCTAATTCACTGTCGGGGGAAGATTTGTGCTGCTACTATGGAAATTATGTACAACCTCTTAGAGCAATCTTGTGGCCCAGTATAACACTGGTAGACCATACCCAGAAGATTCCATATCTAACAGTAAAGATACTTGCTCATCCATGTTAATTCCTCTCACTTCACAATAGCTATAAAATGAAAACAGCTTAGTGGCCAATAAATGGATAAATGGACAGAGAAAATGTGAGATATCTATCTATCTATCTATCTATCTATATATATATATATATATATATGTTCATACATACATATATGTGCATATAGATATGCACAATGAAATTTTATTCAGCCATAGAGAAAAATAAAGTCAAAATCTTTGCAGGTAATCTGATGAGCCCCATTGTTCTACATGCCAAGTTAAAAGGATGGTAAAGATTATAGATTAGATAGATAGATAGATAGATAGATAGATAGATAGATAGATAGATAGACAGATGGACAGATAGGCAGCAAATGATGGATGGATAGATACATGGACGGGTGGATAGATAGATGGATGGATGGGTCAAAGTTGGGAGTTGGAATGTCTAAAGCTGGGCTTTTCATGTCTTCTTTAGGCATTTGTATTGACTAGTAAGATATGTCTGTCTATCTGTCCGTCTGTCTGGATCATCTATCTATCTATCTATCTACCTATCTATCTATCTATCTATCAATCATCTATCTATCTATCTATGCTTGGAAAACAAATAGGCAAAGAGCTAACAACCAACAAAAAGACATAAAAAAGATAAGTATGTTTTTGAAATTAGACATTAAATTCAGGAACTGACTCTATTCTTCTCTAATTCTGTTCTGCCCTGGGCATTTTCTCCCCTGTTATCTCCTATTAATAGTGGAGTTTTTTTTTTTTTTTTTTTTTGATCTCTCTGGAGTGGATTAACCCAGACAGCAGGTAGACATTCTTGATTGTAGTACTTGGCACTAAATGAATGTTCGGCAGATGCACTTCTGTTTGTCTATTCTTCCCCTTTATAAACTCAGTCCCCTCATCTTGCTTTGAAAAGTCAAATCACAACTAATATTGATGGAACCAGAATAACACTCTATTACTAGAACAACTTATGAGTGTGTGCATACATGCCAATTTCTTGGAGACTGAAGATATCTCCCTTCCTTCAGAAATGAGTATTGGGAGAGGGCAATCATCCTGCCCTAATGGAAGAGTGGGGCTGCTGTTGGTCTATTCTTACACAGAGAGTGCCATAATTCAAAATCAGTACCAAATATAAAATAAAGACTTACTACCACCACTTCATTATAGAAATACTCACTTAGAATTTACAAGCCTATTTTTATATGTTATATGTGTCATGCTTTTCATATTTGTTCTAATAAATTTATGATTATACTTGACTGTAGGGACCAGTTCTCCTGATCAATATTCATTTTTAGACATATATAAAATTGTCTTTTAGTTTTGGTCTATATCTGAATTTTTAAATTATTTTATATTCTTTTATTTTTAAGATTTTATCCATATATACAATGAAATATGATATGTCTATTTGTTTCTCCATTTAACTCTTTCCATACCCTCCCAACAAGTCTTCCTCTCAATTACATGACATAAAAAAATGTGACCTACTAAGTGTAGTCATTATTGCCTAAATATGCATGGGTGTGGGGCTAGCCACTGGAACATGGGAACACTACTAGGCACACATCCTTACGAAAAACTGATTTTTCTCCCAGCCTCTGTGAACTGCCAACAGCTCCTTAGTAACGGGTGAGTCCTTGGCATTCCCTACCCCATCTAAGCTAGGATTTCAGACCTTCTAATATGTCTTGCTATAAGACACATATAACAACATGATTCACGTTGCATGCTGTGTTGATCATGAACTGTGCTCTCCAGGAGGAGTTCAGGCATAATATTACCATAAGCTATGGACACTGGAAATGTCAGCTTGGGTCACATTTGCTTCCCAGATGGCTGAATGCTAGTAAGTAAGCTGGAGATAACTATTCTCAGGATACCTCAGTTCCACATCCCTTATACCCCTGACAGACAGCTCTGTTAGCTCCTCACAACCTGGGAGTTAGGGAACCACTGTAGTGTATATTCTAAGGAAACCAGGCAAAAGCAAAGAGAAAGACATGGTGATTTCCATGATCTAGCTACAAAAACCATACATGATCTTATTCATGTTCTTTTTTTAAAATATGCAATAGAAGAGACCATATAAGGATGTGAATGCCAGGTGACAGAGATCATTTGGGATATGTAGGAGATATTTTTTGGTTATATCTAAGTAGTGGTTAGTACATTTGAAAAATTGATTAAACTATGTATATACTTAGGATTTGTGTTGTTTATATTTTTAGTCTACATATATAATTAAAGCTGGTAAACACTTTTAGGGAGAAAAGGCACTCTGTAAAAGTTACTATTTGAGCATGTTTAAAATTCTACAAAGAAAGCCAGACATAGTGTTGGACACCTTTAATCCTAACACTTAGGAAGCAGATGCAGGCTGGTCTCTGAATTCCAGGACAGCCTGGTCTACAGAGCTAGTTTCAGGACAGCCCAGGTTACAGAGAGAAATCTTGTCTCTAAAAACAAACAAATAAACAAACACTAACAATGAGTGTATAATTGCATAGAAATAAAATCCAAAGTCTTGATTAATCTGTATTTTATCAGAGTTATTTCTGTGTGTATGCATCATACATATAAGCACTATCTGTCCTCATGGTTTACAACTTCATTGGGATACAGACACACACCTTGGAACTGGTTCATGTCAGTGTGTACCCAGCCTCCCTTTGGCTGCTTTTTAATGTCCAGTGTTCTTTTTGGATAAAATTTAATGGTCCTTTCTTTCAGTTTTGTTGAATATTTCATAATATTAACAAACACAATAGGATTAACAACTTCCTCTACAAATCCAAGTTTCTGTTCCTAATGCTGTTCACCGAGCTGGTCCAGGGCCAAGCTGTGTGTCCCAAGGGAGTAGGGGGAGACTGTTTTGAGGATGACAGAGGGCCAAGCCATACAGGGTTACTCAAGAGAACAACTGGAAAAGAGCCTTCGACCTCTTTGTGATATTATTCCTCTTGGCTATGTTATCCCAGAGACAGTAAAGGCAATACACTGGCACGTCTTTTAGTCAAGAAATTTTAATGTAGAGGCAAAGAAAAGAAAAGCTAAGCAACAAAAGATCAGCCACACTGCCATCTCTGAAACACACCGGAAGTCATTAGTGGATGCTTGGCAGCAAAGGGAATGTTCTCTGAGTTAATTTGGGAGTTAATTCCTAGGAACCTGCATCTGGTTTCTCATGGTCATGTCACACAAACATCATGTATGTACACTCTGGCTGTCCCCTGCCTTTCTCACCATTTCTTCCACATCTGTGTGGGGTGCAGGGGGTCAAGTATTCAAAACGATTGGATTTTAATATTAAAATATCATTTTTTATTTTACACATTCATATGCATCATGTATATGTAATATATTTCTATACAGTGAATTTTTTTCACCCATGAAGAAAGTGAAGTCATGCCATCTGCAGGGAAATGGATATTACTTGATATCCACATATTAAGTATGTTGAGTCAACTTCAGAAAAACAAGTATATTTTCTCTCATTTGTACTTTGAGATATTATATAGAAACATAAAATTATATATATATATATATATATATATATATATATATATATATATTCTTGAAGTGTAGCTAGCCTCATAAACACTGTGGTGATAGAAGGGCTTGAGGCTTACAGAAGTCCAGAGACACAAACTTAGATACTATCATCATCTTTATTTTTATCATCTTCATCATAATTGTAATCATCTATATGTATATAAATGTATGCATATATACAAATATATATGTATGTATATATACAAATAATGCAATATTACATATTTAAGACATAAATACAGAAGCCTTGATTCACAAAAGAGACTAAGGGAGAGGGAGATTGGAATAAGAGGCCTGGGAAGAAATAGACTCAGCTTACAATATCTCTGCTTCACTCTTCTTCGTTTTTTTCCAGAGGCTTATGCCTGTGCAGCTTGGCTCCTCTCTGTTCTCTTTTACATAACCTTAACTTTGCTCACTCCATGAGATAGAAATAGTGTCTTAGAAGCATTCAGACAACCACTTGCAGAAAATCATACTTTTGGGCAGATTTTAGACAACAAACATCCCAATAGATGTATTTTGGGAAAAGAATGATGCATCAAATTATCTAAGAAGTGGTTTATGTAATAAGTCTAAAAGATGAAGACTCTTAAGAACGATGCTGTGAGCCATGCCTCGACCAGAACTTCCTACTGCCAAGAGTTTTGCCTACCTTACCTTGGTCTGGAATGAGGCTCTGCCCAGGCAGAAAGCCTTTCTCACAGGGCTCTGTTGCTGTCTCCAAGACATTAGCAGTCACTAGAATTCTAAGCATTCATCCATACTAAATGAATTACTTGACAGGTCATTAGAAATTAAAATATAGAGATTACTTGTGTGCTATGGCAAATTTAATTTTGATGTTTAATGCTCCCGACGATAAGAAGAAAGTGCACATTGATTTTGAGGCCAACTGTTAAGCCAATGTGCTTTATAAATTCAGCGCTGTCTATTGAAAGCTCACTGTTTACTAAACAAACCACTGTGGTTGCAAGTTTACTGCTGTGGCAGTTAACAGTCAACTTGACAGTACATAGAATCACCTAGGAGACAAACCTCTGGGCATGCCTGTGCAGGAGTTTCCAGACTGTATTAATTGACAGGGGGACAATCCACCAGGGATGTGGACAGAGCTGTTACCTGGGTTGAGCTCCTGGACTGAATTAAAAAGGCAAAGGAAGGGGAGCACCGGCATTCAGCACTCTCTGCTTCCTGACTGCAGGTGTCATGTGACCAGGAGCCTCAAGCTCCTGCCACAGTATGTCCCCATCATGACAAACTGTCTCCCTTCTAGAGATAAGGGGAAATAAAAACCTACAAACCTTACAAAATTCTTAAGTGGGTTTTGTCAAGTATTGTGTCCCAGAAGGCAAGTAACTAATCAAGCTAGGTTCAAAGCCCTCTTGGCTGATCCTGTTCTTCCCATTAATTATTAGTTACAATGTTTACCTAGCAATTAGTGAGTAGAAAGTGCCTCCCATATGCATTTGTTTCAACTGTGGCTATATCATTAGTGGTATGTTCTTTGTTTTATTTGTTGATATTTTTATTTCCTTGTTTACTTGTTTTGAGTAGCACAAAGAATTTAACTGAGGTCCTCAAATATGATAACCAAACAGTCTACCTTTGAGCCTTCTTAAAAACACTTTGCTTTAAATTTTACTTATTCATTATTTATTCACATGGAGTCACACTAATTTCCTAGGGCTACTTTTGAGTTCACTCTGTAACCTGGGAAGAAGCTCAACTCTGTCTTCCTGGCTCCTCTTCCTGTGTAGTTGGGGCTATAGGCTGGCCCTTAGACCTAGTTATGTTTACATTTTGACCAACCTGGTAAACATAGTAAGAAATGCTTAGCTATCATTTAGTACCAAGGTCATTTTAGCCTTGATTTTAGAGTGAAGCTTACTAAGAAAATGCAGAGTTCTATAAAGCTGGCACTGAGTTTTCTGGCACATGGCTCATATCCACCCTGGAGGGGCTTAGAAGGAGAGGAATAGACATAGGGCCACAGACATCAAGCACTCCAACTATTAAGTTCTTAGGTCTTATCAAATTCATTAAAACTTGAATTCAACTTTACTCCTGAAGAAGGATGTTAGCGCCATGCCTTCGATGATACTCTGCGTTGGAAATAGCCAGAATAATCTGAACCATGTTCAAAATCAGTTTCATAGTTCTATGAATTCTGCAAATATAAAAGCTTCTCTGTTCACAACAACAAAGATTAAAGGGGCCATTGTCAGCCCGAAAAGCTCCATCTGGCAACTCTCCTGCCTGAATGGCTGGAATGAGGACAACATGTTTTTCCTTTGAGAGAACCATTCAACACCCAAGCACTTAAGTTAGCCATGGAACCCCAGACTGCTCCTTGTATATCTTTATCTGGTTATGTGCTGTCCCTAAACAAGTAAAGATGTTGCAATTAAGAGAACGTTGCCTTTCCTCTTGATACTGAACGCTAGAGACACATGGTTTTACAGGAGACCTTGTGAAATCCGAACACTGCTCGTATCACAATTGTTATCATATGTGCTCATAAAATAAGAACACATCCTGAGTATAGAACGTTTGAGACTTTTATTAAATTAATCATGATATTTAAAGTTAGATGAGGAAGCACTCTGCCAATTTGCATCAAGTAGGAGGAAAATTCGATAAAACCACCACCCCACTGAGAATAACTCTCTATAGTCAGTTCAAATACAAAATGAATTTGTTTGATACATTGCAGAGGCTGTGAAGGAAGAAGTACTGGAAGGACTGAGGTCTTTGGGGAAAGGGAACTTCAGAAATGTTCCTATATGACTTGTGCAGGATACAGCTCAGATGCACAAGGAACCAAAACACCAAACAATAGAATGCTTTGCTCCCTATCAGCTACAAAGCAGGAAGGCCCACAGCCTCACCTCAGGCAAGTGAAGCCAAGCTTGGGGGTTGCTGGTAACAAGCCATTTGTGGTCAGACAGCCCAACACCTTGAGAAGGGACATGTCTATTGAGGCATTAGTGAATTCCTCAGCGTGAAGTACTAAAGCCTCATGTATCCTAGCAGATCGGCAAAGTCACTAGCAGCCTGTGACATCAATGAGAGGAGAGGCCCTTGGTCCTGTGAAAGCTTGATGCTCCACTGTAAGGAAATGCGGCGGGGGGGGGGGGGGGCACTCTCTCACACTCTCATAGAGGCAAGGGGGAGGAGGGGCAGGATAAGGGGATTCCAGATGGGAAACCCAAGAAAGGGGATAACATTTGAAATGTAAGTAAAGAAAATATCCAATTAAAAACAAACAAACAAACAAACAACAACAAAAATTTGAGACCTCATGTCCCAGCTAATGTCCAGGATCCACTCCCTATAGACAGGTTGGAGTAGATGTAAATAAAGCCATGTCCAGAGCACACATGAGCTCTGAGTCTGCTCAGTGCCTGGTTGGAGTAAGGTCATCTCTGTGACTCTCACCAGTTCTTTCTGGGTTTTTTTTTTTTTTTAATTGAGCATCCATATATCTCGGTATTTTTTAGATTCCTCATTTAACATTCACCACTCCATCAGCATTTTCACCTCCACCACTTTACCTGTGATCATTTGGGGTCAAGGGAAAGAGATTTTTGACTCTTCTCTCTCCTTTCCCACCACAGTGCTGTCCTTTCCTACCCCACCATTAACATTCAAATAAGACTCCCATTCCCAATGATCAGTTTCACTCAACTCAAAGCTTCTCCAAACATTCTGTTTTAAAAAGGGTTATCCTTCCTTTGTTTGGTATCTTCGTACTTGTCTACCTCTCCCATCTCATCTCCAGGAACCAATTCAAAAAGAATCTCCTTAAACCCAGTCTCTAAGATACAGAAAGGCCACCTTAGAATAGCTGGTCCAATGACTGAATTTGAGATGATCCTACTTCGCAAAGAACTCTCCAGATCCTAGTAACTGAATTTCCCACCTAAAATATCCCACGAATCCCCCCATTTTGTTAACTGTGTTCCCATCCACTGTGGGCTTTCCTGTAGCCATTAGAGCTTCCCACTAACTACTCTTGCTACACATCCGCTCTGAGATCCTGGAGTCACTATCTGCGGGAGCCTTTTGTACCTTGCAGCCCTAATCACTCTGCTCCTGAGTTTGAAAACTTCAATCACTTCTGGGTGCTTAACAGACAAAATCTGGTCACTATCAATTGCTCTGGCAGCATGGTGTGCCATTATCCAGCCATCTCTTTATTCCTGACCGATAGCCCAACTCTCAGCTCCTTGAATAAATCACAGTCCCTCCCGCTGGAGATCTTTTGAACAGACTATTTCTTCTTCCCACAATGCTCTTTCCACATCTTTTGTCTGCAGAGGTAAGTAACACCTACTCATTTTTCTAGGTTTGGCTCAAATAGCTGGATGCTTTTCTGACCTCTCTGGCTGATGCTTCTGACAGACCCAATGTATCTGGGCCATGCTTTTGCCTTATCTGTTTCCTTTCTTAATCATAAATGTTCAACTCATCCCAGGGCCACCCACATGGTGAGTCCCTCTGCACCTGCTTTGTTCTCATTTTATGACCTACTCCTGATAGTCCCGTGGATGCTGGTGGCAGATATCCTAAGGAACCCACACAAAAGGATTCAATGAGGATTGAATGAGTTAATGTCTGGTTGCATAGGGGACCACAAAAGGTGTAGATTAGTGTATTGTTGTGTACCCTCAGTTATTGAGAGCGGAATGTGTTGTGTTCTAAGCTTACTTATAAAAGCAACATTCCTCCCGAAACTAAGTCCTCTTGTTATCAAACTACATTTACCCATCACAGTGGTACACTGGGAACTTATTAGAGATTCTTCACCATCACACCCTGAGGAACTACCTAGTGACCCAGATTCCTCTCTTTCTACAAACTCCAAAAACACACGTGCACTCTAATATGCATACAGACACAAACACACACACACACACACACACACACACACACACACACACACATACAACACACACACAACACAACCATTATGTGCATATTTGAAGTCAGCTTCCTAGAGAAAAAGCATTATTCTTGCTCTGAGACTGAAATTCCCTAGGGATTTCTGTTTTAGTCTACTTTTGGCTCTCTAATAGAAGCACAAAACCAAACAATAATGAACACATTTATTTCTTTCAAAATAATTATTTTTATTTCATGTGCATTGGTGCCTTGTCTGCGTGTGTGTCTATGTGAGGGTGAGAGTTACAGGCAGGTGTAAACTACCACGTGGGTGACAGGAATTGAACCCAGGTCCCCTGAGAAGAGCAGCCAATACCCTTATCTTCTGAGCCATTTCTCCAGCATCCACATTTTATTTCTTATAGTTTCAGAGGAAGAGGAGGCCAAGACTGCGTGGTCAGCATATGTTAAAGGTTTTTACTTGCTGTTTTATCTCTTGTCAGAAAGCAGAAGGATGAGGGATGGCTGAGAGGAAGGGGTGGGAGTAAAAGTATAGTTAATAACTGACTCCAGAAAGTAAGAAGCTTGGTCCATCATCCTCATTCAAATTCTTGAAGCTTCCATCTCCCACCACAGTGCCTTTGGGCATTACCGTTTCAACACAAAAACTGTGGGGAAGGTTCAAACTATAGCATCTCCTGTCATTTGAGGCAGGCAACAGGCTTAGTGATTAAGTGTTTGCTGCTCCAACAGAAGACTTAAATTCTATGCCTAGCACTCACACTTGGCAGTTCAAACTTGCAATTCCTGCTTCAGGGGATGCAATGCCCACTTTTGACATCTGGGAGCATGCACACACACACACACACACACACACACACACACACACACACACACTACATAAACGCACATAGGTGCACATGAATGAATAGGCAAGGGCAAGAGAGGTGGCTCAGTGGTTGAGAGCACTGCCCCATCTGGAGATCCAGCCAATATACAGCTACCAAACCTAGACAATATCATACATGCTGACAAGAGCCTGATGTAGTTGTCTCCTGAAAGGCATTGCCAGATCATGACAAATACAGAGGCAGATGCTCACAGCCAACCATTAAACTGAGAATGGGGTCTCTAATGGAGGAGTTAGAAAAAGGATTAAAGGAACTGAGGGGTTTGCAACCCCATAAGCACAACAATACCAACCAGCCAGAGCTTCCAGGGACTAAGCCACTATCCAAAGAGCACACATGGATGGACCCAAGGCTCCAGCTGCATATGGAGCAGAGGGTGGCCTTGTGGAGCATCAGTGGGAGAGGAAACCTTTGGTCCTGCCAAAGCCAGTGTAGGGAAGTGTCAGGGCAGGAAGGCAGGATAGGGTGTGTGGGTTGGTCTGGGAGAACCCCCACAGAATCAGAGTAGGGGGGATGGGAATATGTAGTTTATGGAGGGGAAACTGGAAAAGGGGATAGCATTTGAAGTGTAAATAAAATATATTCAGTAAAAAGCAAAACTAATTTTAAAAAAAGAGCACTGTCTACTCTTCTAGAGGTCGTAAGTTCAATTCCCAGCAACCAAAAGGTGAATCTCACCTGTCTATACTGGGATCTGAAGCCCTCTTCTGTCATAAAGGTGTACAAGCTGATAGAGCTAATTTATGTAAAAATCCAATTTTAAAAAAGATATATAGATGATAAATAGATAAATGATATCAAGAGATCTACAAAACCCAAAATAATCTCTAATTTAAATCTATCCTGGTTTTGAAATCATACACTGACTTTATTATAGAATAAATCATTAGTTTCCAAGAGAGAACATATTCAAATTGTTTTCTATCTTCTACAAGATTTTTTTTTCCATTTCCTTTCTCTATTTTTTTGAAAGACAAATGATTAAAATGTTAGGAAACAATAGAAAAAGACAGCATTCTCAATTTTTTCAGTGTTCTAAATCACCCATCTCTTGCTTATAAGAAAATATCTTCCTGCCAATCAATCTTGAAGTGACATTTTGATTCCTGCATATCCTGTTTAATATACTTTCTTTAACAAAAGAGGGATCAAGGATGTGAACTAAGGAAGACCAAGGTAAAGCTACTGAATAATTGCACATTTTCTTAGTGTGGATATTACTCCTCAAGATTATTTGGTCCAGAGATTTGAGCATATAAATATCACATTCTGCATAGATAAAGTCAATTTCCTCTACAGAAAAATGTCATCTGTGAGCATCTTAATATAGTTCATCAAATTATGCTGTGGAAACGGGACAGTCAGAGGAAATTTCAATAAAGCTGTCTGCTAGTGGTCTAGAGTTTTATGTCTTAATTACTACAAAAACAATGAGATACTTTTCTCAGAGAAAAAAAAATCTGAATGTATCAATTTAAGAGTAAACTATATTTAGAGAAAATACAAGTCTTTTTTTGAGGTGTTTAGACAGCACTAAAGGTTTTTACATTGACCAAGGAGTTTTGAGCGATCCACTGATATTTTGTGTGTTTGTGTCAGGCATGATGCAGAGACATTGCCTCTTGTGAAGGCAGGTTGCTCTTCTTGTCCTTTCTGATATTTGAATATGAAAGAATTGACATTCAAATGTTTTTATGGTAGAAGCAATCAGACTTTTTCCTTGAGTCTAAAAATCTTACCTCCACTCCTAAAAAATTAACTTGATGTTTCTTTTTAAAAGCATGAAGTCCAACATCCACTGTACCGTTTCTGATAATATGTGCAGCATCAGTATCGAGTGAATGGATGATGGTTCTCCTCTAAATTACAATATTTATCTTCCTCATTATCCAGAGGATTCTCTGGCAAAAAAAAAAAAAATTATTTGCAATGATCACACATGTCATAGCCCTTTACAAAGATGCACTTATAATGGATTTATTTTTTTCATCAAACATTGTAATTGTGGTGTTGTCTAATGTGGAGTACATCTATATGGTGTGCATTAAAACACTTGTCTACTAGTGTGTACTATTAAGTGTACTGTAAAACATAATGATCTAGCATTTGAAATCCAGGTTTTCATTTTGTTTTTGTAATTTTTCCCTGCAAGACTGGCAATAAGGCACTGAATCTGGCACATGCTATTGAGGTAGACACTATTACATTCATCAAATGATCTCTTTTTCTTTATGAAAAGGAGTATGTGTGTGTGTGTGTGTGTGTGTGTACATATGTGCACATGTGAAGTATATGCAGATACATGTAAATGCCAGAAGATGGCATTAGGTCCTCTGGAGCTAGAGATCTGAGCATCTGCCCCACGTAGGTACAAGGAATTGAACCCTCATTATTTGTAAGAGCCCTAAGTGTTTTTAAATACTGAGCCAACTCTCCAGCCCCCATGGACAGTTTTTCTAAGACTTACCCCAGAGCAGATACAAAACAGGTGATGAGCTCACTCAAATTTTCAGTAATTTATTTTCTACCGTATAGTCTGGCAAGCACTTCTTATTGGCAAAAATTATAACACTTCACACCTCGAATTATATTGGTGTATGCCTCTTTCCAGGAACCCATCACTGCTCTGATATCTATTACAAACTTGTGTGTGTGTGTGTGTGTGTGTGTGTGTGTGTGTGTATGTGTGTGTAAGCATGTGTGTGTATGTGTGTATACACTGAAAACTGTAATGACTTAGCTAGTAACTGACAGTTTAGAGTATTCCACATTTTGTTTTCATCTCATTTTATTAATATATAAAATTTTAATTGATTTTAGCAACGGTAATAGTTGGGTGTTGAATTGTTCTCATTCATTGATTAACTTCACAATTGTTTCCTCAAGCAATGCCAAAACCCTGAAGTCTCTACTCATCTTTCTTCCCATTATTTCCTTAACTTCATCGATCATCATCCAGCTTGCAAAACATCTCCCACATTTAAAGATGTGCGGCATGGTATCCTTTGTAACCCCTGGGACACAGAGCACATCAAAAGTGTCTTATGATCTTCATAAAATCTGTGGCTGCCATTGTTCACAGTTCCCAAAAGAAACCTTGGTTCTTCTGAAGTAAAACCAGCGGTTTTATTTTCCGTAATAACTGTTGATAACAACAACAACAACAACAAAAATAACAACAAGAAAACAGATCAATGGCTTTCTATTGACACATAAAAAAATGAACAGAGATTTGGACATAAAGCAAGACTGAAGAAAATAAAGGATGAGAAAAAAGGCTAAAGTGAGTCAGCTTCATCCCGGGAAGCTAGCGTGGATATACACTCCTCTCCACCTACTCTCCTGTCAAAGCCTTACAAAAATATCAGTGGTAATGAGAAAGTGAAAACCAAGCATGTGACAACCTTACGGGCTAGAAATATTCTTAAGACAGAACCATATTCAACCCAAACCCTTTCTGAACCCTACAGAGGTAGCCATGATTATAGCCAACTGGAGGCAGAGGGGAGACTCCAAGGCCCACATATCTTAGGTTCCGAATTAACTTTCCTTTTGCTTTCGATAGTTCACCACCCTCTTTCTAACACAGGTCCTTTCTGGGCATGTTAGAGTAAAAGGGTATGATTTAAAAAAAAAAAAAAAAAAGACTTGATTTCTGATTCCATTTATGTACTAAAATCAATGAAAAGGCTGGGGTTCTCATTGTCTTAATTACACATATGTACTTTTATTTGTGGTGGGGTTTGGGGAGGCAGGGCATGTGCTCATATGTGGATGTCAGAGGACAGTTTGCAAAAGTAGGTTATTTTCTTCTATCATGTAGGGCTTAATGATCATACTCTGGGAGTCAGAACTAGGAGTAAGCTCCTATACCCCCTGAATCAACTGTAATTCAGAACATCACATCTTCATTTACAAAGTTTTATCGGAGATTCAGACTTTCAAAGATTCCTTTTCTGAGTAAATGAGATGGGTTTGATAGCATTTGTTGGGAACTTGCTATGTAGTTTGAGGCCTATACTTTAAGCAGTGCATCACAGTGGAGATTGATGAGCCAAAGTGGTTCAGCAAATGATCCAAACACCAACCTGTTCTTGAGAGGCCTAGGTGTTTCGGATTTGATTCCTAGTCCATGATACTGTTTGGAGGCAATGGTATTTTCAAGAGGTAGAAGGATCTGAGGTCAGCGTGGGCATGCCATTGTGGAAGATAATAGAAAACCAGACCTTCCTATTCTAGTACCTTCCTCTGTCCTGTATTTCTGACAGGATGGGATGCTTCACCACAGTCCTCAGAGCCCCAAATTCAAGGATCATTGACAAAAATGTTTAACAATGTAGATTAAGCATTCTTCCTTTGATTATCTAGGGCATTTTGTTATAGTTAACTAAGTCCTGAGTAGATCTTATATATTCAGATATCCCAAAACATAGAAAGTACATAGTAAAACTATGGCCAGTTTACCCACACAGGGCATCTTTCATGAATAAAGTTACTCTAGAAGAGTTACTAAGTATTAGGGGAGTAAATAGAAGACTTATACATATATTTCCACTGGAGAAGATTTTATGGATACTGTCAATTAGCCTTCAGTTCTCTAATGATGTGGCACCTTGGTACTTACCCATGTTCTAATATCTGGCCACACCCAATAATAGTACATGGGTAACACAACTTGAACTTTTTTATTTTTTTTAAATAAAGAAGACAAAATATTGATGGTTTGACTATGAGGGATAAATCTGGAAGGTGATGGAGGAGTAAGGTGAATATAATCAAAGTAAACTGTACGAAATTCTCAAAGAACTAATAAAATAAATTTATATTTTTAACATGTTTCATTAACAATAACTTTCTGTGTTATCTTTACAGTCTTTTCCCTTTTCTTGGCTTCTCACTCTTCTCAAGTACTATTACATCTAATGACATAAACAATGCTGTTAGGATTTTGAGGGTCCAAAACATTTGTTGTAGAATGACAAAATTTCTTGTCAAAGTGCAGCTTCATAGCTCATGAATTTTACTCTTTTAAACTCCTGAAGAGTTTCTGTTTTTTTCTAGTATTTTCAGCAAATATTTTGGTCACTTCTTTCTCATGCCGTTCATGCTCAAGCTCAGAAAAACCCATTTCCACAATGAAAACACTTCAACTACACCCACGACTACAGCCAGTGGGAAATTACCACCCTCAACATATTAACACCTATACCTTTAAACACTTTGGAGTGACAGTAGCATATGCTCTTCTCAGCGTGTGATATCACTATTTAAACCACAAGACCCAAAACCTCAAATAAATCAATAACAACCTTTCTACTTGTGTAGCCTCCGAGTGATGGTTTTGTAAGGGAAGCCTCAGAGAGCCAGTGAGTTAGAACTGAGCATCTCAGAACAATACACACAGTCTACTTTCTAGACGTACTTTTCCCAGAAAACTTCTTGTTTAAATGATTCCATGTTCTCTGCTTATATAAGGAAATACTTTTTTACAACTTTGTGCTTGAAGTGTTAACAGACGACACTTTTCAGAAACAAGTTTTGTTTCATTTTTCCTCATCAGACTGATGTTGCTGTGTAAAAGATGACATTTTAGGAAATGTTGGGAAGGAACTGTCTGGTTCACTGCAAACTATAAGTCAAGGAATTTTCAAGGTTCCAGGAGACTCATTATGAGCACCTGGCATCTGCTTTTTATATGACCTGTGCATTTTCTTTACTGCAATTTCTGTGTCTTCCTTTGCTGATTCTTTCAAGTTCACAGAATTATTCTATAGATGATTACCATATGAATCTACAACTTCTACAGTGCAGATATGGAGAAGCTAGCAAGCATAGAAATGACTCAGTTCTCTGGTTTTCCAAATAACATAAATATCTGCTTTATGATTATTATTATATTTTATAGATTTTTAGGGTTTTTTTTTTTTCTTTAGTGTACAAACATTTTTCAAAGTGATTCCATGTTTTATAGTTAGCCTGTTCTGATTGGGAATTACTATATCTTGTATCAGACATTGTACTACACTTGGAAAGAAGTCAACTGATCAAAACATGTCAGTTCCTGCTGAACTAAAAGAGGTCCTGCGGCTTGAGGTCTGGAAGCTCTCTTAGAGGCACCTGTCTACACTGAAAAGCTTTAATGCCCCCTGGCTTCTATCCAGTTTGAGTCTCATTCACTTATCACTGTTTATGGGGGGAAATCTCTACAGTTAGATGAAGTTGATTTCGCAACATAATATGGACAGCGTGTGTTCCAGCAAAGTACCATGCTAGGCTTATGGTTCAATCTCTGTTAACCTTAAGCTTTAAGAATAACAGCCACAAAACAGTTTTACATTAAATAGGAATGCATAGGAACATCTCAAGTTGATGAATGTGGCCAGGCATTCAAATAAGTTTTCCATACTATACATTATGTGTTTATTGAGAAAGAATGCTGACCTCTGCTGTTGCAACATCATTAACTTCCATCTTTCTGCATTTAGGTTGCTTCACATATGGTTATATATAAACTATCTGACTTGCTGCTCACAGAGAGGCCTCGGTGACCACTGTTAATGATCAGCACAAGACAAGGCCACCTTGCGACACTTATGTGTCTAGATAAAAGAAAATATCTCTTATAGAAGGCTCATGTGTAAAGACTGGCAAAATATAAAGGTGGTCCAAGTCGTGCAAAAAATATGGCCCAATGTCACTGTCCCTGATGATTAGAGTGGTGACATTCCCTCTGTCAGTCACAACCTAACCCACCTGCCTCCATCTGCCACACATAGCTTAGCAGTCTTGGGATTATCTCTACCCCATGACCAACAAAGCCCAGAACAAATTCCCACCGTAAGTTATACCCTAAACCTGCTGGCACATAGCAAGAGCTTACAGGTCAATTCCGAGACCTTTTTTTGAGGGTACATTCTCCATTCCTAAGTTGCTTAGTCAACATAGTATGTTCATCATCAGAATCTTCCTGGTGCTCTTTGCCTCAAATTTATTGAAAACAGGATATAGCATAGGCAGCCAATATACTGCATCTGATCCACAGACTACCAGATGAAGAGCACGTTGGGAATCCACAGATCCTGATGTCCTGAAAGTGAGCATCTTAGAATGGGATGAGGCTATTTGTTTTGGGACTGCATTTGCTTTCTAGTGTAAAAAAGACATTTAACAAAAGCACTGAATTGGGAGGCTGGGGATGAGGTTTGGTTAGTAAAATGTTTGCTAGTAATAGGCAGGCAGCCCTGGGTTTGATTTCTACATAAGCCAGGATTGGTGCTTCATACGCATACCCTCATCTGTGAAGGCAGGAAGATCAGTTTAGAGTCAACTTTAGCTATGTGGAGAGTTAGAGGCCAGAATGGACTATATTTCCCATCTCAAGTAAACAACAGCAACAAACCCAAAACTACATTAAAGTGGGATTTTTTTTTTCCAATTAGAGGGGGAAAATCTTTAATTTTGAAGAAACGGTCTTCCTTTTACAATGATTCCTAGCATATACTCTAAAGAAATAGCTATCTGTGATCTATCTGTGTATCATCCAAGTAAGGTCTCAATAAACTTATTTGAAGTGAAATTGAAATTATAATGGTTTTTTTGGACCAGAAACTAATAAAGTGTTTAAGACCCATGGGACAAAGCTGAACCATTTTCTTCTGTTGTAAGGAGCATTTCTTGGAAGGTAGTCACATTGGTCGTTTTTTATTTTTATCATTTGGAAATGTCGTACATGTGTGAGTTTTGATCAACTCTCCCCTCTCACACCTCACCTCCCATTCCTCTCTTGTCTTCTCACTATCTCATTATAACTTCACATGCCTTTAAAAATATACTCAGTCTATTTACTTTTGACAATTGTATATATTTTTACTTTTAGGTACACAAATATTTTGCCTGCATCCATGCATGTGTACTATATTCATGCCCATTGTCGAAGGAAGGGCAGAAGAAAGCATTGATTCCCTGAAACTGGGATTACGCACAGTTGTGAGCCACCACATACATGCTGGGAGTCAATCTTGGGTTCTTTGGAAGAGTAGGCAATACTCTTCACTGCGGAGTCCTCTTTCCAGCATACACATGTGCATGAGTGCACACACACACACACACACACACACACACACACACACATGTGCACACCACCTTATCCCAACTACTCTGTCCATTTAATACTGACACCGTTGCAACTGAGAAAACATTTTAGATAGGGATAGGGGCAGTTAGACAGCCTCCTAAAATGTGGCTGGGGATACATTCTAGTTTTATAGTATGTGTGAAACATTTAATGTTCCCATGCAAATCATAATTAGAACACAAGGAAACACCAGCACTCCATCTTCTCACCTAGAAAGCTGACACTGCAGTCTTAGTTCTTATCCACAGAGTCCCTGCACAGATCTAGTGTAATGATGCATTCAAAGCACTCAGAATGGTGTTGCCATAAAATAAATACATACTGGCTTTTTTCCTGGTTGCTAGCAACTTCTAACAGGGCAGTAAAGACATATATTTAAATACTCTGAGCTTGATGCTATTCCACAAAGACAAAAACTATCAAAATCCCTACTGCCTAAAGACAGGGTGAATGGAAATTGGCTAACTCCATCAGAAATATTCTAGTTCATAGAAGGCTGTGTTGCATCTATGGAGTCTCTGGTCTGGTATAACCATTCCTGCTGTAGGTTGGGGAAATTTGAGCACAAGAACATGCCTGTACAAAAATATCTTATATGAAAAGCATTGGTACTAGCCTAAGCCAAGATATTAGTGGAATGTGATAGGCACCTTCCCGAAGGAGCCCAGCTCCCCAGATCTCCTCATTGTAGGCTTTAGACTGTCACTGCTGTATGAATTTGTTTCTGCTGCCTCCTCTCATCTTTGCTTTGGGAGATATTTTGTGGCCTCCAAACTCCTCTCAAACTGTGACCCTAGCCTTAGCAACACAAAGACAACTTATGAGACTAAAACTCGCTGTTCAACAAAGAACAAAATGTAATCTTCACTGCCGGTCAGCTTGCTCATTTTAAATTATCATTTCTCAATGTGGGTATGTAAAATTAGAAGTTATAGAGGGACTAATCAGTGAGAGAAGTGTGAAAATTATTTGACAAGGTTTATTACTGTTAGTAACAATTCTCAAAATGAGTTTTCATTAAGCACCAGACAGCATATTTAAAAGTTCTTACCAATACCACACACAGAAATTGAGACTAACAAAGACTGTAGACAATTCACTGAGGAATGACAGAATCCAATTTAGAATCAAGAGCACAAATGCTTGCCTAGTGAATTACTTTTTTCAATAAAATTGCTGTTCACCACAGCCTGTAACTGTAGTTCTGAGAGATTTGAGGCGCTCTTGTGCCCTCTGTGGGCACCGTGCTTCCATGGCATAAACTCACATAGACATGCACTTACATTCTCGAAAAATAAATGTTTAAAAATCTCAAGTGTAAAAAATACAAAACTCCCTATATTCTGTTAGAATTATATTCTATAAGAGAAATTATTATAGCTTTTTATTATACTTGGGGCCTACTGTAGCAAGTTGAAATGATTACAGATTTTAATTAGCCAATATTTTATAAACTCAGATAACTAAAATCAAGAGCCGTTTATGGGTTGAAGAGCTGTCTTTGTTAGTAATGGTATTTGCCATGAAGCCTGATAAGCTGAGCTTAATTCCCCAGTACCAACATGATGACAGGAGAAGACCAACTCCCAAAAGTTGTCTTCTGACTTCAACATGTCCTTCATGACCCATACATAAACAAGCACACACAAAAATATAAATAAATAAATACAATTTAAAAGTTTTAAAGATAAACACTGCACGTGAAGACATAGTCTTTGCTCAGAAACTTTCAGACTAAGAGAGGTTTCTGAGAGATAGATTGGTATATAAGATATTACTTTGTCTCACCTTATTTATGCTTTATACAAGATGAAGGGATCCAGAGTGCTTGGGTTCAGAATCTCAGGTCAATCTGAGATATTTAAAGTCTGTACTAGCATTAGAATGGAAAAACTACATTATCTCTAGTGATACTGTAACTTGGACCAAGATTTTATTAGGAAAATCTTCCTTTACTGGATTGTAATATATCACAAATTAATAATGGTCTTGTATATAGAAATGTACTAAGTTTTTTCTGTTGAGAAAACTTCTAATGTGGTCTTATTATAGACTAAAATCTTGTGAATATAAATTTTTTCATGGGAAGTTCTGAGAAGGCAGAGTAGTCCTATACCAATGAATGACAGTGTTTACATGGGACTTTGATACATTAGTGACTTGCATTGACTTTTCTAATATATTATATTAAAGGGAGAGAAAATATTTGAAAATATATTAAGATGCCTATTACTAATAACATATATATATATATATTCCTGGATTTAAAAAGTAGTCATGAAATAAACTTTTTGATTATATCTTCTTTACCTGTCAGTAGAATAGCACACAGAACATGCTGCCAAGCAAGGCTGTTAAGCCTTGTGCTGGAGTTGCAGCTAGGTGGTAGCTTGTGTGAGGTCCCAGATTAATCACTAGCACTAGAAAATTTAAAACAAGACAACATTGTAGTGTATTTTAAAAATCAGATAAACAGTATTTAGAGATATGGCTCAGCAATGAACAGAAATAACCATGCAAGCATTGAGATCATACTTTAAATCCCAGGTCCCATGCAACAAATATTAGGTGCAGTCCTACACATACATACCCAGAACGTCAGCAGTGAGTAGGGTATGGCCAGAGGATCAACAGTGCTTTCTGGATACTAGCCTAACTAGACAGAGAGAGAGAGAGAGAGAGAGAGAGAGAGAGAGAGAGAGACAGAGACACACAGAGAGACAGAGACACACAGAGAGACAGAGACACACAGAGACACAGAGATATCTCAATTAAATAAACAAAACATAAAGTCTAAGTTCAGGGACAGACCCTGACTCAAAGGAATTAAAAGGAACATGCCAAATGTCTTTCTCTGGCATTCTCATACACTCATAAGCTAATTAACATGCATATAGACTCTCTGTCTCTCTGTCTCCCCTGCCCCATCATTGGCTTAGATTTTTTTAAAACCTACTTTAATTAGGGTTCTTAAATGCTTCAATTTTCCTTCTAGACAACCAACCAGACATAGGGAGGAAAAGATTAATAGGAAATGGGGGATGTGGACCTGTTTGGAAGTAGTTCTTTGGTGTAATTCCAATATTTATTGTCAAGATATCAGCACTCGAGTCCAAAACACCAAGCATAAATCAGGAGCAGTGGCTTGATCCAAAAGAAATCATAAGGCTCCACCAAATTGGCACAAGTACATGGAAGTGGCAAGAAGCAGCCAGAATCCCACAAGTCACCTGGCACATTTCTTTCTATGAGGACATGTCTAGCAAGAAAGGATGAGCAAAGTGTTGCAAGGCAATCCAATGCAAGAACACATCATCAAAGATCAGTGGATCCTTACAAAGAGATCCAAATCAAGAAAGTCTTCTCACTGTCTGTGAGGTTATATTCTATTTAATCATTGCATGCCCTCTCATGCGTCCACTCCAGCAAAACATCATATGCTCTTTCACAAGACAGCTTCCCCCAAAACACAGGTATCTGTTCCAACAAAACAACCTCTCATATGTCTGCTTCAGCAAAACATCTCATAAGACAGCCACTAGGAAAACATCACATGACAAAACTAAAATTTCAAAGAAATCACAAATTTCTCTCTCTCTCTCTCTCTCTCTCTCTCTCTCTCTCTCTCTCTCTCTCTCTCTCTCTCTCTCTCTCTCTCTCTCCTCTCCCTCTCCCTCTCCCTCCCTCCCTCCCTCCCTCTCACTCTCTCTCTCTCTCTCTCTCTCTCTCTCTCTCTCTCTCTCTCTCTCTCTCTCTCTCTCTCCCCCCCCCCAAAACTTCAGGCTAAAAAAAAAAGCAGAATGCAGAACAACTTAACCAACAGGATATAAGACTAAAGAAACAGACTTTTGCATACAATGAATAAGAAAAGTGTTTTAAGGATAAGGCCTCCTCCCCTGACCTGTTATGGTTCCAATATAATTTGACTCAATACAGAGCAGTTTCAAACCTCTTATGTGATGCTCTTTCTAGATATTAAAATAACATGACTAATCATTATAATTCTTATCACTTCTGATCTATGTTCACTATAGTCATATAATTACTCTTGAGTAAGCTGCCATATATTAACCTGAGAAGATTACTAAGACAAATTCTATCCTGCAGAGCTTCAGAGAACATTGGCTGAATTACATTAAGTAAAAGGTAACAAAAACCTTCTTACTTTTAAGTAGATTTTTAATTTGGACAAGCTGTGCAGGATTCCCCCTTTAAAATATTAGTAAAGTGCTTAGTTAATTTTTTAAACAGAATAATACACAGTCTAAGTTGGTCTAACCCAATGTAGCTAAGGATGACCTATAATTTCTGATCCTCTGCCTCTATTTCTTGAGTGTTGAGACTATAGGTGTGCATTACCCCTCCCAATTTAGAGGTACTGGAAGTAGAAACCTGGGCTTGGTTCATGCTAGGTAAGCACTCTACCAACTGAGCTACATAATATAAAAACATAAAACTCACCAAATCATTAGACTTTACATATTTTTTCTATCATAATGTACATTTTCAAAAGATAATAACATCCAGAAACATAAAATACAGAAAGGACTGAGGAAAGACATTGACATGTTAAAAGTCTTGGTAAAATCAAGAACACAAGGCAGATACTTAAACACAATAAAAGCAACAGAGCAACCAATAGCTAACAACATCAAATTAAATGAGGAGAAACTTGAAGCTATCCCACTAAAACCAAGGACAGAACAAGGCAGTCAGCTCTCTTCTTATGTATCCAATATGGTACTTGAAGTTCTAGCAAGAGCAATAAAAGGACAAAAGATCAAGGGGATACAATTTGTAATGGAAGAAATCAAAGTATCACTATTCTTGGATGATATGATAATATATATAACCTATGGCAAGCTTGTACAAGAGAACTCCTACAGTTGATAAACAACTTTAGCAAAATTGCTGAATATAAAGTTAACTCAAAGAAATCTGTAACTAAAAAAAACTAAAAAAGAAAAAAAGAAAATCTGATAAATGGCAAGAGAAAGAAATTAGAGAAACATACCTTTTACAACAGCCACAAATAATATATCTTGGTATAACTCTAAGCAAGCAAGTGAAAGATATGTATGAAAAGAACCTCAAGTCCCTGAGGAAAAAAAATGAAAGAATCATTCAGAAGATGGAAAGATCTCCCATGCTCATAGATTATTAGTAGTAACAGTGAAAATGGCCATCTTACCAAAACCGATCTACAGATTCAATTCAATCCATATCAAAATACCAACACATTTCTTTACAGACATTGAAAGAGAAATTTTCAATTCATATGAAAAAAGCAAACAAACCAAGATAGCCAAAACAATTCAAAAATAAAAATAAAATTCTGGAGGATTCACAATCCCTGGCCTCAGTTGTACTACAGAGCAATAGTGATTTAAAAAAATCAAAAACAAAAAACTGCCTGTTATTAGTAGAGAGACAGATAGGTTAATAAATGGAATAGAATCAAACGGGCAGAAATAAACACATACCTATGGACACTTGATCTTTGCAAAAGAAACCAAAAACCATACAGTGGATGTAAAAAGTACCTGCAACAAATGGTGCTGGCCTAACTGGCAGTCTGCATGTAAAAGAATGCAAATTGATCCATATTTATCACCCGGCACAAAGCTCAAGACCAAGTAGATCAATGACTTCAACATAAAACCAGATACACAGAATCTAATAGAAGAGAAAGTGGGAAATAACCTTGAACTCATTGACACAGAGAGGAAAAAATATTCTGGGAGAAAAAAAAATACCAATGGCTCAAGCTCCAATATCATCAATTGATAAATGGGGCTTCTTGAAACTGAAAAGCTTCGATAAGGCAAAGGACATCATGAATAGGACAAAACAGCAGCCTACAGATTGGGAAAAGGTATTCATTAACCCTGGATCCCACAGAGGGTTAATATCTATATCTATATCTATCTATCTATCTATCTATCTATCTATCTATCTATCTAGACTCAAGACTCTTAAAACAAACAAATAAACAAACAAAAACACACTAAATAAACCAATTTTAAAAATTGGCTGTGGAACTAAGAATTCTCAACAGAGGAATCTCTAATGGCCAGGAAGCACTTAAAGAAATGTTCAATATCCTTAATCATCAAGGAAATGCAAATTAAAATGATCCTGAGATTCCTCTTTATACCAATCAAAATGGCTAAGATCAAAATGTCAAGTGACAGCACATGCTGGTGAGGATGGGGAGAAAGGGGAACGTTCCTCCAACACCAGTAGGATTGCAAACTTTTACAACCACTCTGGAATTCAATCTGGTGTTTCCTCAGAAAACTGGAAATAGTTTTACCTGAAGATCCAGCCAGGTATTACTGTTCTTGGACATATACCTAAGTGATACATGACTATATCACAAAGACATGTGCTCCACTATGTTCATAGCAGCCTTATTCACAATAGCCAGAAGCTGGAAACAACCCAGATGCCCCTCAATTAAAAAAGGAATATAGAAAATGTGGTTCATTTACATGAAGATATATACTATTTGGCTATTAAAAACAAGGACATCATGAATTTTGCAAGTAAGTGGATAGAACTAGGAAATATCATCCTGAGTGTGGTAACCCAGACCGAAAAGGTCATGCATGATATGTACTCATTGATAAGTGGATATTTGTCAAAAAGTACAGAATACCTGGGATATAACCCACAGACCGTAAGAAGTTTAACAAGGAAAGAACAAATGAGGATGCCACCAACCAAAGATCATACCTAGGCTGGCCCAAGGCCGCTGGCACATATATATGTATTGAGGGCTGCCTTCTGGGGCCACAGTGGGAAAGTATATGCCTAATCCTGTAGAGACTTGTTGCCCCAGGGAATACCAAGGAGCCTCCCTCTTAAAGGTAAAGGGGAGTAGAGATGGGGGTTAAGAACTCTTGGAGGGGGCAGGCAGTATTTGGGATATAAATAAATAAAATAATCCTTTTAAAAAGTGGTAAGAAAGCAAATTTAAGATATACTTCTTAGTACAACCAATTTAAGCTTATCCCCCAACTAGTTTACAAATAAATGAGACTCAGACTCTGGTTATTTTATTTGGTTTTGGCAATTAATAGGGGTAACTCCAAATCTACTCTTCTAATTACTGGCTTGGCTACCTGGTCCACAGTGTACCCCAGACACTTGCTGTTTCTCCTGGCCACATGCTTGTGGTCATCTTCCCTCATGACAGCTTCCTCTTTTCCTCTTGATTTTCTTCCTTCTCCTGCTGGTCTCTCCTCTTTTCCATCCCTAACCAGGAAACTCATAACCCATCTATCGCTAATACCTGCAGTAATTGTCTGTACCCAATTTTATTTAAGCAATAGTTTTAAATTGATAAACATGGTTTGCACAACAAAAGCTGGTACAAAATTTAGTATTGCAATACATAGCAACAGAGCAAACTTCAACAATACTTACATAGGCTGCTTGTCAGGTTATATTACTAAATAACCACATGTAACAGGACTTAGATAAGCATTGCCTCCTCCATTCTCCAGACTTCCTAACTACAGTAAGCTATGGGTGTTGGGTAAACTTTGTATTTATGCTAATTCTTCCCAGCCCCCAACCCTCTCTCCCAACCCCCTCCCTATAAAATCCCCCAGCTTTCCAGCCTCATGGTTGTTACCTCTGCCTCCTGCGTGAGATATGTATAGGCTCGGAGCTCTGCCATTAAACTACCTCTTGCTTTTGTAGCAAGAAGGTCTCTTGAGTTTCACTGGGTAACCCTGTGTCCCGAGACTCGAGTGGGGGTCCCTGAAAGGGGGTCCTACAATAGCTGTTCCAGGTGCAGAGACCACATGAACCTGTTGTTTTCACATGGCCATTCAGGACTCAGTACCTCACCCATCATCAGTTACTAGTGTATTCTCAGATCTTCAAAAAAAAAGGGTTAGGGATTAATAACCACCTCTTCCAGTCATGATGGAATTTTGCTGGCTAGATCTTGCACAGATCTAATGTATATAGTCTCAGCTTCTGTGAGTTCATGTGTGCAACTGTCCTGTCATATAAAACAAATACTGTTTTGCTACTGATATCCCCACCCTTTTACTCCTATAACTTTTCTGCCCCATTTTTAGCTATGATCTCTGAGCCTTGAAGAGAAAAGGTGTGATATTGGTGTCCCATCTAAGACTGAATACTCAACAGCCTTTTATTTCCTGACTGTTGAGTATTTGTAGATCTTTGCACAGAGTCTCAAGAGGCCTTAAGCCTAGATAAAGGAATACAGGCAGTTAATGGCTAATAAGAGAGGAAAATCAGTTTTCTCAAGCCACAAGGTTCATGATACATCATTTAATGCTAAGGAGTCATCCCTAAACACTTATATGTAAGTACAATACCAAAAGAAATCAGTAGGTTATGCAACATAACTCAAAGGATTCTATATATCCTCTGTATACTTGCCCAACCATGTTCTATTACTGTTCTATTAACTACTGTTCTATTAACAACAGCCAGGAAACAGAAATAGCCTGGATGTCTATAAATATATGAATTAACCCTTAATAAGAAAAATTGAATGCCAGTTCTAACTGTATAGAACTTTATTGGGTTGTATGGAACAGGGGTTTGGTTAATTTTGGTGTGTGCTATTTTTATTTATTTTCAAGATTTTTTAAATGATAAAGTTTATAAGATCAATTATAAGTGAAATTATAAAACATTCAGGTAAATGAATAAAGCTGGAAATAATCATCCTAAGTAAGGTAACCTAGACCCAGAAAGACCAACATTCATGTTTTATTTTTTTAAGGCAGAGATTTAATACATTGAACATTTTGATTTGTTAATACATACACCAAGATCTTTGGATACTGTTAGTTTTCTTCCTTTTTGTTGGATATTTTATATATTTACATTTCAAATCTTCATGTTATTTTATATGTGGGTGTTACATCTGAAATGTGTGTTTAAGTTAGAGTACCCATAGAAGTTAGAAAACCAATTAAGGAGTCATGGAGGAGAGCGGGTAAAGGGGTAGAGAAAGCTGGTGGAATGCAGGGTAAAAAGTAATAATGTAATAGGAAGGTTTAAGTGGGTTGTAATGGGAGGGATATTAAAGGAAGTATCCCAGTAAAATTAGTTAACCCTAAGAGCTTTGAAAATACCATATACAAACCTACTACTGTAGAAGCTTTCTGAGAGAGAGAGAGAGAGAGAGAGAGAGAGAGAGAGAGAGAGAGAGAGAGAGAGAGAGAGACAGAGAGACAGAGAGACAGAGACAGAGACAGAGACAGAGAGACAGAGAGAGACACAGAGAGAGAGGGAGAGGGAGAGAGAGAGGGAGAGGGAGAGGGAGAGGGAGAGGTGGGGAGGAGATAGATGAATGGGTTTTAATTGGAGTTACCTGGTAAAAGTAACTTCTTCTCAAATATACATTAGCAAATAAAAATCCAAGTAGCAGGTATGGGTTATCTCATTTTGAGTTGTTGGTCAATAGGTCAATAAACAGCCCCCAAATTACAGGCTATTTCTATCCATATAGTTACTGAAAACACCACATACTTGATGATAGGACCTGGAGAAATCAAGATGGTACTGACCTTGAAGATTCATCCCTACTCTCTACCTATCATAATGATAGAAGGTTTAATACATGCTGTGCTGGTCTTTGCTACTTTGTGGGTTCATCCTTTACTTATGCTGTCTTACCCCCTAACACTGGATAGAAAAATAAGGATAGAGGGGAGAGAGTAATTAGGAAAATTCCCAAATTTCTTTTTTTCTTCTTCTTTGACCATGGCTACTAACAAACCACAACCAATCTCCCTAAACAACCAACAATTATCCTACCTATCAGGGTTCTAACATTTATATACCTCTGAAAAGTTCCAAGAATTCCAAATGTTACACAATTGCAGGAACTATCTGTAGCTAGCAAACCACACTTCTGCTAGAGCTTGAGGCAGATCATGATCAGTTGCTGCAGACAATCTGAAGCAGCGCCACATCCCTACACCTGGGAGTAAAACGCACATACTTATAATATTCCGGTGTGCTTTTTAAATAAACAAAAATTCTAGAATTCTCAAAGAATGTCACTACAACATGCTACTTGGGGGAGAAATGTCATCAACATACTTAGCTGTATGTTAACACTGTGAGCTACAATAAAGACTGGTTAGTAAAGGATGTGTAGTAATAAATCAGTGGTACAAATGATATGGGGGTAACCAAGTCCTTTTGGGGTGAATTTCAAGCCCACTCAATAAGACAGACCTGAAATACAGTACAATTTGCTAGGCCAAAAGTCTATAAATCTTAGACCTATAGGTGAATCTAGTAATATCCTGTTAGTTCATATAGTATTAAATTACACCCTAAATTCTTACGTTTATACCCATAGATTACTGCCTCTCTCAACCTCTTCATGAGAGGTAATCTCAAATATCCTTATTTTGGGATTTGTGATAATTGTTTACTTTCTGGCATAATTCACTCCCATTGGGTGAAATTCTTATAATTGGAATATAAATGGAATATAAAAATTATATCTCTTCAATAATTGATTTTAATAGTATTGTTGTTTCCACTTACTAATACGTTCTTTTACTGTTCTGGCCTCATGCATTCATGTGATAGATAATTTGCCATATTCAAAGGTTTCATGCAACAAAGCACTGAGGTGTACTTGTGATCAAGCCCCAGGCAAGGCCACATATACTCTACCCAGTAGTGGGCATTTTGAACCTGGCATAGATTTTTTTCAATTAAGTGCTCAGTAGCCTTAATGTGCCAGATAAATCATCAAGCAAGTCCAAGAAACAGAGGACCCTTAAGTCATGTCTACATATGAGACTGAGACAAGCTGTAAGACAGTAGATAAATATACATTGTCATATCCTGATTGTTGTATAGTACTTTTTATACAGCAAATTGCTGACTAACATACACATTGCTGTCTAGAAGGAGAATACTTTTAACAATTACAGAAAGTAGCAAAGTGTCACCAGAACATGTACAGTCAGAGGCTAGAAAGATCTTAAATTCAATACTACAAAATGTTTACATCACCTCCATCAAGATCTTGATAACTTAGAAAATACTGACAGTGAAGTCTCAAAAGAAGCAGGAAGAATGTTCTCCAAAATCAGGGGGAAAGAGTCTTGTCAAGTGGCATAAAGCTAAGCAAATTTTGCAGGTCAATAAAACTAGTCATGAAAAATTACCTATTCAAGCAAACTGCTAAGGGTGTCCCTGGTTTCTTCTTGCCTCTTATGGTACATGCAAGAGATGATGAACTGGGGATTAATTAGTAAACAAGAAGTTACAGCAAATGACCGTCATGAGCTTTCTAGGAGTGATCAGAAAAATAAAAAGGTGATAACAGAGTGAGTGAGGACCTAGAAAATCCTCTTTCAAAGCTCAGAAGCTTAAGGCATCTTAATATCCTTCCACAAACCCCATATATTGGCTGGTTTTGTGTGTCAACTTGTTTGTGATAACACAAATGGGAGTTATCACAGACAGAGAAAGAAACCTCCCCTGAGGAAATGCCTCCATGAAATCCAGCTGTAAGGCATTTTCTCAACTAGCGATCAACTAGAGATAGGGTGTGAAGGCCTATTGTGGGTGGTGCCATCCCTGGGCTGGTAGACCTGGGTTCTATAAGAAAGCAGGCTGAGCAAGCCAGTGGAAGCAAGTCAATAAGTGACATCCCTCCACGGCCTCTGCATCAGCTCCTGCTTCCTGACATGCTTGAGTTTCAGTCCTGACTTCCTCTGGTGATGAACAGCAACTTGGAAGAATGAGCTGAAAAAACCCTTCCCTCCTCAAGTAGCTACTTGGTAACCATGTTTTGTGCAGAAATATAAACCCTAACTAAGATACCCTATCATTTCAAGCAACTCAGGGTATGGTGAAGGAACCCTTCAATGAAGCACAAGTCATGTTGAAAGCTGTAATTCATTGTCCCTAAACTCTGTCAGCCGAACCCAAAGTGGAAAAGGGTTTCTCCAGATCCATGGAGTGTGTCTTTTAAAATCTGCAAGGAAATCATAGCACTCAAGTACTGGTAAAATACATTGAAAAAAATCCAGTCAGGACAGAGGGGTACACAAGATTGAGGGTCCTCAGATAGCTTTCTCCTTGCGTGATACAAGCTGAGAAAATGTGAAGAAGTAAGGTCAACACAAGCACAGAACGGGTGAAGCCAGGACCACCAAAGCCACACCCTCGGCTGGAAACAGAATCAAGGAACATTCAACACTGGCTTAGCCCAATTTGAAAATTACTGTGATTGCTTTCTCACCAACCCTCTCCACATTCTGGAATCTGTAATTCCAGCACTCATTATCCTGTGGCCTGCTGCCCAGGGCAAGCTGTCTTGGTAGAACACTTGCTTCCCTAGCGACCCAGGTCTAGAGATGCAAAGCTGTGTCTCAGCTAACCTCCTCGACCAACTGCACTCACCCCTACCTGAACCTTGGACTTTAAACTAAGTTCTACAGTTGGTTTGCATTCTCAGGGAACAGGGTGTGTTTTTGTGCACTCAGAAAACATGACTACTTGGTGATCTGAGCACAGACCTGGTTAGATAGTCTCTATAACTTTGCCTCCTGCCATTAATGAAATCGAATCAGCCTGTCCTTTACACAGCTGGCTTCTAACCAGAATACTTCAGAGTTGAGCGAATGCAACTTCTCTGTTATTTATGATTCTGTCTTGCCATTTGGTCCTTTCTGTCTTTCTCTTTAGCACCTCTAATGGTTTTCTTAAAGAGTTTTATGAGTCCAGGAAATGAAATGGACCAGGGAAGACTGTCAGTTCAAAAATGAAAATGTTCACTCAGAAGATGAAATTCTACCAGTAAACACGAGTGTCTGGAAAGCAGATCCTTCACTTGTCATTCATTTAGATTGGCATCTGTAAATGATTTAGTAGTCAATACTATCAAGCACCTTTAGGAAGACGCTCAGGGAGAGAACACACGTGTACTATGCTGATGTTCATGACATGCGCTGTGAATTAAATAGCACAAAAGTGTTTATGCCTCTAACCCCAAAACAATCTCTACACTGCAAGAGATAAGACACATGCCTTTCATACACAACCGTATGTTTCACCATGTGTCAGACATTAAGACAGATAAAGCCCCTCCAACAGGAAGCAGACACCCTTTCTTGTTGGGTAAAGTTTTACTTTCCTTTGTATCTCCTTGCTGACTTTTAGATTATTTTTGTACGTTACTAGAAATGTTATCTTTCATGAGGTAAATTATTTTCCAGTAATTTGAAATCTTAGGCAGAATATGTTCATAAAATGCTTGCCCCATAAGTTCACTCCAATTACCTAAATTGCAAAGCTTGGGAGCTCAGATATGAAACCCAAATGAGAGAGCAATCAAAGCAAGGTTGCACTTTGGCCCAATTCCTTTGGGGTTGCTGTTGAAGAGGCAAGAAATAAAATATGTGCATATCCATGTCTAGCTTTTTGTGTCACCTACAGATTTGTGGCTCTATTGAGCACCTAGAAGAGGTTAAATGTGTTCTCTGAGCTGTGTTCCTTCAGTCAGGACTCTCTGTGACTCCACATTAAGTTCGTGATCATTTCATTAGCATCAGCGGTAAAACCAAAAATCAGAGATGAAGTACTATACCATAATATATTTTCTTACTATGAATACAAAGATGGAAGTGGTTCCTGTTAAGCTTTGAAGTTGTATTCTCTAAGTAGGTGGCAGAAACTTACATCCCCAGACAATGGCAGTTTGAGCAGGTGGCACTGGTGAGCTCTGGCCGGGTCCCTCAAGGGTGTAGAGGATGAAGAAATAAATTCCCTGGTCTCTCCTTCCCCCTTTCTTCCCTCTCTTCCTTTCCATCTCTTTCCACCTCATTTATCCTTCCATCTTCTACAATAGCATTATATAACAAGTATAACTTCATTAAACACTAGTCCCCTGTCCCTGGACTTCCCAACCTCAATAACCATGAGCTGTTAAAAGTCTGATTATCCTATGTTATGCAGTTGAGGTTTTTTATGAAATCAGCAGAAACATATTCAAATAGCTTCCTGTTATAATTATTTATTTCAGGGTCTGTATTTTTTTTTAAGAAGTAGCATGCTCCTTTGAATACAACTGACCCTGGGACATCAATGGCAAACTGGGAAATCTTGTCTCTGGAAACTTCCAAGGGTGTGAGTTGTGGTGGTGAGAGCAAGCAAGAAAGAGAGGTGGGGGGGGGGGGGAGGAAGGAGGGAGGGAGAGGGGGAAGACACCTGTCAGAGCCCAACAACTCCAAGAACATGTCAGTGTGATTAATGTTACAATAGATAGGAACACCAGGAGGCTGATGGAGGAAGAAGCGGCCCCCCTGTGAGTCTGTAGGAAGAGGACATGGGCAGTTTTCCAGAAGAACAGCTCAGGTTTCCCTTCTCCTTCCACAGCTACTGCAGTTTCACCCCTGACTTTAACATTCTGTGTGGGATTTTTATTCTTACCTCTTCTCCCATGTTTTGCTTTATTTTCTGCCCACTAATCCTCTTTTCAACAACACAGCCATCTCGTTGGCTTAGCTATCAGATTAAGCCGGTGGCAAATCCTAAAAACCCTGGCCATCTCTGCTGTGTCCTGAGGAGGTTGGAGATGTTAGTCCATGAGCTGGAGCAGGGCACTGGAGAGGAACAACAACAAAAAGGAGCTTAGGGAGCCAAAGGCTCAGAAAGAATGTCAGAACTGGCAGGGGAGGGCGTTCAGAGCATCCCGGGGGATGTGCTCTCTGTGGACGCGGACAGATGGTGGAAAGAAAAATTATATATAGACACACACATATATTTAAAAGCTGTAGAGCATGGCCCATGGAGATCGAGTAGGCTGACAATTAGCATACCATATTATCTATTATTTTTAGTTTGCAGATTCCTATTTATTTCTCTCAAGGAGTGCTCTTAGCATGCCACAGATTTTGAAATGAGGGACTCGGGGAAGGGTGGGTGAGATTAGGAGAGATCAGAGTGACTCAGTGGAAAACGATCGCAGATGCTGTGGCACAGTGCCATCCCATCTTTTTGGGCAGGCGCACAGACTGGCTAATGAAATTGTCTGGGACTTTGCCTGGGCTCCAGAGCTCCCGGCTCTAGGGACACCGTGGTGAGGCACAGCCATGGCTATTCCTTGCCTTCCACCTCACACATGGTTGCATGTACCCTGAGAGTCCTGAGGTTCGTGGACCATTTTCCTGGTTTCTGAGCTTGAGTATGCACGCATTTATCCCAGGAACCTTGTTTTCTATGCAAAGAGAAAGACTGATTATGATTTAAAAGTGTGTTGCATGAAATGAAAAACAAGTAGGAGAAACAATATCTCCTGTAATTTATGACCCCAAGTATCTTCTTCTTGTGTTTTGCTCAATGCTATAGCGTGGTGTACCAAGAGAGGAAATGCAGAGCTATGTATTGGTGTGATGACACTCAGGTTCATAACTAGCTAACATGAAGATGCGCAACTAAACCCACTGAAGAAAGATTGTGGGCTCCCAAGGCCCCTTTGAAATTTCAGTCTATGGATCCTCATGCTACTGTGGTCATTTCCACTATCTTGACTAATCTAACCAAATCAAAAGTGTAGGAAGAGTGACAGATGGGGCAAGCGCGGAAACTGTTGTCCATGCAGGATCCATGTTTATTGAAAGAATCGGTGAGACTGGTTTTATTTTCACTTCCTTTGGTACTCTTGTTCCCGTTAGCTTAATCACCCTCATTCTTTCTTTGCCAGAAATACCTCTGTCTCTTTCCTTCTCTCTCCAAAATCTCACACAGGCCCACATCAGTGTACCTTAATATGAATTAGTCAAACCATTCCAGCTAGATTTTCTTCTGTTTTTAAATCCAAACCAACTATTACAGAAAATCAATGATTTGAAATGTGTTTTATTAGTTGATTCATTGCCGTTGGAATCAGGAAGCCAATGAATGTGGAGTGAAGTCAGGATGTAAACACTGGGCATGAATGTAAGTGCTATGAATGTAAGGTGTAAGTGCCAAAGCAAACAGGCATGGGGTCTATGGACACAGCTAAGTTCTCAAAGAGCATGCCTTATAACCATGACATCAATCCCCAGAAGATGTGGACTGTTGTTCTGTGTGTTGCTTTTTTTTGTAAGTCAGGCTTATAGTATACATCCCAATGCAGGGATGGAAAGGTATTGAGAAGACAGTGGGCTGCTGACAAGTTAAATTTGTGAGTTCCAGGGCAGTGAGGATTATATCTCTAAAAAAATAAACAAGCAGACAAATGAATGATGAAAGAAAGAAAGAAAGAAAGAAAGATAGATAGATAGATAGATAGATAGATAGATAGATAGAAATAGTGGATAGCCTCTGAGTAATAATAGCCAAATCTATCCTCTGGGTTTCACACATGTACATGCACACGCGCGCGCACACACACACACACACACACACAGGCATATATACACATACAAACATTGCAACCCAAACACATACTACATACTACACACAAACAAACATAGATGCACATACATGCATATAAACACATAAAACACATATACAAATACACACACACATAAAAACACACTCATATACACATGCATTTATACACATACAAACACATATACAAGCACACATACACACACATAAAAACATACTCATATACACATGCATATGCACACATACAGATATTCATACAGAAATACATATACGTATGCATGCATATGTATACATACAAACATACATACACACAAAATATATATCCATATAGTTATTTGATTTATTTATTAACAAGTAAATCATGCAAATTATATATTTTGTTTATAATAACAGCAAATAAGTTCATATTTATTACATCTCTTACATGTTTGGATACTGAAAAACTTGGCACTCATAATCTTTTAAGTTTTACAAACTCTTTGAAGTAGTTCTATCAAGATACTAACAGCTCCATATGGTCTGTGAATTATATGTTGGGTATTCCCAGCTAACAGCTCAAATCAAAGGAACTAAAAGCAGGGAAGGTGGAGGAACGTCCTTTCAATTCAGCACCTCCTGATTCAGTTAAGGTCTGTTTCAAGAGACCTTAACCTCTCTGCGGTTTGTTTCCATACATTCATATTGTCAAACTTAATGCTCTCAAACTTCAAAGATGCTGGTTACATATTAACTTGTGGCTTTCTCACAACTTAGGGTTATATATATATATATATACATATATATATATATATACATATATATATATAAATATATATATATATATACATACATACATACACACACACACACACGTGTGTGTGTGTGTGTGTGTGTGTGTGTGTGTGTGTGTGTGTGCATCCATGTCCAGTAAGTAGCCCATCATCTCCTTTCCCTATTGGAAGCTACTGTGTCACATGACAATTTTATCTTAGACTTTCATTAAAAAGTAAGTGCAGTGTTTGCTTTATTCTTGGTTACAATGGTATTTGCACAAGTTGTACCTTAGTAAGAGATGTCATTGTGACAACCATTCAAAGAGAAGCCTAGTGGTGTCCCTAACATGGACTGAATTCTCATAGATCTTCAGCACACATCCAGATGCCAAGGAGTCAAATGATAGCACAAACAAATGAAAATTTCAGTAATGAAATATTCATTTTGGCAGAAAAACAAAAACAGAAGCAAGACACTCTACAGACCCCACTACTTACCAACCTCAAGGTTTCAGTCACTCTCTCAAGTTTGCGATCGAGAGAGAGAGAGAGAGAGAGAGAGAGAGAGAGAGAGAGAGAGAGAGAGAGAGAGAGAGAGAGAGACAGAGAGTCTTGACTCAGAAGTCAGTGACAGAAATGTTATTACCAGAAAGAGTTTGTTGACTTGCCATCTCTTAGAAGAAAACACCAAAAATGTATCCAGAACTATAGACCCAAAAGAGTGTTCCAACAATATATTTCTGTAGTAGATAATTTTGGCTGTTATATTTCAACAGCTTTCTATGAACAATGTGGAATACAGGAGTGGCATTTGTGGATGGGTGTTAAAGAACAATATCAAAAATCAACACACCTGTGAGGTATTACTAGGAAATAGATCTTGTTCAATGGTGCAGTGTTGTTTAGGGTCTCCCCTTTCTCCTCAGTTCTTCCTGAGACTAAGTCCCTCAGCAGTATGTTTTCAAAGATTTCCAGCTGAAGTTTCCAGAATTTTTTTTTTACTTTAAAAGGACTAATTCCCATGGAGACAGATTTGATACAGACAAAATCCGGACGTGATTAAGTGTGATGTTCAAAAGCAAAAGAAGCCCATTGATTGAATGGAGATCAGCCATGCCCTACTCTAAGTTAATCCATACTGAATATGACTGTATATTTTGGGCCATGTGTTGTACTAAATGACAAACAGCTTTTGAAAC
Organism: Micromys minutus; assembly: GCF_963924665.1. Classification (NCBI taxonomy): domain Eukaryota; kingdom Metazoa; phylum Chordata; class Mammalia; order Rodentia; family Muridae; genus Micromys; species Micromys minutus. Next base: position 63,844,621 of record NC_137975.1, on the reverse strand, counting down.
CACACTGTGGGTACAGGGCTATTGCACCCCTGGGTGGTGCTGCCGTTATCACTGTCTGTCTCTCAGTCTTCCTGCAACTTGCTTGTTGTGCAAACCGATACACATCTTATTCTTGACAATGGAAATAGCAATGCCATAAATCTCTACACAGTAAAACTGACACAGATGAGGATGCTTGCAGGTAACCATCAGACTGAGCATGGGGAACCCAGTGGAAGAGTTAGAGAAAGGGCTGAAGAAGTAAAAGGCGTTTGCAACCCCATATGTAATAGGAGGAGAAGCTCTTGGTCCTGTGAAGGCTTGTTTTCCCAGTGTAGGGAAATGGGAGGGTGTTGACTTGGGAGTGGGTCAGTGGGAGGGGGAGCATCCTCAAAGAAGCAGGGGGAGGGGGGATCAGAGTGGGAGAGGGGGAAACAGAGAAAGGGGATAACATTTGAAATGTAAATACATAACATATCAAATAAAATGCAAAAAAAAAAAAAAAAACCCTGAAATTGTAAGGAGACAGAGAAGGAAATGGTCTGACATACTATCTCTATAATAGAGCAAGCTGAGCAATGCCTGTAGTCTTTTCAAGCAAAGAACTCAAATGAAGATTTTTAAAAGTAGACTGAGAATTCTGTGAGTTTGCTTTCCACCATGGATTGGTTCTGATCAGATCAGTCTCTGACAGAATCGTGCAACTAATTATAACAGCTAATCATTGTAGACAACTTGATCGATCCAGTGAAACTGCCCCACAAGTCTGGACTTGTCTGTGTATGCATTTGTAGAGCTTTAACAGAGCTGAGGAGGAAGCCCCCTACAAGTAGGTGGCATCATTCCACTGAACTGAACAAAGAGTGACAGGGGAAACCCTGCTGAAGGCCAGTAGTCCCTACTCTTGATTTTCTGACCTTAGATGCAATGGGACCGCCTGCTTCTCATTCCTGCTGTCTTGTCTCCCCCACCACTGTGAAAGCTACCTTCTAACTGCAAGTCAAAGCAAACACTTTCTTCCTTGAGTTGTTTGTATAGTGGTCATGACAAAGTAATATACTAACATTAGGTTACCATGAAGTAGTTATGCTGCTATTGTTCCCATACATAGCTAAGTCCCCAAATTAATAATAATAAGAAGAAGAAGAAGAAGGAGGAGGAGGAGGAGGAGGAGGAAAGAAATTCCCTACTTTTCACATAGTCCAAGGTAATTCCTCAGAATTTTCTTAAAAAGTATGATGTACTGTCACCTGTGACCTCAGTTACCTTTCCTGTTCTGTCCCAGACAGAAGTCATTTTAGTGAGAAAAGGCTTATTCTGCCTCACAGCTGATGGTCAAGGTCTATCATAAAGTTTGGGGATGGGGCCTCAGAGATTCAGAAATTTGAGACAGCTTGCCCCCACACTCACAATTAAGAAACAAGGGAAGATGAATGTTTCTGATTAGTTCATGTTCTCCGTATTAAACAGTCCAGAATCTCTAGCCCCTGGAATAGTACCACCTTCTGTGATCAGGTTTCTTATGTCAGTTTACCAAATCAAGATAACCCTCCACAGGCATACCAGAGGCCCCTCTCCAGGTGACTGTAGATCTCATCAAGCTGACAATTGAGATTAGCAATCACAGCTGTTATTTCTTCTAAATTGTAAAGATCAGTTAGTTGACTCTGAAACGTGAATGACCTCTTCATAGAAATTAAAATCTTTTTTTAAAAAAAGAGGCTATTTATACGACCCTCTCTGCATCCCAGTAAAGAATCAACTCAGAAGCTCTTGAATGACAATTATAGGCCCTCAGGAAAATGAACTTTATTTGGAACGAAAACTATTCTACAGACATCTGGGTCTTCACTCTGAGGGGAATCATTAAGCCTGCTTATTATTTATGTGAAAGATCTATTCTCAGAAGGGGGAAAAAGAACTTCTCCAAAGTTTAGAGTTAAGTTTTTGAGCTTTAACAGCCACAGGGAGTCTAATAAATTCAACTGTTTAGCCAGAAAGCCGTGTTTATCATGTTCATTAGACAAATACCCCATTGTTACAACTTGGGGTTATTAGTACTTGATAAAAAATGAATAGTATGCTTGTTGTTAACAATGGAAATATGTGCTAATTATGTAATGAGTGTTCTAAGATACAACAGGAATCTCAGACCATGAAGGCTTTGGGAGTCCAGTTTTTATGATATCATATACATTTTTGACATAACAATTTTACTTAGTCTTTGAGAAATTCATACATGTATACAATATATTTTGATCACACTCATCCCTGCTCCTCCCCTCTAACTTTTGGGTCTTACTCACTTCTATATCCCAACTTTATATCCTTCCAGTTAATCCAGTTTCTTCTATCCATATATGTACAGGTAAGGGATCATTCACTGAAGCATGTTCAGTCTACAAGGCCCACATCCATAAAGGAAACTGACTTTTGCCCTTGAGCCTGTAATTCAGCTAGAAGCTAGGACTTATGTACTCCTTTACCACCCATTTTGGCTTGTTAACTGAGTCATTTTTCTGCAGGGCATCTGTTGGCAACCACAGCTACTGTATAATTTTTTTTTGAAGTCCAGTAGATTCTATTTTGACCCAGTTTCCCCAATACATAGCTCTAAAATCTTTCAGCACCCTTTTCTTGAGCTTTAGGAGAGTGATTATACTATGGACATGCCATTGATGACCAACCCTATACCCCCAGAGCCACTTTCCCTGTGCCCACTGACCAGTTATGAGTCTATAATCACTATGTATTGCATAATGATTCTTCTCTGATACCATGTCCATTGATTTAACACAACGCAAACTACACTTATCTTAGGGTTTGTATTTCTGCATACAACACCATGACCTAAAAGCAAGCTGGAGAGGGAAGGGCTTATTTACCTTACACTTTCACATTGCTGTTCATCACCAAAGGAAGTCAGAACAGAAACTCACAAAGGGCAGGAACTCAGAGACAGGAGCTGATGCAGAGATCATAGAGGAATGCTGCTTACCAGCTTGCTTCCCCTGGCTTGCTCAGCCTGCTTTCTTATAGAATCCAGGACAACCAGCCCAGGGATGGCACCACCCTCAATGGGCTGGGCCCTCTCACATTAATCACTAATTGAGAAAATGCCTTACAGCTGGATCTTATGGGGTATTTTCTCAAGGGAGCCTCCTTTCTCTGTGATACTCCAGCTTGTGTCAAGTAGACTTGCATATGTAGGTAGGAAGATTTTTGAGCTTCACTGAATCATGAGTTTAGACCTGCAAAACATATTTTGTTTAAACAGTGAATATTTTTTCCTTGTGTAATGGCAGATTGTATAATGAATACCAACTTTTACACTTGAGAATGATAAGAAATATCAGGAAACATGTTTTCAAAAATATGTCTGAGATCTGGGAATGCTGTAGCACAGTAGAAACTGTGATCCATGAAGTAATATAAGAAGACACTTAGCATATGGGAGATATTTCCAGTGTCTACCACATCCTGAAGTGGAAGGTAAGGGGCTAGCTAGCACAATGAATGGTGACTGTAGTAAGTTTCTGAAATCTTGGCTCCAGATCAACCTAAGAAGAAAAATTTGTCTGTTCATCCCCTTTGTTTGGTTTTTGAATAATTCCACATGTACACAATGATACATCACTCCTCACTCACCAGTCCAGTAATGCCCAGTAACCTCCAACGTATCTTCCTTCCATTTTCATGATCTTTTTAAATGTATTTGTTTTTCCAACTACTTTTGGCCCACATGCAAACAGGCATGAGGTAACCCCCTTGGACATGGATAACCTATCAATATCCATGCCTCCAACGAAAAGTGATTCTACCTCACTAGCCATGACCTGCCAATCCTACTTCAGCAATGGATGGGGGGATTCCATGCTGGGGTTTTTTAACTGCCATGATCTTGTGGGAGGCAGAACATATTTTAGATTTTGCTGGCCATACTTCTCAGTGTCTAATACTGAGTCCTACTTCTATACCTCAAAATTAGCCATCGGCAACACATTAATGAATGCTATTGTATTCCACACAACCTTAATCAAACACAATTTCCCTCAAGATATGACTAACAATCACTTTGTTGACCCCTGCTTTAAAGAGTGGGTAACCCTGAACTTTACTAAGCTAAAAAAAAAAAGTAGTTTAATCTCAAGTTACAATGCTCATTTTAATTATATGAGATCCAAGTTATAATTTTAGCATTCAGAGCCACCTTTAGATATAGATTTTGGTCTCAAGGGGGGCAATTATAGCATGCTAGACCTCAAATTACCTACAGAACTGTTCATGTAATTCTTCCACTCAACAAGTCAAAAACAAACTGAGAAGAAAATATGGTAAGTGGATACATAAATGCAATTCAACAAAAACAATTTCTCAAGGCTTGTTTAATTAGCGCCTAGTATCAGTATCAAGACAAGAAACTCAGGAAATCTGAAGTAGCCTCATTCAGTAAGTCCTGCCTCAAAAAATAATGTGGAGAAAATTTGTAAAAGACCCTGGATGATGCATTTTGTCCTGCCAGTATAAACACATAGACACAGATACATTTACATACATACATACATACATACATACATACACACATATACACACACACACATACACACATACAAACACACACACACACAGAGACAGAGATAGACAGAGAAAGCCAATCATCTCAACAACAACAAAGGAAAGTGTCATTAATTTTAGAAAGAAATTTCCTTACAGGATAAGGAAAGGACTAGTCATAAAATGAATAATTGGACAGACAATAGAAACCTTGAGCTTACTCATGCAATTGCCACCATGTGAAAACTTGTTTGGTAGGTCTGGCGGGGAGCACAGCTACTCAACTGGGTACATACCTCTGGGAAGAACACATCTGGAATGGTGAAGGAGGAATGAATTTCTACCTAACCAGCCAAATTAGCAGAATCAACTAATTATTCATAAAGAAGTTTAGTTAAAATAACAAATAATCATGCAACACTCAGCAGAATGCTTAATATGTAAAATGCTGGCAAGACATTAAAATTATAGACATTCAACACATACTGCAAGGAAATAAAATTTATTACTAACATATCCAATAGCAGTCTGTCATAACAAATTTCATTTAAGTATATATATATGCTTCATCACAGAGCAATCTACTCTTACTTATTGCCAAAATAAATTTGTTAAAAATGCACTAAGAGATATGTCATATGTCATAACCACACTGAAGGTCATACACAAAACCTACATGCTTTCAAAAATATGTAACTGTATAAACAAATTGATTATAACATGAATAACACAGACTTATACATGCACTAATTCATGAGTGTTGGTTTATGTATAAGAGAGAACACAAAATAAAATTTACTGTGTGATATTGGTCAGTGGGTTTTAATTTTTTTAATTCTTTGTGTTGAATATTTGTTGTGTTTTACATGCGTCTAGAAATAAAATACAAGTTTATAATTTCACTATTTTCTCTGTCCTTCTCTAAGATAGCATCTAACAAGAAAAAACTCATCTTATCTGGAGTTTAAGAAGTTAAATCATTGAAGTTATTAAAGAAGGTGGGGAGAAACAGAAGTCAAACGAAGATATTATCTGAAGAGCCATCTGAATTCTGGAATCTCTGAGTCTACATGATCAGTGTAGTGTAAGTTAAAGAACAAAAGATCTAAGGTCCAAACAACAGAAGCATTGTCGAGTGCAAAAAATTATTACTAAAAATTAGATTTGATAGGATGAAGAGATGACTTGTAAAATAAAAAAAAAATTTGTTGTACACACATGAGGTCTTGAACTGTGATCTCAAGAGTCCTTAAGAAACCAGGCATGGGAGGGCATGTCTGTCATCCCAACACTGAAGAGATGGAGACAAGAGATACTTGTAGCTTACTGGATAGCAAATCTTGCCAAATCTGTGAAAGGCAGGTTCAATCAGAGACCTTGTCTCAAAACCCTTTGTGGAGAAGGATAGAGGAAGGCATCCAACATCAAGTTCTTGTACCCACAGACATGCCCATGAACTTGCATGTGAACAACCACACGTGCAAAACTGTTCATCTACTACCCACCTATACACATTAGACTCAAAGTTACACCATAAGAACTTTATACAGGAAACCTTAAGACATGGGTTTTAAATAGGCAGGTGTTTGTTTCCTCTATGTGGGCAAATGGACTAAACAAGGCTGCATATAGAAAGACCAGCTTTACAAACCTGAGTCATCTGAGCAAGAGTGTGACTGAGAGTATTGCTTTGCCCATGGAAAACTCGGCCACCTCTAAATTAAAATGTGCCACAAGCCAGAAGCAATCTTTTGATTCTCTCTTTGTTGTGGCAGTTGTTTTGAACTACAATGGCCGTTATTGGGTCATATATTTGAATTTTTGTTTGCCAGGTGGTAGAACTGTTTGGAGATAGTTAATGTGCCAAAACATTAATGAACCCCAAAACACTAGTCAGATGCAATAACTCCAGGTCATTATCCACAAGCTTGGGATTTACCTCATTGTTGACACATAGGATGGTTCCAGTGGACCCCAAACATTCACTAGGACTATATTTTATTGAAAAACACAAGCAAAGGGGTGTGTTTCTAGCCTGACAAGCATCTAATTGGGGTGCTACTGTGGCCTTTAGCATAATTGTCTGATGCTGGGAGCCAAACCATAAACTTCTGCTTTCCTCCTAATGGGTGGTCATTAGGCAGGGGCAGGTTTGTAAGCTGGAGGTACAGTTTTCTTGAGGAATAACTGGAAACCAGTGCTAGACACTGGATTTGTTAGGGTAATAACCTGAAGACAGAGGTCTTGTTTAGGGGTAGCTTGGAAACTGGAGCTAGGTACTGGCCTGTTTGTTTATTTGAGTTTAAACTTAAGTCAGGTTTTCTAAGACAGAGTTTAACACTACCCCCCAATTGGTTTCTCATTAGAAGGTATGTCCTCATTGGGGAGGGGGTGTTGCTAGTGCTGGACTTTGAGGTTTCAAAGTACTGAAGACATTTCAAGCTAGTTTTCCCCAACCTCCTGCTTGTGATCTGAGATGTATGTTTTCAGCAGGTCCTGCCTCTGTGTCTTTGCTCTGATCTCACTGACTCTATTATTCTGGAATGTAAGCCCAAATAAATTATTTCTTTTATAATTTGTCTTGGTCACAGTGCTTTATCACAATGATAGAAAAATAACTAACACAGTAGTAAAAGTGGTGAGTGTGTTTCTATGTGTATGTGTGCAGTCATGTTCCCATGTGTGTATCTGTGTGCAAAAGTGCAACTTGTACATATGTGAATGTACATGTGGAGACATGAGGTGAACATCATATGTGTTCCTCAGGAGGTATTTAATCATGTTTTTAGAGATGGGATCTCTTACTTTTTCATGAAATGCACCAGTTTGGCTCTGCTGCCTGATCATCCAACTACTTCAATTCAGGGCTGGGAGGTGACTCCATGGTAGAAATGTTGAGCACCATGTAAAGACTATGTGTTTGATCCCCAGTACTATAAAAAATTGTTTAACAAATAAAAAAAATCCAACTTATATCATCATGAAAGTATCAGGAAATCAAACACAACATATTACCTGAGTGACTTAATTTTTCATAGTGAGTAGTCTATAATTTAATTTCAGGATTTATGGAAATTTTAAGAGAACAATCATGGAGCAGATGAGGTAAAACTTTTTAAAGGTCCTGCTATTTATTTTTGTGCTTCACACCCCCCCCCCACCCCCACAGTTTTAATGAAACCACCTTTATTTAGCTCTCTGGGTTTGGTTGGACTAATCCCATGCCACCCAACCTTTGCCCATTTAAGAACAAAAGATTCAGAAAGTTCTGAGTGTATTTTAGATCAGAAATTAAGATTTTACTGTAGAATACATTTGCATTTTGCTTGAGCTGGAACCCTCCAGGGAGTTTTGTGAAGTTCTTATCAGAGTAGTAACTCTGTAAATCTGAAGTGTTAGCTGCTGACGTTGACAGACTTTTCCCCATGAGGTTTGGATTTTATGTGAGGAATTCTAAATGCCTTATAACAAAAATTTAAGATATTTGTTATAACACTATTTAAATACTTAAAATTTAAAGATGAATTATAACCATTTTATTGACATTTTCTAAATTGAACTATTGAGTCAAGATGTCTCAGCTAAAGCTGAGGTTAAGCAGTAAGGTGAAGGTTCTGTTATGGGGTTCAGTGGTTTGAACTTTCCTGTAGTCTCCAAACTGTCCTCAGAAAAATAGTAGTCATAAGGGGCTAAACTCTGGCATATTTATTCAAATATATTCCACTCTGACATATAAAAATCATGATTTTCCTTAATATATGAAAACTAAGATCATCTCTTTTCCTGGGATGCACAAATCTATAGCAGGAGAGATGCTGAGTTTGGGGTCTAAGGCACTTGAGTACTGATCTCAACTTTCAGCAAGTTAAATCCCCTAAGGCAAAGATCTAAATCTGACAGCTGGGCAGTAGAGATGATAAGAAGTTAGGTAATGGCTAATTCAGCATGGTCAGCATTCAGGTCTGGAAAGAGAACACATGGAAGTTTCACCTTCATTAAGGCTTTGCAAGATGGCTGTCATGGGACACAATCCCTATCCCAGGTGTGTTGTAAAGATAGTCTACCACAGAACGGGTCATTTTTGATATTTTGTCAAAATTCCTCTCTGTGTGAGTGCATTATGCTAGATATGTTACAATAACTAATTAATCTTAATGGACTTAATATAGGTTGTATAAGCCTAATGGCGTTTTGATAGGTATGTTTAAAATCAGTATTTTAGTTTTGCTCCTATTTTACTTTTGTTTATGAATATTTACATAATTGTGTTTGTATACCACATGTTTATGGGTGCCCACACAGACCAGAAGATGACATCAGGCCCTTGAAGTTCTAGGCAGTTGTAAGTCACTTGGTGTTGGTTCTGGTAACTGAACTTCTGTCCTGTGCTATAACAGTGAATACTCTTAGTTGCTGAGCCATCGCTCCTGGTTTGATTCACTCAGATGTGTGCCCATGCTTAATTGTATTAATCTTAATATTAGTACACATTTTAATGAAATGCTTTTTCTACCCCTTCTTAGAATAAAATATGAATTTTACCTTAGAGTTTTAGCATATGTATTTATGCAAGCAAGCATTTTTCTAAAGAGAGCATGTATACATGTATTTCAAGTTGTAAGATGCTCACTGTGTAATATTTGAAGACAATGTAACGGAATATGACATGAGTTTTAAAATAAAAATATTTGAAGTATAAATAAGACAATGATAATGGGAGGATGTTGGAATAAAATGAGGGGCTTCAAAAGTGCCAAACCTCAATCAGTGGTGGACAGAGCAGAACTGAGAAAACCATACATGGAGAAAAAGTCACAAAGCACCATAGGGAAGAGACTAATGGAGGATTGTGGGAAGTAGAAGGGTGTGTCTGTGGGGCCAATGAGAGAGCTAGGTTGGTAAAGATGCTCCCTGTCAAGCCTGTTGACCCGAGTTCCATTCCTGGTCTTCACATTGTAGAGAGAACCAACTCTATCAAATTTTTCTGAGGCCATAAATTCATTTAGCACACATCTGCATTCATTCAGACACACACACATACACACACACACACACACACACACACACACACACCACATACAAACAGGCATACACACACACAAAACAGAAAAGCTGTAATAAAGAAAAGCTTCATGAGAAAAGGATGAAAGCCAGATTGCAAATTAGTAATATATAGACCAATGCTGCCTATAAATATGATAAGAGCCGAGTAGTTTAGGAGTGTGACATACATCAGTGTTAAATGCATCCTTTGCAAATGTAAACCACTGAGGATTTCACCATAGGAAACTTATTATCAGAAGGTAGAATCTAGATTATAATTTAATAACTGATTCAAACTCAAAAACTAATAAAACTATCAAATTGAATAGCAAAACCTATTAGATGCAGACATTAGGATAAAATTTAAAGATATTTTAAAATAATTATTAAATAATAGTAGATAATTGCAACATACTTTATTTAAATTAATAGGACAAGAACGGACATAACTTCACTACATAAACAAAAACTCTGGTACTATAGAAGTTTTGTGTATCTCAAAAAAGATAAAAATACTGTATTTAAGGACTTTACTGTCTCCAAAAGATACAGATAATCAAGTAATCCCAATGAAAATTAAGTTTTATTTGATGAAACAGAAATCCAGTTAAAATGTGAAAGAACAAATAAAGAAAAAGAAAATATTACACACAAATATTTTGGTCTTCAGTGAGGTTAAAAAGTTAGAAAAAACATTCAATAAATATTAATAAATCTGTGAGCTTATTAGGTATTGTTAAATATTAAATTAAATTTAAATATTAAGTATGTATTAAATAGTAATACAGCTTTATGACTTCTGTAGATAAGACAGAATAGGCTTGCATCTCTGTAGTACAGTCTAGTCTCACAACACTTCATACCTAAACATAAAGAAAAGAAACCCTCCTCAACCCTTGGCTACTTTTCTATTGAGAGAAATCAAAGCCATACAGCATATCACATGCCGGCATCAATTATTTTGTATTTACTTCTGTGCCTCCACCCAAAATGCAATAAATAGTCCTATACTGAATCCTGTGATTAGCTCACATGTCACCATGATCTTAAAGTCTTCTAGACAAGAAAGCAGTCCCAAAGGAATAAGCAAGCCTTCTTGTCTGCTTCATCCTGATTTGACAATTCGGAGCAACAGTAATCAGAATGAAAAGACTGTTTTAAGCCATTTGAATGTAGGATAATTTATTAGAGAGCCATAGAAATTGCAACAGTACCTGAACATCCCAGTAGATATTTCTGAAGTTGATAGCTTTTTTTTCATTATCAAAAACAATCTAGAGATAAGGAAAAAGGAGAATTATTAAGTCACACATAGGTAAGAACAGCAGTAGTCCCTTTTGGCTGGTTTTAGAGATCTCAAAGTAGCTATTATCAACAGAACACGTAAAGTGTGTTTAAGCAATGTCAAATTATAATTTGACAATTATATAGTATACATGAAATTATTTTTTTAACATGCCCTTGTGTGTGTGTGTGTGTGTGTGTGTGTGTACATATATGTGTGTGTGTAGATGTTAAGAGAACTCTTGGGAGTCATTTCTTTCCCTCCACTGTTGATTATGTAGATTGAACTCAGGCCAGCAGGCATGGCCACAAGTCCCTTTACCCACCGAGCCATCCATCACCCTAAAAAAACCTTACTAAGATGGGGGAAAAAAATGAATGGTGACCAATCATGAATGTGGCTGAATCTCAGAGTCACTCTCTTGTGCAAAAGAACTTAGATAAAGGTAGGGCCTCATCAAAGGGTCCCTATCAGAGAAGATTGGGTACATTCAAGGTTGTGTAGCTTTAGATGTGACCCTAATTGAAAAGGCTTAGAGAAGGAAGAAATTCCCATTGTGTAAATCAGCATCACTCTTACTCTCAAGGTGAAGGGAATATGGGGGAAAGTAAGAGATTTTTGTAAGGATGGCAATGCTCTATATTTTGATTTGAATCCCTGCGAAATATTTGGAATTGATTTTCAAGCCACGGACTTACACTCCTTCTACTTTATGTTTGCAGTTATACATCATATTTTTTTCCAATGCACACTTTTGTAATTTCTAAATTTCTTTCTAGGAAACCTAATTAGAGTTAACTGTCTTTATAGTTCTATATTTCTTTTTGCTTTTATTTTCTTTTTAAATTTTTAATCATGCAAACCTCAAGCTTCTAAAGCAGAGTGGAAATTCAGTCACTTCTGAACTATCTCATCACAAGGCAATGGGGTTTTATGTGGCAGAATCCAACGTGGCAGCGTTTATGGAATCCTCAGAACAAATGAAGACATACGCTCCCATTTGGCAATACTTACATACAGCAATTACTTAGTATTAGCTGATCTAAGCATTTGATCTAATGAAAGTGAATTTTCCAGATCAAGTCAGTCATTCTGCATGGCAGTGATTTAGATCGCTTCCTTACCTACACATCTCAAATTAGCACAGTTGTGGTTAGATGCTCTGTATAGCAAGCGTTCTGTATTTTTTAATGTCTATCACATTACTGTCTGAAGCCTCTTTTTATATGTTACTCGTATATAAATAACTAAGAACCCATTTAATGTTGATGGGTTGTCTGGTCCTTTAAGATCCTGGATATGGATTATGAGATTGTATTTAAAAAGTGGGGTGATTCTAAATTCAAAATGATAAAGTATTTGGGAAATGAAAAATATCCATATAGGAATTTATACCTCAAAAGTGTTTTCTTTCATTTTATTTTTTTTTCAACATGGAGATGACATTTGAAAGGGAAATTCAAGTTTACAGGTAAAGACATCTAGTTAATGCAAACCCTGCTGGGTGGGTGTCTGGAAAGGGTGTTTGCTCTGGCGTAGGTCATGTCAAGAATAGGCAAATATCCAAATACCGTCATCATCTCCCAGACGCTAGTTTGAAGGCTCGAGGGGCTATGTACTCAGTATGCAACCAAGGAAGAGGCTGCCTCTGGTTCATGAGTCTTAAGATTACATTAACATAATTTCATTCATAGTGTTCACTAGAAATAAGATGTATCATACCCATGACAGGAAAGAGACAATGTATACAGCTAGTTCCTCCCAATTTAAACTCGCTTTTCTAGAGGCAGGATGCTAAGACATCGACCTATACAAAATGCACAATGCCCAGGAAGTAAAGAATGAGGATGGTTAGGAAGTCAGGAGATACACAAGGCACTCTTCCGGCTTGGAAAAGAGTAACAATTGCTAAGAGGAGACACTGAATCTGGTTGAAGGCCGTGAAATTCACGCTGAGAGCTTGAGGCTTGCAGCCTTGGTGAGTCACAGCCGGGCAGCTGTGCTTTTTAGTGACACAGCTGCCTGTGACTCATCTGTATTCCTGTGAGTATCCACACTCAGCTCTCGGCTTCTCTTAGCCACACGTGAGTAGAATAACTTCTTTGGCTGCTGTAAGTGCACTGTGTGTGGGGAATGCATGTCTCTTCATGTCTCCCCGGAAAAAGCTACACTATACAGGCTCAGCTATATACTATAAAGTTATTTTTTTAAATATCATTACTAGTATGCACTATTATACCAAGCACACACTCAGGGTCTCATGATTGAACTCTAGGCCAAAACAGATATCTTTTAGAGATAGGTCAGTAGATCAATTTAAACAATTAACCATTTCAAACCTAACCACTTAGGCGTTTGGTGATTAACATTATTGTAAATCAGACATAGGAATTAAAAATATTTCCTATTCTCTCTGAAGAAGATTATGTGACTGACTTATTAGATATAGTCATTGCTCCATCATCTTCAAATGTCCCTAGCTTCAGAATTAGGCTGGCTGCCTCTACTGTAGCCAATTCATATGCAATTTTATATTATATTTATTGTGAACCACAACTCCCACTGGTCTACTTTGCAAAAATACTTTTTACTTGGAAGGAAGAGAGTACATTCTAATGTTGATGTTTTGAGCTAACTAAATAGGATATTTACTCAGTATTCCAATGACAGTGTGCCTTGTGAATTTAGCATGATGTCCCATGAAGGCCAATACAAAGAAATAAACATGTTTCTGATTACCAAGTACAACTTAACATGTACCTGAATTAATATTTTAAGAGGCATGTAATAGAAATTCTTAAACTGAGAATTCAAAACACAAGACAGGACATTGGCTTAGTGATTCACTGAAGGGTAGAAAGATAAAACGCAGACATTGCCTTTCATGAGGAACAGAGCACCTGGAACAGAAACAAACCTTCCACACTGAGCACAGTGTTCTCAAAACAATCATGTCACTTTGGTGTGAGAACTCACTATACGCTTTAGAGATTACAGCCTACAGCTTTGGCCAAATGGAGATAGAATGGGTCTGCATCTTCTCTTCAGATTTTTAAACATAAAGCTTTGGAAAATTTGTAAATTTGGTACCAAAACTCCTTCAGTGGGGAACGTGTCACTCCTGTGAAGATAGAATGACAGAGACCCTTTTATCCCCATGCCTCAGACAATTGGTCAGAATTGATAGGTGACTGTGGTTTTTAAGATGTCCACCAACAGACAGTGAAAGCCACTGATCCTGGGATACATGGTGCTAACAAGCTGAGTCCCATTACTGTCTCAGACAGAAAATGGAGAGGGCTAAGAGGGACTTTTTTTCCCTTGAGGAATGCAAGACAGTAGTTTGCCTGGGTGGGTAGCTCCTGAAGTGAGTGACCCCAGGTTCTTCAGGACTCCTTTTGAGAATCTTATAGGAACACAAGAGTATGCTAGGGCACGCCCATTTAGCAATCTTGAATGGAGAATGTGGAAACATGAGGATTAGAAGTTCAAGGTCATCATCAGCAACATAGGTTATGTCAGTTCAAGGCCAGGCAGAGCTTTGTGGCTCAAAAAACAAAAGGGCAAACTAAGCTATAAGAGAAACAAAGTATCTTAGCTCCTGTTTCTGACAAGTAAGCAGCTCCTAGACCAGGTCCATACCGTCTCCAACCAACTGAATTCAGATGCACACAGAATGCAACAAGACAAACAACCCAAGATAGAGAACAACATGTCTCTCCAAAATGACTAGTCCCACAGTAATGGGCCTTAACAAGAATGACATCAGGGGACTCTCAGAAAAGGGGGCCTTCAAGAAGTGATTGTAACTATATGTTCAGTTCTAAGAAGACAGTGAAACAGAGACAGAGACAGGCAGACAGTAGTAAAACAGCTCATGATATCTCTTCCTCAGAAACTCCTCACTGTCTGGGAGGTTATTTAAGCAATCCCTGCCAGCTTGAAAAGCAACCAGTGATGTGCCTACTTATTGAAAATAGCAGCAAAATTGCTGTCAATCACCAAAAACTTTTGAAACACCTGCCATTTTAGAAAACACATCTCCATGATTATGTATACTAGTTCATTCCTCTCAAGATTTTGTAGATAAGAAAAAAAAAAAAAGGTGCCTGCAAGATCAAGTGAAGAAAGGCCCAATGTTGTCACTAATTTTTGTTTCCCTTCATGCTTCCCGTATTGTTACTTTTTCTAAGAGGAGAAAGTCATTTGTTGACCTCATTGAGGACAAGATCAGTTTCTATCCAAGCCCATCTTGTTGAATTGGTGAGCTTATTGGGGTTTATACAAGAGCACAGGGAAAGTGGTATTCACAGGAACATGGTTGGAGGTTAGTCACAGGAGCATGATGGAAGGGTCACTTATAGGAACTTAGGTAAGGGGTCACTTACTGAAGCATGGGTATATATAACATGTATATCTGTGGGTATATATGAAATGCTTATATATGTGAATATATTCATATATACTCATACTTTGACTACATATTAAGAGTTTGTACATGAGTGTCTTTCTCATTAGGCCTAGCTGACCTGGAACACACATTAACCCTCTTGCCTAAGCTTTCTGACGTAGGGATTTGCAGACATGTAGCATGGCACCATGGCCAGAAAAATGTGTATTTGCATTCCGAGTTTTCAACCAATTATTTTACTTGATTCATATTTAGCCTGTGACAAAAATAATAAAAGCAAGCTCACCTTTTATTTATTTAAAAATAATTTGTGGATATATTTTATTTTCATTTTAAATGATATTCCCTTTCCGGGTTTCTGCTCCATAAACACCCTATCCCATGCTTCTAAGAAAATGCTACCCTACCAACCCACTCACCCTCTCCCACCTTCTCCACCCTGACATTCCCCTACACTGGGGAATTGAGCCTTGGCAGGGCCAAGGTCTTCCCTTCCCATTGATGCCCAACAAGACTTCCCTCTGCTACATATGCAGGTGGAGCTATGGTTCAGTCCATATGTAATCTTTGAATAATGATTTAGTCTTTGGCAGCTGCTTGATGTTGTTCTTATGGGGTTGCAAACCCCTTCAACTCCTTCAATTCTTCCTCTAACTCCTCCATTGTGAACCCTTTTCTCAGTTCAGTGGCTGGCTATGAGCATCTGCCTCTGTATTTGTCAGGCTCTGGCAGAGCTTCTCATTAGACAACTATATCAGGCTCCTGTCAGCAGGTATTTCTTAACATCAGCAGTATTGCCTGGGTTTGGGTGGCTGTATATGAGCTGGATCCCCAGGTGGGGAAGTTTCTGGATGGCCTTTCCTTCAGTCTTTGCTCCAGACTTTGTCTCTGTCTTTTCTTCTGTGAATATTTTTGTTTTCCTGTCTAAGAAGGACTGAAGCATCTACACTTTGGTCACCCTTCTTCTTGAGCTTCATGTAGTCTGTGAATTTTTTCTTGGGTACTCTTAGTTGGGGGATAATATCCACTTATCAGTGAATACATACTATGTGTCCATGTGTGTGCTTTTTGTGACTGGGTTACTTCACTCAGTATATTTGCTAATTCCATCCATTTGCCTAAGAATTACATGAAGTCATTTTTTTTGATAACCAAGTAGTACTTTATTGTATAAATGTACCACAATTTCTGTATCCATTCCTTTGTTGCAGGACATCTGGGTTCTCTCCAGCTTCTGGCTATTATAAATAAGGCTGCTGTGAACACAGTGGAGAGTATGTCCTTGTTATATGTTGGAGCATCTTTTGTGCCTTTTTTCCAGTAGGAAGAGTCTCATATAACTTCTCTCTTCCTCTACCTCTACGTGCTGGGATGACAGGCATTTCCCACCGTGTCTGGGTTCTCTGGTGCTTGGGATTGAATTGAAGGTTTCATGCATACTAGGCCAGAACTCTTCTAAGTGAGCTATATCCCTAGCACCTAATGAAAAATTTAAAGTAAAGACTTATGCACAGAGACAGACTGATTCACACAAGCACACACACACACACACACACACACACACACACACACACACTTACTTTACACAGCGATACTGTATAAACTATATACAGCAGTACAGAATATTAATATTAAGGAAAGTATGTATAGGGCACTGCTACATTTTACTTTGATACACTGATGTTATATCCAATTGCATCAAGAGTTCTTGACTGTATTCCTCATTATTTCAGTCTACTGTTGGCAGCTACAACTCTTGATCTATACAATACAGACATCAATCAGAAGTATCCATGCAACACCAATAACCCCATCAGGATGAACTCAAGACATGAGGAAAACTACTTATGCAAGTTCTACTAGATCACCCAAGTCAATAAAATCTCTTAGGGACTTTTTTTGTTGATTAATTTCTTTGTTTTTATTTGTGACAAGGTCTACCTATATGTGCCCAGTTGTCCTGGCCCACAACTTTCTATGTAGACCAGACTTTCCTTAGACCACATGTTGATCATCTTGTTTCTGTCCAAGTACAGGGGTTACAGGTATGAGATATCAGGTCTGCCCCCCCCAAAATACTAGTTTTAAAAGCGTATTGTTTATCTTTACAACAGACTTGAGGGCCCTTGGATTTATAGAAGGTATTTTTGCACTGTGTTGATTGGACTTAACTTTGCTGTAACAAACACCTGAAAGGAACAATGTTAAGGAGGAGGGATGTTGGTGCTCATAGTTTTAGAGACTTGCCAATTCTGGGCTAGTGTATAATGAAGAAGGATTAGAGAAAGGGCAGGAGAGATGGGTTACTATAACTACTGACAAAACTGTTTACCCCTCTTGTGAACAACCTAGGTTAGTTTCTTGCACCCATGTCAAGCTGCTAAAAAGGGGCTGTAATTCTATGCCCAGGGCACCTGAATCCCCTGATCTACAAACCTTTCTATACACATGTGCAGACTCTCTCTCTCTCTCTCTCTCTCTCTCTCTCTCTCTCTCTCTCTCTCTCTCTCACACACACACACACACACACACACACACACAAACACAAACTCACACACAGACACAGAAATAATAAAGACAAGCATTTAAAAGGAGTGTGGAAGAACAAAGCTCACCCTCTCATGACAAGAAACAGAAAGAAGAACAAAGAAAGAACCAGGGACAAGATACTTCCTGAAGACATACCATAGGGTTTATTCCAAGTGTGAGTCCATGTCAGATGTCTTCCTGTGATCCTGTAGCATGAGATCAAATGCCACAGATGGAAGTTGAGCCTAAAATTCAAGGGAGCAGTCTTTGATGTTATGAATTCCAATAACATCACCATTCCTTGGGTCAAGTTTCTACTATGCAAGACAACTGCTTTTTAAATCAAATGTTAAAGATTTTCTGTTAAAATAATTTCTCCCCCGTTATACATTAAGCTCTGTGCACTGTGTTTAAATGAGGTAGGTGAAGAGAATGTCCTTTTTGAGTGGATTGTGTCTGTAGATAACACAAAGCTATCCTCCTAACAGACAGGCATTCTGCCAGCAGTAAAAAGAAAATACATCAGGCTGACAGAACGTGAGTTGAATAATAGATGTGGGAGTGAGCAGCATATTCCTTCTCTAAGTGTATAGTTCTAAACTAGTTTTGAGAAAACAGGGGAAAAAAACTATATGCAGTTGTGTTCAGTTGCTGTCAGATTCAGACAGGTAGATGCTTGAGTCAGGAATCCATTAAATTTCTGTTGCTTTTCTTCTTTTATTTAAACAAAGGCTTTTTACAAAAGTTTTCCCATTAGATAACAAACAATAACTAAAAATACTTTAAATGCAGTACAAGCATATTTTCTTCTTACCTATACAATTTGTTGTGAGAAGCAAAGATAATTACAATGGATCAAATGTCTACTAAGGGCCAGGAGCTACATTAGATGGTAAACATATTCTGTCAGTTGGTGCATGTAATGAACCTTTTAGGGAAGTATTTTATTGTCTCCAGCACATATAAGGAAACAGGCTTCGTGTATCCAGACTGCGCTACTCTGCTTAAGAGTTCCATGTATCCAGGATGTCAATTCCTTCTGAGTCCAGCAGAAAACAGCAGAGACTTGGTATTTATCTCTTATGGTTCACATGTATTAAGAAATACATTAGGCAAGTTGTTAAAACTCTAAATCTTTCTGTTATTTTTTACTGTGTTTTCAGTGGCTTTGAATGTTATATATAAAAAAAATGTATTAACAGGCTGGTGGGATGCCTATGTGGTTAAAGGAACACATTGCTGTCAAGTCTGATGACCTGACTTCAATCCCTAGGACCTACATGCTGGAGAAACCAGATTCCCACAGGTTGTTCTCTGAGCAGATTCCATAGTCCATTCTCTCCCTAGGGATTTGTAATCAGTAAAGACTGCTGAGGGAAGTTCTCAAACCAGCAGAGCTACCTAGAAGTTCCTTGGACAGGCCAACATGAAGAGAAGAAGCTGAGCTGTGTGCAAAAACACCTTCTCATCTCTCGAGCTACCTGTAGGTTATGTAGTGTGGTCTCGGTTTCCAGTTTTCGTAAGGTATTACCCATGTTGAGATGAGTTTCGAAGATACAGTTGTCTGTGTCTTTTCTATTCCTGTAAGTAACTCATAACCATATTTCTGTAATAACTCCAATAAAGCTCAGGAGTCCACCAAGATGAACATTGGTGGTACTCACACTTTCTTGTATTAGGTCTCCTCTCTGGGGTAAGACAACCTTAGATCCTGTTTCCTTAGACTAACACCATACAATAGTCTGTTGGACAAAGTTCTATCCTAGAGGAGAGGTGGGCAAGAAGTCTACACTAGCTATGGAGTTGTTGGCACTTGATAGCAGTTGCTGGGAGAATCTGAGAGTGTGAACTAACAGTTGCTAAGAAGAGGGTCTGCTTTCGTCAATGATGTGACTACAAGAATGTCAACCAACCAGCACAACTCATACTGAAAAGCAGTTAAACAACATGAACAATATTGGGTGCTAGAGAAGTACGAGTAGATATGGGAGAAGTTGGAAGATGCAGATGAATATACAGTCAAATCATGCAGTCAAAATACATTAGAAGAAACTCTAAAAAAATAAAATATTATTAAAAAGTTGAAGTGTATTGAAACTAGGTCTTCTTTGAAGGTCTGATAGAATTCTGTTATAAACCCATCTGGTCCTGAGCTTTTTTTGGTTGGAAGACTTCTAAAACTGATTCAATTTTCTTAGGGGTTATGAGACTGTTTAGATAGTTTATTTGATCCTGATTTAACTTTGGTACTTTGTACCTCTCTAGAAAATTGTCCATTTCATCCAGATTTTCCAGTTTTTTTAAGGATAGGCTTTTGTAGTAGGATCTGATAGTTTTCTTTTTAATTATTTCAGTTTCTGTTGTTATCTCTCCCTTTTCATTTCCGATTTTTGTTAATTTGGGTACTCTCTCTCTCTGTACCCTCTGGTTAGTCTCACTAAGGGTTTATTTATATTGTTGATTTTTTTAAAGAACCAGCTCTTAATTTTGTTCATTCTGTGTATAGTTCTTTTTCTTTCTACTTGGTTCATTTCAGCCTTGTGTTTGATTGTTTCCTGCTGTCTACTCTTCTTGCTTGTATTTGCCTCTTTTTGTTCTACAGCTTTTAGATGTGCTGTCAGGCTGTTAGTGTATGCTCTCTTTAGTTTCTTTTTGGAGGTACATGGAGCTATGAGTTTTCCTTTTAGCACTGATTTCATTGTGTCCCATAAGTTTGGGTAAGTTATGCCATCATTTTTAAAAAGTCTTTAATTTCTGTCTATTTCTTCCTTGACTAAGTTATCATTGAGTAGGTCATTGTTCATCTTTTATGTATACATGGGCTTTTGGTTGCATTTGTTGTTATTGAAAACCAACCTTACTTAGTCTGTCGTGATCTGATAAAATGCATGGGATTATTTTAATCTTCTTGTATCTGTTGACACCCGTTTTGTGACCAATTATATGGTCATTTTTGGAGACAGTACCATTAAGTACTGAGAAGGTATATTCTTTTATGTTAGAATTAAATGTTATATATATATGTTATATATATATATATCTTTTAAGTCCCTTTGGTTTATAACTTCTGTTAGTTTCACTGTGTCTCTGTTTAGTTTCTGTTTCCATAATTTGTCCATTGATGAGAGTGTGGTGTTGAAGTTTCCCACTCTTATTGTGTGAGGTGCAATGTGTGCTTTGAGCTTTAGGAATGTGAGTGCCCTTGCATTTGTAGCATAAATATTCAGAATTGGGAGTTCATATTGGTAGATTTTTTTTTCATTTCATGAATATGAAGTATCCTTCCTTATCTTTTTTGATAACTTTTGGTTGATAGTTGATTCTATTTCATATTAGAATGACTACTGCAGCTTGTTTCTTGGGACCACTTGTTCGGAAAAAAAATTTTTCCAGCCTTTACTCTGTGGTACTGTTTTTATCACTGAGGTTTGTTTCTCATAAGCAGCAAAATGATGGATCCTCTTTACATATCTAGTCTGTAACCCTATATCTTTTTATTGGGGAATTGAGTCTGTTGATGTTGAGATATTAAGAAAAAGTGAGTGTTGCTTCTTGTTATTTTTGTTGTTGGAGGTGGAATTATGTTTCTATGGGTATTTTTTTTTAGGTTTGTAGAAGGAAAATTACTTTCTTGCTTTTTCTAGGGTTTAGTTTTGCTCCCTGTGTTGGAGTTTTTCTTCCATTATCCTTGGTAAGACTGGATTTGTGGAAAGATATTGTGTAAATTTGGTTTTGTCATGAAATATCTTGGTTTCTTCAGTTATGTTAATTGAGAGTTTTGCCTAGTATAGTATCCAGGGCTGGAATTTCTGTTCTCTTATGGTCTGTATGACATCTGCCTAGGATCTTCTGGCTTTTAGAATGTTTGGAGAGAAATCTGGTGTAATTCTGATAGGTCAGACTTTATATGTTACTTGACTTTTTTTCCTTACAGCTTTTAATGTTCTTTCTTTGTTTCATGCAATTGGTGTTCTGATTATTATGCAATGGGAGGAATTTCTTTTCTGGTCCGTTCTATCTGGAGTTCTGTAGGCTTCTTGTATGTTCACGGGCAGCTCTTTTTTAGGTTAGGGAAGTTTTTGTCTATAATTTAGTTGAAGTTATTTACTGGCCCTTTAATTTGGGAATCTTTGCTTACGTTTATATTATTCTTAGATTTGATCTTCTCATTGTGTCCTGGATTTCTGAATGCTTTGGGTTAGAAATGCATTTCTTTTTGCATTTACTTTGATTGTTTCTGTTGATGCACTTCATTTTCTGTTTTGTGAATGTTTTCTATGGTATGTTCTGCACCTGAGATTCTCCCTTCTCTCTCTTGTAGTCTGTTGTTGATGCTTATGTCGATGACTCCTGATCTCTTTCCTAGGTTTTCTATTTTCAGAGTTGTCTCCCTTTGTGATTTCTTTTTTTTTATTTACATTTTTAGATCCTGAATAATTTTGTTTAATTCCTTCACCTGTTTGCTTGTGTTTTCCTATAACTTCTTAGGAGATTTTTGTGTTTCCTCTGTAAGGGCTTCTACCTGTTTACATGTGTTCTTCTGTATTTCTTCAAAACTATTCCACAAAATACAAACAGAAAGAACAATACTCAATTTGTTCTATGAAGCAACAATTATGGTCATAAAGTCCCAACAAAGAGAGAATTTCAGACCAATTTCATATATTAATATCAATGCAAAAATACTCAATAATATTCTTGAAAACCAAATCCACAAACACATCAAAATCATCATCCACCATGATCAAGTAGGCTTCATTCCAGGGATGCAGGGATGGTTCAATATACTGAAATCCATCAATGTAATCCAGCATTTAAACAAACTCAAATGAAAAACACATGATCATTTCACTAGATGCTGAGAAATCAAGTGACAAAATGCAATACCAGTTCATGTACCAGTTCATGATAAAAGTATTGTAAATACCAGGAATTCAAGGTCCATACCTAAACATAGTAAAAGCAATATGCAGTAAACCAGTAGCCAACATCAAACTAAATGGGGAGAAACTTGAAGCAATCCAACTAAAATCAGGGACTAGACAAGGCTTCCTACTCTCTCCCTACCTATTCAATATAGTGCTCAAAGTCCTAGCAAGAGTAATTAGACAACAGAAGAAAGTCAAAGTGTTACAAAATTGGAAAGGAAGTAGTCAAAATATCACTATTTGCAGATGATAAAATAGTATATTTCAGTGACTCCAAAATTCCATAGAAGAACTCCTAGAATTGATAAACAACTTCAGCAAAGTGGCTAGGAATAAAATTAACTCAAACAATAGCTTTTTCAGTAGCCTTCTTCTACTCAAAAGGAGAAAAAGGTGAGAAAGAAAATGATACCCTTCACAATAATCACAAAATTAACATAAAATACCTGTTCTGTCTCTAACCAAGCAAGTGAAAATCTGCATGACAAGAACTTCAAGTCTCTGAAGAAAAACTTAGAGGTCTCAGAAGATGGAAAGATCTCTCATGCACAGGATTGGCAGGATTAATATAGTAAAAACAAAAAACAAAAAAAAACCCAAAAAACAAAACAAACAAACAAACAAACAAACAAACAACAAAAATAAATGGCCATCTTGTCAAAAGCAATGTACAGATTCAGTGCAATCCCCATCAAAATTCCAACTGAATTCTTTATAAAGTCAGAAGCAATTTGCAAATTCATTTGGAAGAACAACAGCAACAAAAAACAGGATAGCAAAAACTATTCTCAACAATAAAAGAATTTCTGGGAAAATCATCATCCCTGACCTCAAGCTGTATTATAGAGCAATAGTGATTAAAAAAAAAACTGCAGGCAGGTAGATCAGTGAAATAGAATTGAAGACCCAGAAATGAATTGACCTATGGTAAATTGATCTTTGACAAAGGAGCTAAAACCATTCAGTGGAAAAAGACAGCATTTACAACAAATGGTACTAGTTCAACTGAAGGTCAAATTGTAGAAGAATGCAAATCCATCTATTCTTATCTCCTTGTACAAAATTCAAATCCAAGTGGTTCAAGGACCTATGCAGAAAACCAGATACACTGAAACTAATAGAAGAGAAAGTGGGGAAGAGCCTTGAACACATGGGCACAGGGAAAATTTTGAAGATGAAGAATAGACAAATTGGTCCTCATAAAACTGCAAAGCTTTTGTAAGGCAAAGGACACACTCATTAGTACAAAATGGCAACCAACAGAATGGAAAAATATCTTTGCCAATCCTACATCTGATAGAACAATAATATCCAATATATACAAAGAACTCAAAAAGATAGGCTCGA
The DNA here is from genome assembly GCF_963924665.1 of Micromys minutus. NCBI lineage: Eukaryota > Metazoa > Chordata > Mammalia > Rodentia > Muridae > Micromys > Micromys minutus. The sequence goes on along the minus strand of NC_137975.1, from coordinate 63,820,545 downwards.
GAGAATTAAATAAGCCTATTAAAAAATGGGATACAGAGCTAAAGAAAGAATTCTCAACTGTGGAATACCAAATGGCTGAGAAGCACCTAAAGAAATATTCAACATCCCTATTTTTCAGGGAACTGCAAATCAGAACAACCCTGAGATTTCACCTCATACTAGTCAGAATGGCTAAGATAAAAAACTTAGGTAAGATTAGATGCTGGAGAAGATGTGGAGAAAGAGTAATACTCCTTTCATGTGGATAACATTGCAAGCTGGTACAACCACTCTGGAAATCAGTCTGTTGGTTCCTTAGAAAATTGGACATAGTATTACCTGAGGACCTAGTTATACTACTCCTGGGCATATACCCAAACGATGCTCCAACATATAACAAGGACACACGCTCCACTGTGTTCATAGAAGCCCTATTTAAAATAGAAGCTGGAAAGAACCCAGATGTCCTCCAACCAAGTAATAGATACAAAAAATGAGGTACATGTACACAATGGAGTACTACTTAGCTATTTGAAACAATGAGTTCATGAAACTCTTAGGCAAATGGATGGAATTAGCTAATATACTGACTGAGGTAACCCAGTCACAAAAGTACACATGATATGCACTCACCGATAAGTGGTTATTAGCCCAAAATCTCAAATACCCAAGAAACAATTCACAGACCACATGAAGCTCAAGAGGAAGAAAGACTAAAAGCATGGATGTTTCAGTTCTTCTTAAAGGGTGGAACAAAATAAACAAGGGAGAAAATATAGAGACAAATTGTGGAGCAGAGACTAAAGGAAAGGCCATCCAGAGATGGCCACACCTGGGGATCCATCCCATATACAGAAACCAAACCTAGACAATATTGCAGATGCCAAAAAGTGCTTGCTGACAGTTTGGTGACACTGATAGCTGTCTCCTGAAAGGCTCTGCCAGAGTCTGACAAATGCAGGGGTGGACACTTGTTACCAACCATTGGACTGAGCATGAGGGCCCCTGATGGGGGAGTTAAAGAAAGGATTGAAGGAGCTGAAGGGGCTTGCAACCCCATAGGAAGAACAACAATATCAATGGACCAGACCTCCCAGAGCTTCTGGGAACTAAACCACCAACTTGAGTCACATGGTGGGACCATAGCTCCAGCAGCATATGTAACAGGAGATGGCCCTATTGGTATCAATGGAAGGAGAGGACTTTGATCCTCGGAATGCTCTTTGTCTTAGTTTAGGGAAATGCCAGATTCGGAAGGCAGAAGTGGTTGGGTGGGTCGGGGAGCACCCTCATAGAAACAGGTAGAGAGGATGGGATAAGGGGTTTTTAGAGGGGAAACCAGGAAAGGTGATAACATTTGAAATATAAATAAATAAAATATCTAATAAAATTGAAGTGATTAATGTATAGAGATAAACACCAAGTCAACATATGCTATCCAAGTTCACATATGTATATATGTACACACACACACACACACACACACACACACACAGTTCACACCAACAAAATCAAGAAAAGAGAGAATTTAATATAAAATAAACTATTAGCTAACATCTTGTCTTTAATATTACCACACAATACACTATGTTAAACCATAAGTTCAGAAAAATGCCTCAATTAATAGGATGTATATATGAACACATGAATAATCTGCAAACAGCAACAAAATAGAGTAAGAACAGCTCCTGAGCACTCCCCACCGAGGGGAACAATGACTTAAATGACAAAAAAGCTAATTCCAAACAAGAATGCTAGTCAGTCAACTCCATGAGGATTACAGTGTGGGTTGGAGAGATCTTTAGTGAATAGGAAGAATATCCTGTCAGAGGCACCCATCTTTCTTTTTGGAAATGTAATGCAAACTCAGTCAAAACACACTGAACAAAAGCATTTTGTGCCTTTGGTTGTGCACCCTTGGAGAACTCGGCATAGCAGAAGAAAGAACATACGCAGGGTGTTCTGTTTCCTCGGAACACGACAGCTCTCCCACCAGCCCAAGACAACAGATGCTCAATTGTTGTGCTTGACACAAATGCTGATAATTAGGGCATTGTGTATGATCAGAGAGACTACGTTCCATGATCCCCCCTTTACTAAGCTAACCAGTAAACATGGGCCACTTCAAAGAGATTGTCCCATCATCTTTCTGAATGAATCTATTTGTTTAAATATTACTTTTTTTTGTTTTGCTTCCTACACAAACAGCATTATTCGATGGATGATGATATTGGAACACTGGATGGTTCTTATGTTAAATGTCTTCTGTTAATGAAAACAGAAAAATCAAAACACTACATTTTGAGAGTGATGTCCCCTAAAGAAAAATTATGCAGAGAAACAACTAAGCCTTTAATTTAGTAAATTATGATAAGTGTGCATCTTAAAACTGGAACATTATTTATAATATACAACACAGAAATAATACCCCTGCCCCTAAAAGCCAATGCCTCTGGGAAAATCCCTAACAGTTATGTTGATGAAATTCGACAGTAACTGGGCTCAGGGCATCATGAATATAAACATATGAGTCTTTAATTATTTAAATAAGTTTGTGTTTCATAAGTATGTAAGTGGACATGGTAGCTAACACTAATGTCTATCCAAACCACCAGAATATGGAAATAAAAATATCCTCAAATCATAGTTAGCAAAGGAACCAATCATTTTTATATTTTTCAGTCTCGTTCACTTCTAGAATAACAGTGCTGCACAGTGAAGCGACAGAAAGGTAAAGGCAAATACATTTTGCCACCTCAGTGGGATCCTCATGATATCTGCTTGTTAGGTTGAAGGTTGCACAGAAGCATGTGCTGTGCCTTTATTAACAAGATGTTTGTCTTCCTCACCTTTGACTGTAAACTTGACACAGCCTACAGGTGTCTGACAAAGCACATTTGAGAGATTTACTAGAACAGATTGACTTTTGGTCATGTCCATGGGATTAAGTATTAATTGTTATTTGGGTTGTTAGGGAGAACCATATCGCTGTGGATAGCATTATTGCCTAGGCAAGTACACCTGAACTGTCTAAGTCCCTTTTCTCCTCCTAGTTTAACTTGTCAAGCCTTGCAATGTAGGTTCTGCCTAAACTTATTGTAGCTTTCTATGTCATGCTTGTTTGATATCCATAGGAGGCCTGTTGTTTTCTGAAAGGAAACCTAGGAGGAACTATGGGTCTGGGGAGAGAGGAGGTGAGGTGTAGGGACAGATGAAGCAGAGGGAGAATAAACTGTTGCATTCTGAATGTAGTGTGTGAGAAGAATGAATAGGAAAGGAAAGGAGGGAAAAAAATGAAAAGAAATGAAAGAAAAAAAAGAAAGAAAACTGGCTATGTATGTATTAGTCAGAGAAAGCCAGTCAGTAGCCTCCCTCTATGGCTTTTTGCTTCCAGTTTCTTCTGTCAAACCACTGCTACGGCTTTCCTCACTGATGACTGTGGCTGGAAGCTAGAAAACCAAACACAACAAATGAAAGAAATCTTCGTCTAACTTGTTTTTGGTCGGAGCAGTTTATGTTTTATCACAGCATCTGAAAGGAAACTAGAACACTGTTTTATTTAATGTTTTTGATTAAAATTATGACAGAGAAGATACCAACAGCCTAAGAGAAAGTTATCTGAAGATACAATGGGTCCCAAATATAGTCCCAAACAACAGAACTGTATTCAGAATTGCAATAATAACCCCAGTTATAAATTGTCTGATATGACAGCTTAGAATTGAACTCTGAAATATCAGCAAGTGCTCTTAAATGCTGAGCACATCTCAACAAGGTTTTCTGTCACACACTCAAATCTTAGTCACTCACTAGGCCATACTGACTACATGCTATTAGAAGAAAATTAATGCAATTTATCCCAAAGTCATGTTCTGCATTAAACCCCAAAGCAATTAAAATCAAACAATTCGGCTTGAAGCTTTGCCTTCCTAGTTCATTTTTGCTTTGTTTCTGAAAGGTCAGCTTTGTGTCTTGTAAATTAATCTTGACATAGGAAAGTGGTTTGTCTTTAGATTGTCAACTGACTCCAGCATACCTCTAAGAGTGTATTTTTGAGTGACCATGCAATGGCTGTTTGCATTTCTTCAGGAGCCCTGACCTGGATCCAGATAGTAAGGTAATGTCAGAAGACAGAAGTTGGCATATAGGCTAACAGAATGAGACAGTGACCTGCTAAATAGAATGTTCATAGAATTTTATGCATTTCTTGTAGCCCATATATATCCATGTCCCAACTCTGCTTTCTTTTATAGAGAAATTAGGCTCCATTATAACATCTGAGAGGAGAAGGACAGGAAGAAAAGAAATAAAATCCTATGTGAACCTTCCATTCATGAAACCAAGAGTTGTCTGAAACACAGAATAAAAAAGGTCTAGACATTTTTCACTGAATTAAAAAAAAAAAAAACCTCACTGATGCTCTCTCTGTTCCCTAATCCCTAATAATAATTTTTATCTAGACCCTTGGACTCCAACATATTTAGAGTGTCAAACTCAGCCTTACTGTTTTATTTCTGTTCTTTTCACCTCCTAACTGTAAATATAGCTAATTTGACTATTAAACACTTAGGCTTTGTAAGGACCCAAACAACTTCACTGTTATGCTAAGAAATGGTTGGAAACTAGCTTGTGATACAACAGAAAAAAATCCATAGCATTGTAGACTTCAAAGCTATCTGCTGATTGTTCAGACTTCTTCCTTTAACCATAACCTTCAAGCTACTCCATGAGAATTCTTTTTATTTTACATCCGTTCTTCCATAGCTCTACCCTACTTCTTTTCTTGTGCTTTTATTGTGTAATTCATTCATAATGTTTTAATACCTAAACTCCACATCTACTAAGTGTCTCGCGCCCCACGTCCAGCTGACAGGAATGGCTTGCGACAACAGGATTCTTCTGTGAACAACCTTTATTGTACAATACTCTTGAGCAGGGGACCACATGGAAGGAAAATGCACTGCTTATATAAATGCCCAGGAGACTCGTGTAGCTACCTGATTGGTGTGCCCTCCAGTAACTCATTAGCATGCCCTGAGAGCAGGCTGTGACATCTGTGGTACATGCACACTATGTCTCTTGGGCTGGGCAACAGCTTTGTTTGCTGAGTCATCAGCGGGAAGCCGGCGCCATATTTGGGTGTGGCACAAACGGCTCCCAACAACTAAGGAACCTTATTACCATATCTTCATATTTAAGTTACATTTAGTTCCAGTTTCCCTTTTGTATCTCCACTTTTCATTCAATTCATTCAATGATAGCATGACATACTTGGGTGATAGCTCAGTTGGTTATGTGTCTGTTACACAAGCACAACAAAAATGTATGTTCAGGTCCAGGGCACCTATTAAAAATAATTTATGTGGTCTAGGTTATGTTACATTGTGTGTGTGTGTGTGTGTGTGTGTGTGTGTGTTTGTTTATGATACTGTTATGTGTCTATGTACATTCACATGTAAACCCAAGTTTTATTCTTTATTGGAGATTTTTAAATCTATAATGATAAAAGATCTTCCCATATATATTAGGAGTTTCTATAAGAGCAATTAACTACCATAGTCTCTACACAGTACTTGAACCAGAATACACCCTATCTTATTTCTTACATTCCATAGAATTTCATGTAGTATTTAACTATTGATTACTTTTCATTTATTTTCCCAGTATTTGGACTGTTCTGATTTTAAGTCTAAGAGAAGCATTCTGCTTATCCTCTGATACTTACAATGATAGGACACCAAAATTACTATCCATGGATCTCCTTGATTCTTCAAATCAAGCAATGGAAACATGTCTAAGCTACAAATTCCAGAAGACAAAGGTACCCTACCCACCTGATAGTTTCAAGTGGGCAAGGTTTTATCTACTAGGTACTGTCCCAGCCCTCTACTCAATCTCTTGAGGTGTTTGGTTTTTAAGGGTCATTGTGTTTCTTTTTCAGGGTTTTAAATGCTACACACACACACACACACACACACACACACACACACACACACATATATATATATTATAATTGAAATTTAAGCACAGCCACAAGAAGTCCCACTGGTAGTCTTACTTTGCATGTTTAAGAATATAATAGATGCTCTGCCACTCTTTCAGAGGACCAACTTTCAGCTACTTCGTTGACTCAGAAGAGCATCTCGAAGTAGCCAGAAGAGTAAATGTTCAGGTACATCTCTAAAACCACATGGGTCTTTTGTTGCTTTTCCTTCCTACCTCTTCCTTCAATGACCCCTCTCTCCTTAGCAGCTCCCCTGCCTTGCTTTTCTTGCTGAGACCAAATAACTCCTGGAAAGCTGCTCACCTGCCCCTCAAATGCAGTGCTGCAGCACATCTTCTGAGGAGCTCCATAAAAACTGTGTTTTCTGCTGTTTCAGAGCCTCTTTGGATTGTCCTCCATATCCTGTAATTGTGTAATCAGTATCTGGCAGAACCTTGGTGATACCTGGTTCTCTCTTGAAGCTTGTTCTTACTCATAGGTGATGCCAACTCAAAATCAGAACTGCCACATGAATTCCAGGCAGAGAACGGAACTGTTTTTTCCCTTGGTGATAGACGACAGAGAATGCTTAGAATACTCAATAAAGGTCATAGGTGGTACTGACATCAGTATGTCCCTTAAAGAGGCCGATAAAATCAATGGAATGAATGGAAGTCTAATGGCAATTTTCTTAAGCAAAAGTTATGGTTGATTTTAATTCACTGGATAAAGAAACATTTAGGCTATTGGTGAGGTATACCTGCATATTTATGACCCACTCTGACTATGGCATTTACCATCCCATGGGCTGGAAGCCTATAATGAATAAAGAGTATGGAAGGGAGCTAGCATAGTGTGAGCATTTATGTCTTTCTGCTTCCTGATCCATATAGAAGTAAGCAAAAGGACTCTCTCCTGTCACTCCCACTTCACCACCATGATGGAATGTACCCCTCTCAAACTGTAAATTGAAAATTCTTCCTTCTTCACATTGCTTCTATTTTGGCTCAGAAGTTTTTTTTTTTTTTTTTTTTTTTGTTTTTTTTTTTTAATTGACTAACACACCAAGATATAGAATAGAAGTTTTACTCCCACCTATTTATATTGTCACTCATGGGAGATAGACCCAATCACATATTTAAAACCACCTTGTGAAGAATTCTGCTCCTTCCATTCTCTTGTGCAGATAAGGAAGATGCTCTTCCACAGCACTCTAAGGCTAATGAACACAGACATTGTATCCTGGGGCATCAGCAGCCAATAGTCACCATGAGGTTGATGAAGGTTAGCATACCCTTGCAGCTTGTTGAAAGGGCCCCTTGCTGCAGCCAACAGTTCAAGGGTGCTCCCTCTTTCCTACTCATGTCAAAAACATACCAGGCCTTGGGCTCAGTTTCTACCCCTCAGGAGAATTTCCAGAAATAACAGAATTATCATAATCATAATGGACTTATCCCTCTATTGTTGAATACATGGGTTGGAATGGAGCAAAGATCTTGAATTTCCTGGCTTTTAGCTCCAGCCCATTGTCATTAAAGAATCAAGGTGTGGTATCTCTTCTCACAAGCAGAAAGTGCTACATTTCACACTCTGTGTAATGTGCAGACAGGAGAATGACGCTGAGCCTTAAAAAATGCTGAGCACTTAAGCAGAGCCATTTTTACAAGTCAGATTTAAAGTAACAAGTCTGCGATGACAGGACATACAGAAGAGAGAAGCACGCTATCACACCCCTTTGAATGATGCAGCAGCAAGTTAGTTCACAGCCTGAATAGACTCTGCACTCTGTAGAAACCTTCTGCGGGAACAAGGTGTTCAAATAGCTTATGTCTGAGTTTTCCAAGAAATGCCTTTTGCTCCTCTAACAATCAAGTATCCAAGATTTCAAAGACTATTCTGAAACTGCTGTAACTGAGTTGGTGGCCAGCTTCCTACTCTTCCCAATCTCATATTCTCAGTCCCTTCTAGGTGTGATTTTCAAGGGTCCTCCCCAGTCAATTTCTCTCACATTGTCCCCACGTCTGACTTTATTTCCAGCAAGTCGAGTCTTAGAAAAAGGTCTTCTGTAAAAGATAACAATTTTAGGTCAAAAATATGGCTCACCTTGTAAAATGCTTACTATGTAAACATGAGGATTTGGGTTCACATCTCTACCCCAACACACATGTAAAGAAATTCATACAGTTGCACACATTTGTAACTGCAAAACTCAGGTAGAAGGCTAGCAAGATGGCCCAGCAGTTAAGAGCACTGACTGCTCTGACAGAGGTCCTGAGTTCAATTCCCAGCAACCACATGGTGGCTCACAACCATCTGTAGCAGGATCCATGCTTTATGCTGGTGTGTATGAAGAGAACTACATTGTACTCATATAAATAAAATAAATAAATCTAAAACAATTCAACTGGAGACAGAAAAGCAAGTATCTTTAGCTTTGTTCCCAGGCAGTCTAGCGGAGTGGGTAAGAACTAGTCAAGGTAGAGAAGAGACAGAGGAGGATAGCAAGATCAGCCTCTGACTGTGATGCACACACAGATGTATGCAACATGTATGTCCACCTCCATATGTATATGTTACAAAATATAATAGTAAGTTTATATATGTTATAAATGCCCTGGCAACATGTTCTTTGAATGTTGAGACAATTACACCATTAATCAGAATACACTGAACTTCACACTATAACATTTTACCTTTTGAACTTAATTTCTGGATTTTATATTGAACACTCTTGCAGACCTGATTCTAGTTTTCCTGTGTGCAATTTCAAACAAATGTGCATAATTTGAAGAGGTAGAAAAAAAAGCATGTCAAAAGATTAGACAATAAGAATATAATGTACAATAAAGATGAGCTCCTCTGAAAGGGAGAGAAGGGATCATTTACCCTATAGCCTTCTGATTGATCAGGAGACTGAAGCTGTATGTTCAAGGTGGAGGGATATGTGCTGGCAAGCTCATTGGCTCCTAACCTTCCAACCTCCTGGCAGCATCCAGGGTCGTGCTTGGCAAAGCATGGCTCATCATGTCACTTCTAGGCTTCAGTCCTCACTGTTCTTTCTCAGGCTTTCTTATGAATAGATTGTAGAGACCCAAAGGTTTAATCCTGTCAGCATCTAGGATCCTATCTCCTCCCAGGCTCTACCATGCGGCCTCCTTCTCTGTGGTCACCAGACTGCTGCTTTGAATTTTGAGATATCCTCTAGCTGTGTGGATTGAGCACAGGTTCTTGCAGTCACCTTATATAGCAATCTATTCCATAATAGTTGCATAAGAAGATCTCACTTTAGCATTCTTAATTATAATAGTATTATAATGCTTCATAACATTTTTACTATGTAATATCTTAGTGGTTTATGGATATACATATTTTTCTGTATACTAGATATATATCATGTGATATACATATAAACACATATATGTGTCTGTTAAGATATATATTCATATATAATATAAATTAATTAAATAAAATAAGACAAAAAAGACAGACTCAGTTATCATTACTCCTGGGATTATGTATGCATTGAAACTCTATAGAAATAAAACAGACCAAAAATTGCAAGATTGTTATTACCTTATAGAGAGAAGAAAATGCCAAGATTTCAGAGGCTCTAGGGTTTATTAAGACTTCATAATTCATTATAATTCATAATTATATAAATAGTATTCATAATACTCTCCCTTACACGGGGAAACTCATTAGTTTTGGAATATGTCTCAAATTTTAACTGAAATGAATATACATGAACCTAAAAGGATATCTTAGTAGTTAAAGGGTTTGTTGTTCAAACATGAGGACCTGAGTTCAGATTCCTATTACCTACATAAAAGGCCAAGTGTGTTCACAATTATCTATCATCTCAGCTCTGGAGAGTGGAGACAAGATCAGTCCGAATCACTGAGCTCCACAGTTATCAATAGATCTTGGCTCTAAAAACTGAGAAGAGTGGTTAAGGAAGACAGTTATCACTGATCCCCTGCTGGCAATCTGCTTGCAGCTGAATGCACAGGCATACACACACATAAATGCATATACCCACAAGAATGTATACAGACACTACACACACAAATTCACACACATGCAATCTATATGTGAACAACATAAAAGTTAAACTTCTTATAAACTATTTTGTCATCTAAAACTTTTGTAATAGAAAGCTTTTAAAAATTATAAATTATTTTTATGTCAAGGTAAATTTTGGGGCAAGTGACCAAATGTATGTGCACACATGAATAATCATCCGGGTTTTTGTGTGTGAGTATATTAGCTTGACTGGGTATGCAGGCACATGCAACATGCATGCACCTGTGCAGATTTGCATGTTTGCATAGGCATTCCCACGAGTGTTTGCACAAAATGGTGCAGTTTGCTGTGTAGACATCAGGATCATTTTTTTTTCTTTTGCCTAGGAGGCCATCATCCTAACAGAGGGAAAGAAGATTAAGCTGGATTTGAAAATAGAATCTCAAAGCTGAGAGAAAACACCAAGGAGGAATGAATGTATTGCCATTGGTCTTGACATGTTGAGACCCTGAATTAGCGTTCTTTACTTTCCTACTTTGCCCTAGGCATGCAGCTCACACTGCATGGCATTCGTGGACACACACCCTGTCATCACACAGAGAGTTCCTTTTGGCTCTCTGACTGTTCTCATTTAATTCCACTGTCCAGCTCCTTGGAAATACTATCCTGAAGCACATATAATAAATGCCTGCTATTCCATACATTATTGTCAGAGAGTTCATCAGCAATTTCAGCTTGGGAATGGGGGAAACCAGGAAAACTTAGTCCACTGGAAACTGAGAATAAGGCTAAAGGACTGGACATTTTTATTTAAAAAAAAAATCCATCTACTTTGCCTCTTGAATCAGGTACCAACCAAATTCATTTAAGATTGTCCTTGTATCTTATATCACTGGCTTTGAAATACTTGTTAAGGAAGAAAAAGAGCTCTGAATATTAGGTATTTCAAATGACAAACACACACACAAATGTAAAACACACACACACATCACACAAAAGCACATCAATACCACATACACATGCATGTCCAACATAAATACCTACATACCTTGCACTGAAACTACACACACACACACACACACAAACACACACACACACACACACACACACACACACATCACATCACAAAGACATCACACACAAAAGCACACCAACACCACACATACATACATGCCTCACATGAATTCCTACACACCCCACATTGAAGCCTCACACATATACTTGTCACATATAGGAACATATCTTACAGACCAAGATAACAGGGTCCTTGGAAAAATTCCATGTTTCTTTCGAATTCTGCATCATTTGTGCATGTCTTTCAATTTGTAACTGGGCATTCTAATTTCATGGCAGAAAACTTATTTAAACAATGATTGCTTGGATAGCATTTCACGCATAATAATTGCTCAGCTTCTCAAGTTTAGAATCTTGGCTTTGAGTGCTAGTTCTTAAAGCAACTCTCAGCACCACATATACTGTTTAACTTCTAAACAAACCTTAAACCCTAACCTGCACCATGGTCAAAATGTTCTAACATTAAATATTAGTAACCCAGAAAAGAGTCAGTTAAATTTTTAAAACAATTTTTTATGACCAAGGGAACCTATGCAGAGTTACCTGTGCCCAGTTATGCCTATGGGTATCCATCACCTGATAAAACCTTTTTTATTGTTTAGTGTAACTGTAAGTGAATGAGATGCAAAACCATTTTACTTCTAGTCTTGCATTGGACTTTGTACCTATTAATATACTGCAATAAAGTGGAAAGGTAGATTGACTTTAGCACCAAACAAGTGTTGCTTCCCTAGGAAAGATGTGAATAACATCTGTCCCTCATACAGTCCCAAACACAAACTGAGATACAAATTGCACCTAAGCTCACTTATGTAGAATGTAGCTGGTGAGTTTATCAGGCTTGTTTACAGAGCAACCAACGTGCAGAGCGTTAAGGGGTAGATACAAGGCTAACTGAAGCAGGCACAGTGAGGTCTGCACCCAGCATGGATAAAGACGCGTGGCCACATATGTGGCGCCATTCCTAGTTATCCCTACCCTATGTACTCTAACCCATCATGAAGGCTATGAGGCCATGCATAATTATGGCAGAATTGCATACAGCCAGTAGGGGAGAGTAGCTGGATACTTGAGTGAGGGTTCCAGTACCCACCCCATCCCTCTGTTTATGAGGCCAGGTCAAAATGCAACAAGCCCAGATGTGATGAGGCTTTGTAAGCAGGAACAGCTGGCCCCACGAAGACAGTGACAGCTGGGCTGGGAGGAGACTCCTGTAGAACAAGGACCTGCTTGTTTTACATTTTTCTGTTGTTGTTAAAGGGAATGCCTAGCTATCTACTGATGATCAATAAATACAGTAAAACAATTTATTATTTCCTCTTCTTGCTCTGGGTTAGGGAGACTAGGGTAATCCATTTTTATTATACAATATTACATGAAGAATAACTATCAATGAAGTATAAAAGATATATGTAAATGTTTCAGTATAGTACTGCTGAGAACCACCACTTCAGATTTGTGTGGGACGCTAAGTATATAATAATATTGGTATCCTTCTATAGCATGGTACGTTTAAAATAAAACAATTGTTTATTTTAAATTATAATATTGAGACAGGCTGACTTCACGACAGGCTTAAAATTGACATTTCAGGAGACTAGGCCTAAGCCCAGGCAAACCCAGGCAGGACAGTTACTAGAAAAATAAAAACAAGACAAACAATACAAAACAAAACAAAAACAAAAAAAAACCAACAACTAGGCTTCAAACAAATAGTCAGAACTGTCTCACCATCAGAAGCTGCCCTACCACCTGATCTGAAGCCAGGGTAATGGATTAACAACAGTTTTCCGATTTCCTCAGCAACATTTCCAGACCTCCCAACAAGTTTCCAGCCCCTATGCCCTAGTAATGGTTCTGCAATGTCCCTAGAGATGGAGCAAGATAAAAGTCACCTACAACAGAATTCCCCTAGTGTGCTTTAAATCAGGCCTGTGAGCTCACTTGGTTTTCTCCATCTTGGAATGAGAGACCTCCACATGATAGGCTCCTTTAGAATAAAACGTTCTTTGTGTTTCAAACTATTTCACTCTGCAGTATCATTCTTCAGTGTACAACGGACCCTTACAATATAACATCTGAGAACCATACTGGCCCCACATGTCTGGTAGTGAGTACTAATAGGATATCTATTATTTACTATGATATTCTTTTTTAAAATATATGTTCTTGAACTATGTGCATGTATTTCATTCTCGGTGGTGCCCAGAGAGGCCTAAAGAATGTGTGAGATTCCCTGGAACTGGAGTTACAGAGTTGTGACCCATTTGATATAGGCACTGGGAAAAAAAAAAGAAAAACACCAGGTCCTCTCTCTATAGGTACTTTTAATCACTGAGCTATCTCTCCGGCCCTTACTGTAATATTCATCATGATCACACACGCTCTTTTCTTATTCTACATGAAAGGCTTATTGGGTGTCAAACACTTAGGTGGAAACTATAGCATCTCACAGAAGAATGCAGGTCACAAGCAACCAAATAAACAAGAGCTCTGTTAAGTCAAGCATGACTGGTAATAGAGAGGTAAATCTTCATTTCTCCACAGCACTGAAAAATCCAGACAAATTCCTCAAAATGAAGGGTCATTGAGAGTGGTAGTTTTTTCAATTTGCACTTAAAAATACTAAGACAAATGTGTTACTTCCATGGAAATCACAGGGTTCATGTTCAGTTTAGACTTACATAGACCCCATTGCAGATATAAATTGATGTCTTGTCAGAACCCAGGACATACATAATAGTCTGACTTGACCTTTGGGAACTAAAAGAGTACATATGTTAATGAAAAAATTAAAAACCACAGGTACAAAAAACTATAACAACTGATATTCTGACCCCAGAGTTCAAAGTAAAGAAGTATTTAAGCATAACAGCAATTTTCAGGAATGCTAAGTATCCTAGTGTTCAAGCAGGATTCCTAAGGAGTATGTCTGGGACCACACTCCACAGGAACATGGTATGAAAGGAAAAAAAATCATAGAAAGCTGGTGTCCATCTCTTGAATATGTGGAGACAAGGAAAATTCCTGCTGTTTCTAGGAATAAACTGACAAGGATGGAATAAGTAGAATGAAGAACATTCAAATAGATTGATGTGCACAAGGCAAAAATTCATTACAAAGAGAAAACTCCCAGGAGTGGAACTGTCAACGATCATGATTCAGAAACCTTCTAAGTCTTCCCCACAGAGAAGGGGAAAGATCAGGAAGTCGTTGGGACTAGATGCTATAGTGGGTCTTAGCCTCTCCACACAAAAAAGCACCAGTATAGGTGGAGATAATATGTAAATCAACACTCAAACAGAATATGAAGTAACAATAATATCATTACAAAATTTTGAAGTGCATGAAGATAGGACTTGGTCATTTTAGGCTTCTCAGAGTTACTGTAGATGGCAAGACTCATAAGTCCAGGCAAACAGTGTTGGGAGAGGAGGCCTCACAGCTACATGATGCAGGGCTACAGGCTTAGATATCTGCATGTTGTCCCATCAACTTTGCCATGCTTCCTAAATCTGTAAAAATTGTCCTGACATTTTCAACCCCTTAAAGCCAATGGTATGAAGCATATTCACCAACTAATTATCCTATTGTCATTTATAATCAGTATAAGAATTCAAACCACTATGTCACATTTACATTTGGAAGCACTTCATAACAAAATTGAAATCTTCTAAGTATGTTCTCTTATTTTTTATACTAAGTCAAATATATTCAATCAATATATATTGAAGTCACCACTGAGCTTAAGGAAAAGCATTAACATATTGTTGATGCCGTTTTCAAGGGTCTCCCCTAGATTCTCTGATTAGCCAATGGTAATCATTAGTTATTGTCTGTCTGTCATTCCCTCCTGATTCATCGAAGTTTCCTCCTGTGTCTTTATCTTTCAATAAGATATTGTTTACATTTCCATTTTGAGAAATTTAAGTGTGTATATTTCTTACCGACATGTTTCATTCTAGTGAATTTCACTCAATATTAAATTTGTGGGGTTTTGCTCATTTGCTGTGCTATCATTACTTACCATCAATGCTGTGGACTGCTGTGTTCTAATTTACATATATCTGACTTCTACTTTGTATCCTGTTATGTCAGTAGCAAATAGTAGTTGCTACACACATATTATTATGGAAAAAGAAAACATATTACTGCAAACATACTTTCTGATAATATGAAACAGGGTTTGTTAGAAATCCAGAGAAGCAAGAATCCCAGGTCAAGCCTGGCTCCTACACAAAGTGCTGTCAGGAATTTCACGTTTGTTTAAGGAGGTATATCAAATTGTAACCCACAGATAGGTTCCCCATCTTTCCTGTTAATCAACCCTACCATTCTTATAATTTTCAGCTCCTACTACTGCTCTAAGCAGAAAATGCTACATTGTTTTGGTTTGGTGTCTTGAATCCTCTACATTGAGAGGATTTTCATTCATGTATCAGTCACTCATTAGCATTCAGGGGTTAGACTCACTGTCACTTCCTTACTGACTTTAGAGGGTTTTAATAAGATCTTTCAAATAACTTCAAAACTGAATAAAAAGTTTAGGTTGCAGGAACCTAAACCAACCGATGAGTTTTGTGGTGTATTGGGATGTGTATTCACCTGTCTGTATGTGCAGGGGTGTGCACATATGTTTCATTGCATGTACATGTATGTGCATTTATTTGGATACCAGTGGACAACTTTGGGTTTCATCATAAGAGCAGAACTAACCACCTCTTTGAGACAGATTCTCTGATTTTCCTGGTGTTCATTAAATAGTTAGGATGGTTGTACATGAGTCATGAACATCTGCCTGTATCCATATGCCACCATATCTAGCATTTTTGCATGGTTCTGAGGATTGAACTAAAGTCCTTATACTTGCAAGGATAAATGCTTTACTGACTGAGTCATCCTAAACCTGTGTCTTCTTCAGTGTCTAATGCTTTTTTTTTTTTTTGAACAGTTTTCTATGTGGTTAATGATATCCGTACCTGACTCGATTAATTTCCTGCTACTTTGCCACATTTTTGTCTTTCACATTTCTATGTATTATATGAGGTGAGGATCTTAGTTATATTGTTCAGATTGATATGCTTTATTAAGAAATGTCCTGTTTATTATCTACATCTTTCAGGTCACTAGATCTGATCACTCCTTTCATTTTACATGAAGTGTGTTATTTTGAATGTTACATACTTTATATCTTAGCTTAAATTAAGAAAGGTTGCCTTACTCACATTTACATATAAATTACATAACTATATTCTCAAATTAAAAATAATTTGTTTCATCCTATTTCAGTTTATTAATGTGACTCATGATTTTCAGAAGAATTAATATTGTTATGACATTAATAAAAGTGTTTTAGATTGACTCGAATTGAATACCAATATAAAGTTTTATGTTTTGTTTATAAAAGTATTACATGACTATATTTTTTATATTAATAATATTAATAAGTACTTATTGTCACCATAAAACACTAATTTGTCAACATGCACATGGCTTTACTAGTAGCATTTAGATTTATTTTTTGGTACATTAGTATTTATTGTTAGTACTTCTATAAGTCATTTTTTTTTTCAACACAAGGACATAAATACAGTTGATTTCATTATAGTGATCTTAAAATCAGTAAACTCAATATTTTACTGTTTAATAATTGATGAGTCCTGTAGAATGTCAAGACCATCTTTTACTTACAGTGCCTAACAAACTAAGTATTCACCTCAGCCTGAGTTTGGCAGAAGGGCTTTTCAAGTAGACTTACTGTTCGTAATTTATATCACTCTTTTCTAGCCTTCAGGCAGATCTTAATGATTGAAGATAAGCTTAACACTCTGATTTTTAAAATATGCAATTGCTAAGTTGAGTATCTTAGCAGATTTCCCCCTGCCTTCCACTTTAGTTCCTTTGTATAATGTTTCCTAATGCATAGTCTTCCAACCATGAACTTTTCTGTGCATCAAACTGACAGTGATCTTCTGTCATCTCCTCCATCCTGTTCTCTCTGCTTTATATAGTCATATCTCTAATAATTTTGTTTTGAGAAGTAGTTCTGGAACCTTGGGATCCTTACATTATATACTCTCATAATGAAGTCCAACCCCTACTGCTTCTGAGGTTTCCTTGTTGATCTGTTATGACATCCCCATCCCCCTACTGTGTGCTCCTTGGTCATAACCCTTGGAAAATTTTATAACACTGGTTTGGGATCTTGGTTTGATTTTGGTCTTTGTCTATAGACAATAGTATATTTAGTGCTTAACATACTAGTTACTAGGTCTGCAACCAAGTCTGATGCATTTTCATCAGAACTGGCTGCTACTAATAACCTAACAATTAACTTAAAAATCGCAGTGAACTAAATATCAGATTTTTCACATTTCCATTTTCTGTCCCTCAGTTTTCACTTTATCTGCATCACACGTGATGAGCATTTAATGGAAATCAGTGAAGAAGTTTATTTAAAAAGTAAGACAGTGAACAAGTTTTTTAGATGTTATTCTAGAGGTCATTTGGGTTATACTTTTTTCTTTCTAATATGGAAAGGCTAGTAATGGTACATTTCCTGTGAAAAGAAATGATATATTATTTGAGGGCTTGACTCTTAAATATGAAGTTTATTTTGATTTCATAATCTCTAAAAAACACTGTTTTACATTAAAACAACACAAATCACTATAAATTACCATCACTGAGTTGATGTTAAGTGAGTTAAATACTGTATTACTGTCTCTCCCCTTTCACTCTGTGTGTATCTGTGTTTCCTGATCAAAAATACCCTGCCCTTTGTTTGACCCTCTATTCATAACTTGACATTTTGAAGCTCTACCCATTTTCAATGCTCAGTTTTTACAATCCTATTGTTTACTCAAGAATCAATTCACTTCCAGCCACCTCCCTAAATGACTGTATTATTTCTGACTTGGTATAATG
Source organism: Micromys minutus (assembly GCF_963924665.1). Taxonomy (NCBI): domain Eukaryota; kingdom Metazoa; phylum Chordata; class Mammalia; order Rodentia; family Muridae; genus Micromys; species Micromys minutus. The sequence continues at coordinate 63,802,559 of NC_137975.1, read as the reverse complement.
CTTAACCCATCTGAACTGTAAAGACAGGGAGCAGCCTCATGCTATGCCACAACAAATGCCTAAATCAAACAAGACTTCATAACCTCAAATATGAAGTCCATGAAGAATTTAATGAAACATATTTGCACAAATTAAGGAATAATAGCTCATGCCTGTCTGTTTTAGTTCAGGTAAGTAGTACATGCTAAAAATAAATATGTTTTCAGTTAGAAATCTTCTCATTATAGGAAGTATGGATAGATAGCAAATTACATCTATAAAAATACACCTCTGAGTGTTCCAAATTTAGAAAACACTGGTTTATACTTTCTGAACAATGTCTAGTAAGTTGAAATTATTTCTTTCCAGAATGTAATGACTATACTCTGTCATGTTCAAGCCAGTGAGGAAATCTCTCTTGCCATGATATATGATGAACATTAGGTACCATTATCTTTACATCCCTAAACAAAACTATTTAAAATGATGTGAAAAGTGTGAGAAGCCTTTTGGGGTAATGGCTACTGCAAAAAGAAGCATTACCTAATTAGCATTTTATCAGAAAATTTAACACAGGTTATGCAAATTCAGGATGGGCAGTAATGAATCTGAGAAACTCTAAGGACCATGAGCCCATCTCTGAAGCTCTCTCACAGGACTGAAGATCTTGTTTGAAGTGCTCTTTTCAATAATGGAAATGGTATTGGTTTTTGATTCATAAAGATTACATTCAAATTCCAATTCTGTCCAGTCCCTTCCAGTTCTGTCTCTGTTACTTTTTCAAGCTATGATGCCATCATCCGTAAGCAGGAAATTCTACTGACCTCAGAGGACTGCTTTACAAACACAAGCTAGTTCAACTGATCCAATTCAACAAACATGTGCTGAGGTTTTGTAAATGATCACTCAGAAGCTGGAGATAAAGAAATGAGGAACCCATAACCCCTGGCCTCAAGGGACTCATTGTTGTCAACTCTAGTCTCCATGTGCTACCACATTGTTTATGTCTCTGAACATAAACAATTTCCATCTTCTGGCTGCTGACTGCAAATTGTAACACACGAATCAGGCCACTGAAGCTCTCTATGTCTCTAAAACAATTATCTGTGAGTATTGTGGGACCACAGGTAGCAAGCCAAGGTGTCTTTGTATTGCCATTTTTGAAACAGTCATACCTCATGCAATACCAGGCGTGACTGTGTAGCTGCACAGTTATTGTTATGCACACAGCTTTCGCCCCTATTAAGAATGATCTTTGGTGAGTAAATTTCCCGACAATCAATGGATCTACTACCATTTCCCAAACTCCTTTAGCCGTCTTCCCATCAGCTCTCACAATCTTGACACTTTTTCTCAGATCATGGAACTGTAACAGATTTTGCCATTTTTTTAAACACCCAGAGCCAGCAGCCAATCGAACGCTGTAGTAGAGCCAAGCCTGTTCTTTCAGTGTGTAAACCTTTTGTTCTGGTAGAGCTCAGTCTGATGTCAAGAGGGATATTCGTCTACATTTGGTCTCCAATTCAAATAATTAAAACTTTCTCCTAGACTCAGAGTCCTGTCTTCCATTTCTCTTAGCTCTGTGGCCTTTGGAGAGGTAAATCTCCTAACAGCTTGTTTCTCTTTTCTGTTTTCTAAGATCAGGAAAGCAATGGAATAGTACATGCCTGGCTGGTGAGCAGAAAAATCACTGTTATTCCAACTCCAGGTTTATTAGTCACATTCAATTCTGTTTCGATGCCAATCATTCATTGAGGGCTCCTTCTGATAATGTTAGTAATCCTAGATTCATGTGAGTCATGATAAAAAGATGAAATTAAAGCAAGTGGAAATGATGTGGTCCACAACATGATACCATTCTTCTGTAGTACTTGGAAATCTGGCCTATAACACCAGGGAGATTGACTATGCAGAGGGTAGTCATCTTATCTTTCATAGTAAGCATTTCCTGCCAATAGGATTAACAGAACAGTTGAATCAGGCATGAGGTAAATTAACAAGAGGAATTTGTTCTTATAAACACGATTACTTAACTCCTCAAAACCAAAAACAATTTATTACCAATCAGAATATATTGTGGACTAGTTGGGGTATCAAAGAAATGGAGGCAGTTGCAAACATATAAAAACAAACAAAGCTGAAAGTTCACTGAAAAACTTCGTTTTAAGACATATGTGCAATGTCATACTAATGGTAAAAGAATATTTTCTGAAATATGCTATCTATGTGTTAAGCTGTAGCAACATTTGTTTCTTTAAGTCTTTTGCTTGTTTTGTGTTAGCTTTAGTTTATATAGAAGGGCAGAAGCTTCACAATGAAAGTTATAACTTGCTGAGTAATAGAAAATAAATTTTGGACAAAAAAAATGGAGGTTGACATCTGGCTTCCCAGGAGCATTTGCACTTAGGATAACCTTAAGTAACTCTAGAAGATCCTTCTTTTTCTCCAAAATGCAGAATGCTCATCTGCATTTTGAAAGACTCTCAGAGACTAAAGGTACTCAGCGGGCTAGAACATGAGCTTTCAGTGTCCAAGAGTAAGTGTTTGACTTGTTACAGACCCAGTGCTGAGGCTGATATTACCTTGTTACCCACAGAGTGTGGTGCTACTGCATTCTAGTTCCCTTTCTGATGCTGGAATAAACACCCTTAACAGAAGGAACTTAGGGAGGAAAGAGCTTATTTCAGTGTACAGGACACAGTCTAACACTGACGGAAGTCAGGGAAGAAACTCAAGCAGGACCTTGAGTGTGAAGCCATGGAGGAATGCTGTCTACTAACTTCAGACCCAGGCTTAACCAGCTTTCTTCTGAAGCCCAAGGCCATCATCCCAGAGAGTGGTGCCATCCACAGTTTTCTGGATCCTTCTTTATCAATCACCAATCAGGACAGTCCACCTGCAGGCCAGTTTTATCTGGGCAATGTCCTCACTGAGACTCCCCCCTCCAGTGACTATCAACTATGTCAGATTGACAGTTAAAATGAAGTAAGATATATGGATTCCATGATATGACTCGTTAATCAAACATGGTATGCCATAAAAATGAGATATTAATAGCTTCACTTTTCCCACTTTTTCAAGTCCTGTGAATGCCAAATCTCTTTTTAATGGAATTTACCTGGGCTACTTCTGGCAAATTACTATAGGAGCAGATGCCAGCAAGACTTCTCTCTGGCAATAAAAACAGAAAATAAGAAGTAATAATAACCCTCAATAAAAATATTATACATGTTTTGTAACAATGATTCAGAGTTAGAAAACATTCCAAATATTACCAAATAGTTTTCATGACATTTTCATCTTATCCAGCGAAGTATCATAGTTGTTTTCCCTAAAATTACTTTTCCTCTTCTATGGATTTTTAAAAGTTAGGAGTAGAGTCACCAAGGTAAGACAACTAGAGTGCTGTTTGCTTACTGATGGGTTTCAAAAAAGGGTAAGATCGTTCTGTGGCACTAACCACAAAGAGTCCTAGACATTCTGCCCAAATAAGGAGAAATTGTCAATAGAGAGAGATTTCCCAAGAAGCCTAGGTAACAATGATGGATCAATTACTACATCCTAACTCAGCATAGCCCATGACTCAGACAGTATCCAACTAGGTGATTCCTTCTCAAATACCCATTAATCTTGGGATTATGGGGTTCAATAAACTGTCCCATATGCCTCTGAATTACCCCCAGATCAGCAGTATATTAATACCTTGCTTGCACTTCTGCATTTAAACATTAGGGCACACTACAAGTAACTTTTGGGTGCTGTGGACATCTGGAAGCATGCCCTGCATGAGCTATGTTCTGTCCTAAACTTTGGTGGGAGATGAGGGTCTTTCTCAGACTATACACAGAGGGGAATAATGACAAAGCAGCCAACTGCACTCAACCCTCCTGGAGTGACAGAGTATAAAATTATCTGTACCTCCTTGAGAAGACCAGAGGGAAAGTTTTTCTCTGTGTGCACATATGGACAATGTGCATGTCTAAACAGAAAGTATTCCAGTTAAACAAGCACACACACACACACACACACACACACAGACACAAATACACACAGACACAAATACACACACACACACAGACACACACACACAGACACAAATACACAGAGACACACACAGAGAGACACAAACACACACAGACACACACACACACACACAGACACACACACACACACACACACACACACACACACACACACACTGGCTTCTTGTCACTGTAAGAAAAGAAGACTCCTAACTCTGCTTAGGAGTGCTTGCCCAGGAATCTCTTCTCCCTCTGCCCCTTCTGTCACCCATTGTCATGCCTTGTGAAAAGCTACTAGGCCCTGAATTGTTAGGTTAGAGCTGTGGCACAGGAGGAAGACAGATGTCCTCCTAAAAGAACTAGATAGAAATCGCATGAGGAAAATATGAATTGCTTTGGAAAATTAATTCTGTTTTTGTTTGCAGAGAAGATTAGTGATATTTTTTCCTATTTATTTTCACATTTCTTTATAGGAACATGAGAAATGCATAGATGATAATTCCTGGTATGTGTGTGTGTGCTTATACATGGTGAATACATATCTTGCTTCTGGTTACAGTGCATGAAATGTTATTTAAATAGTTAAGGCTTGCTATGATTGTTCAGCAATGACTGAGAAGTCTATATTTGTATGGGATATTCTCTGTATTTACATTTCAAATGTTATCCTCTTCTCCCCCCCCACTCATATCCCCCTACCTCTCCCCTTACCTCCACGAAGGTGCAGTCTCTCTCAACCACTTTCTCCCACCTCAGAACCTTGGCATTCTCCTACACTGGGGAAACAAGACTTCACGGGACCAAAGGTCTCTCTTCCCATTGATGTCAGACAGTGTCACATCCTCTGCTGCATATGCTACTGAAGCCATGGCTCTCTCCATGTGTGCTCATTGGTTGGTGTTTTAGTCCTTGAGAGCTGTGGAAGGTTTGGTTGATTGATAATGTTTTCCCCATAGGGTTGCAAACCTTTTCAGCTCCTTCAGTCCTTTCTCTAGCTCCTTCATTGGGGTCCCTGTGCTCAGTCCTATGGTTAGCTGCAAACATCATCCTCTGTATCAGTATGGTTCTAGCAGAGCCTCTGAAGAGGCATCCATACCAGGCTCCTGTCAGTAAGCACTTCTTGTCATCAGCAATAGTGCTTGGGTTTGGCAGTAGCACATGCGATAGATTCCCCAGGTGAGGAAGTCTCTGGATGATCTTCTCTTCAATCTCTGCTCCTCTATTTGTCCATTTATTTCCTCCCATGACTGTTTTGTTCTTTCTTTTAAGAAGAACTAAGGCATCCACATTCTGGCCTTCCTTCTTTTTGAGCTTCATAAAGTCTGCGAATTGTTTCATGGGTATTCTGAGCTTTTGGGGCTAGTATCCACTTATCAGTGAGTGTACCATGAGTGTTCTTTTGAGACTGGGTTACTCACTCAGGATGATAATAGCTTCTAGTTCCATCCACTTGCCTAGGAATTTCATGAAGTCATTGTTTTTAATAGTTGAGTAGTACTCCATTGTATTAATGTACCACAATTTCTGTATCCATTCTTTTGTTGAAGGACATCTGGGTTCGTTCCTGCTTCTGGCTATTATAAATAAGGCTGCTGTGAACATTGTGGAACATATGTCCTTGTTATATGTTGGAGCTTATTTTGGGTATGTGCCCAGGAATGGTATAACTGAGTCCTCAGGAAGTACTGTGTCCAATTTTCTGAGGAACCTTCAGACTGACTTGCAGAGTGATTTATCAGCATGCAATTCCACTAACAGTGAAGAAGTGTTCCTCTTTCTCCGCATCCTGGCCCTCATCTACAGTCACCTGTGTTTTTGATCTTAACCATTCTGACTGCTGTGAGGTGGAATCTCAGGATTATTTTGATTTGCATGTCCCTGATGACTAAGGAGGTTGAGCATTTCTTTAGGTGCTTCTCAGCCATTCAGTATTTCTCAGTTGAGAATTTTTTGTTTAACTCTGTAACACATTTTAAAATAAAATTATTTGATTTTCTGGTGTCTAATTTCTTGGGTTCTTTGTATATATTGGATACTCTATTTAGAGTCTAACTTCTTGAGTTCTTTGTATATATTGGATACTAGCCATCTATCAGATGTAGGATTGGTAAAGATCTTTTCCCAATTTGTTGGTTGCTGTTTTGTCCTTTTGACAGTGTCCTTTACCTTACAGAAGGCTTGCAATTTTATGAGGTCCCATTTGTCAGTTCTTGATCTTAGAGCATAAGTCACTGGTATTCTGTTCAGGAGATTTTTCCCCTGTGCCATGTGTTCTCAGCTTTTCTCCAATTTCTCTTCTATTAGTTCCAGTTTACCTGGTTTTATGTGGAAGTATTGATTGACTTGGACTTGAGCTTTGTACAAGGAGATAAGAGTCTTTACTTTTTATTGGATGTTTTATTTATCTATATTTCAAATGTTATCCCTTTCCCAGTTTCCCCTGCACAAACCCCCTAATCCATTCCCCTTCCCCCTGCTTCTATGATGGTGCTCCCCCACTCACCCACTCACTCCTGACTCAGTGCCCTAGAAGTCTTTAAAATCACACTTAAATATAAAATTATTCAAGGCCCATAAGCTTATGATGATGATGATGATGATGATGATGTTGATGATGATGATGATGATGATGATGATGATGATGATGATGATGATGATGATGTCTCTTTTCATACAATTCATCCCAACCTCACTTATGGATGTCTCCCAGGAAAAGTTGGCTAGGAGTCTACTGTTAGTCACTAATTTACTTAATCTACCACATGAAGATTGCAAAGGCTTGAATGGGAAGTCCCATCGGAAGGTTCAGGTGTGTTTCACACTGGTTCTCAGCCTGTGCTGAGCTGATGTGAGGTTAGGGAACTTTGAGGATTTGGGGAACTTTGGGGACTTATGGACCAGCTAGAAAGAGTGGGTTGCTAGACACAAGAATTAAGAGTTAGATCCTCTTTCCGTTCCTGCCCCAACTCCTGCCTCCTGAGCCACCAACATGTGAAGGAATAGCACTGTGAACTTCCATGGCCACAGTCAAACCCATTTTGGTCACCATCTTCCTATATCATGGTAGACTACAACCTCAAACTGTGAGTCAAATAAGCCCTTCCTGCCTTCAAGATGCCAGGTTTTGTTTCGGTTTGTTTTGCCTCACACTGAGCAAAAGCACAAACTACCACAGTAATTTAATTGATACTTTTTGGGAGACTGGGGATCAAAAACCACCTGGTGAACACTAGGAAAGGACTGGGCTATGCCTCTAACCCTCCTTTTCTTTTGGTGACTAGATTTATTGACACATTGTTCACCTACTATAAACCCTTATACTGTGCAGCTGTTGGTGTTTCAGTCCGTCTACATTCACTACATTGCTACAGTCTAATTCTAGGTTAGTTCCTCTCCAAAACTCCACACTTCATTAGCAGTCATGATGATTTTTCCCTTGTCCAGGCCCTGCTAATCACTTCCAAGTCTGGATTTGCATATTCATACATTCTGCCCCTGTTCCTTTCCTTACACAGTTCTTAAGTTTATTTTATCTCTCGCTTCCCGTGTTGCCCTTGAGGATTCAAGTCAGACTCGTAGCTTCATTAGTGTAGGAAAGACACATCACAAACCTCTCCGAGAAGAATATATAGTATCAGGACCAATGTGGTGTAAAGGACAAGGATTCTTTGGATAAGTTGATTCAGTTCGGCAAATTATGGGTCTCTAGGTGTGATTTGAATTGATCAGTGGTGGGGGCACCTGTGCCTTATCATGATGTTCCTCCTCCAAAACACCTGGCTGTTTATTAGAGGTCCAGATAGCTGCCTGCATCTCAGCTGCTAAATTAGACTTTGGAGGAGGGAGAAAGGGAGTCTGCCGTCTGTTTGCCAAGCCCCAAGTTCTGGTCTTAAATACTCTAACACATGCATCACCCAGAGTCTCACCCTGCCTGAGGTATGAGAGTATGCTATGAAGACATTATATTTGATCTAAGATGATTTCAACACACCGAGTCAATAGGTTGTTGCTATTAAGCCTAAACCCTATTAAAAGCAACAAAAGTACCATAATATGTTAACTGCCAAATTCATGGGAAAGGATGAGAACAGAAATATTAAGAGGATCCAGTACTGGGAACAGGGAAGCATCTTGAAAAGGGAGGAATGAGATTCTTTTCTGGAACCTTCAGGATGCTTGGGGGGAAAAGCAGCAAATTGAGGGTGAAGTTCTCAATGGGGTAGTGTGAGTGCATAACCTGTGAATGAATACTAAAGAAACATAAATAAGAAGTAGTCCTGAGGCCTGGAGGATGTCTGAGCAGTTAAGAACACATTCTCTTGTAGAGAACCAGCTTCCTGTTTTCAGAGCATAAACTGCCAAGCTTACAAACACCCATAACTCTAGCTCCAAAAGCATCTAAAGCCCTCTTCTATGCTTTGTGCCCACTGCACTTGTGTACACAGACATGGACACAGGCACGTAATTAAAGAGAAGGCCTAAAACTAACCCCCCAAAACAGTTTAATGGGAATACCAACTCCCATTAAAGAAAAATGGCTCATCCAAAATTTTACATTTTAAAAAAGGAGTAAGTTAAAAGAAGTGGGACATTCAGATTTTATAATACAAATAATGCTGATTGAAAATAGTTCAGTAACACTTTTAAAACACACACATACACAGTTTGTCTCTCTCTCTCTCACACATACACACACACACACACACACACACACACACACACTCATACACATAATTAGTAATGATAAATTCAAGACATTTTAAAAGTTCATGTGTTGGTACATGCCATCAAGTACTTGGGGTAGAGTAGAGTCGTGGTAGTGGTAGTCTGCACTCCAAGCACAGTCTTAGATACATACAGAGTTGACAGAGTTGAAAAGCAGCCTAGGCTATAGGAGACTTTGTCTCAAAACAAACAAGAATAAACATTAACATAATAGGGTCTTGGGTAAAAGGTGAATATCTATTGGAATGTTTAAAACTATCACATTCTAAAATTACTGAATAAAACTGATAAGATTTTAATAGTCCTGAGGGGCTTTGAATTGACATGATTTAATTCTTCTCAAACCAAATTCACAGGTGAAAAGCACTTCAGTATTTGCAGAAGGTAACCCTGATGTTCTGAATCATTGGACATGCCACAGGCTAGCCTTGACTTATCATTTTGTTACCTAAACAGTTACTGTCAACACTCTTCTCAAAAATGATCCAACAACTGCAAAATTTCTGTAAGGCTAATGACACTGTCAAGAAAAAAAAATGGCAGCCAACAGAGTGGGAAAAGATCTTTACCAGCCCCACATCAGATAGAGGCCTAATATCCAAGGTATACAAGAACTCAAAAAGCTAAACACCAGAGAACCAAACAACCCTATTAAAAATGGGGTACAAAGATAAACAAAAAGTTCTCAATTGAGGAATATGGAATGGCTGAGAAGCATCTAAGGAAGTGTTCGACATTATTAGCCAACAGGGAAATGCAAATCAAAACAACCCTGAGATTCCACCTCACACCAGTCAGATTGGCCAAGATCAAAAATTCAGATGACAGCAGATGCTGGCAAGGATGCAGAGAAAGAGGAACACTTCTCCACTGTTGGTGGGGTTGTAAACTGGTACAACCACTCTGAAAATCAGTCTAGTGATTCCTCAGAAAATTGGACATAGTTACTACCTGAAAGCCCAGTTATTCCACTTCCGGGCATATACCCCAGAGAAGCTCCAACATACAACAAAGACACATGCACCACAATGTTCATAGTAGCTCTATTTATAATAGCCATAATCTGGAAAGAACCCAGATGTCCTTCAGTAGATGAATGAATACAAAAATTATGGTACATTTACACAATGGAGTACTACTCAGCTATCAGAAACAATGACTTTATGAAATTCTTAAGAAAATGTATGCATCTAGAAAATATCATTCTGAGTGAGATAACCCAGTCACAAAAGAACAGACATAATATGCAGTCACTGATAATTGGATACTAACCCCAGAAAGCTCTGAACACCCCAGAAACAACTCACAGACTATATGAAGTTCAAGAAAAGAAAAAAAAAAAAAGAAAAGAAAAAACCATTATGCTCAATCCTTACACACCAAGAAAACTTTGACTAATTACAGGTTACATCCTGTTTTACATGTACTTCATGCTCATTGTAACTAGCAAGATCTTAATGCACACTATCAAAACTTTAAAATAAAAAAATAAAAAAATAAAGAAAAAAGTAAGTAATAAAAAATAAGCTATATGTATTTGTTTTTTTTTTAAGTGAAATTATGTGCAAATGTTTGATAGGTCCATTTAGTTCATAGTAATAGCTCTAGCATATCAGATTAGTTTTTGTCTGTATGATGTGTCTATTGGTAAGGGTAGGTTTTCTCACTTTTTATGTGAGAGCCAACATGTGATGTAAATTGTAGTCATGTTTCTTTTATGAACTTGTTTGCTCTTGTGTTTGATGCATAGATAAAAATTGTAATGTCCTCTAAAAAAAAATCCAACAAAAATTATGGCACGTTTGAAGTCTTCTTGCAGTTTTACGTATCTCCTTACAACTTCTTTGAAAACTCTTTCTGGAGCTAGTGAACAAACCAAACATGGCCAGTTGTTGGTTTTCATTAAATATTAACTTCTCCAGTCAAAATGATCATAATGCTTGCCATATTCTTAATCAGTGATACAGATTATTGGTGATACTCTTAACTATATGGCTAACAGTAGCTGAGAGAGGAACAACTAACAATCATTTTAGTGCCTACAAAGCTAAGTCAAAGTGTCTGAAAAGATACTAACAAAATAGCAAGGACCTCACAAAAGACATAAATCCCTTCTCAGTCTCTCACTAGCATAAATTCCATAAATATTATCCTCTGTTGGAAAACATCTATACTCTGAAAATTAGCAACTCAGAAAAAGAAGGGTTTATTTGGTTGGCACTTCCATGTCACACCACCCATCATTGAAGAAATGGAGGTCAAAAATTTAAAGGAAATCCTGGAGACAGGAGCTGAAGTAGAAGCAATGGATGAATGCTTCGTATTGTCTTGTTCTCTTTCTCTCTTCACCACTCTCCATCTCTTTCTGGCTGATATATATGATCTAAGATGCTTATATATATGTACTACCTAGGGATGAGGACATCTGTAGTGGGAGCAGAGGCAAGACTTAGGTTTTTGTCAGTTCTGAATGTTTTGGTTAGTCAGTTGCTTCAGAAGTAGCCTTCCTTTCTTAGCTGGATACTGCAGTTTTAGGTCAGAAACCTATTTGTCAACCTAGCCCAAGTCTTACCAATTTTAACCCATCTTTGAGATACATTCTGTGAAAACTAACTCTAAAGAATTTGAATTTATAATTGATGGCAAAACCCCAAATTAACAATTCTTACAAATCTAGGAAAATATGGTGCATCTGAGATCCCTGTGATATATCTTTATAATAAGAATAATTTCCCTTTATTTCCACAGTTTATTATGGTTCCTATTTTCCAACTATCTAGTTTTCAACATGAAGAATTAAATTGGTAGTACTTCATAAGCAAGTGCATAAGTTGCAAAACACACTTCTGAATGTACATGACCTTTTTCCAACTAACATCCCCTCCACATCAAAAAAATAAAATGTAATGGTAGATCATGTATTGATCTAGTTTTTAATTTTCTCTTGTGGGATTTGTGGTACCACCAGGCCTTTACAATCATATACAAACATACTGCCAAAGCCAACTTCTTGGTATGGAGCTACCAACATAGTTCAGCAGACAAAGTCCTTGCAGCCTGTTGATGTGAATTCAGTCCTCAGAACCTACATGAAGGTGGAAAGAGAGACAGGAGTCTGGAGAGTTGTCTTCTGATCTCCACACACATGCTTCTGTCAAGCTTGTGCCTTCACACATTTTCATCATGTGCACATACACATGAGAGTTAATGATATGTGTACCTGTGAGTACAGGTGTGCCATGCCATAGAGGACATGTGTAGGTGAAATAAACCTCAGTTGTCAGTACTTGCCTTTGGCTTTTTAAGGAACAAGACCTCTGTGTTGCTCATTGTCATAGTACTTTCTAGGATTTCTCTGTCTTGATGTCTTAGCCTGCTTCATCTATGTGCTAATGCTCTAGTGCGGGTCCCCACACTTAGGTGGCAAGTACTTTATGTACCAAACCATCTGTCTCTATAACTCCTGTGATGCTGGACTCCTAAACAGCAGCCCAGATCTGACTGTTATGATCAGTTATGAAGCAGTCGTGACAAGCAATTCTGCTCATTTTTAAAGGAATACTAACCCTTTCTCTATTTTAAAAAAATCTAAATTGGATTTTATTGACTCATGCAGTTGAGAGTGACTTAATGGTCATGGTAACATTTTACATTCTTATAATACACATTAATTTACTTTCTTAGAATCTATATTGACTGAACAAATCATTCTTGAATGAACCTCTCTGGGGTTCAAGTACATTTGGATAAAAACTCAGGAGTCAGGCCAACATTCCGTATCTGTGGTATTTTTTTAATGAGTCATGTGCTACATGAGAGCTATAGGTTAGAAAAACACTAGGTGCTTGGAACTGTGGATTCTGCATAATGATCAGCAGTGACCACGAAAAGTTTGAAAACCACTGAAATTAAGTACAAAGAGTACATTTAAAAAAAATGGTGTGTTCAAGGAATGGAAGCTTATACTTTGACATTTTCTTCTAAAGCCAAATTTTGTGTATAATTGACAAACACAGACAAAACAGTCATCATATAGGCTAGGGGAGGATGTGAAGTATATGTTAATATAAAATCCGGTGCTGATGATCAGTGTCAGGCCATTGGAGTGAGGTAAAAAGCCCTACATTTGTCACCCAAATATGTCACCTTAGATCAAAGCAAGTTAAAGTGAAGGGAACTGTAAAATGGTCACAGGGACTAGAATGTCCAGGAAGGTACAGAAGGCAATTTCCCTAATTTGATAACAACACGAGTACATCTGTGTATCGAACTCTATAACGCAACAAGATTTTTTATATGAATGTGACATGTCAATCAAAAACTTGAAAATCCAAATATCATCATCTCTATTGAGGTTTGAGACCCCCTGCCACACAACTGAGAAAGGACAAATGGTGCATTTTTAAGAGAAAAGTTAAGTGAAGTCCTGTATTTTGAAGTTGCTTCCTATTATGGTTGACAAGGGACAGAAGTTGGAGTCATTTAGGAAAAAGAAAACTCACTTGAGAAAATCCCTCAATAGATTGGCCTAAATATAAGTCCATGGGAGCATTTTCTTAATCAGTGATTGATGTGGGTGTGCCCAGTTCTTTGTGAGCCTTGCCACCCATGGCCATGTGGTCCAGATCTGAAAGACAAACAAACCATCAAGCTGAGCAAGCCATGAGGAGCAAACCTTAAGTAGCATTCCTCTAAGGCCTCTTCCTCAGTTCTTGACTCTAGGTTCCAGCCTTGAGCTCCTGGCCTGAGATGCTGCCCTAACTTCCCTTCACAGTAGACCAGGATAGAAGTGTGTAAGCCCAATAAACCTTGTTCCCTAAGCTGCTTTTCATCCTGGAGACCTTGAATAAGACAGTTCCTATACACAGTCTACCATCAGTAATTAGTGACACACACACACACACACACACACACACACACTCACACACACACACACAATGCTTGAAATAAGAATGAGACTGATGCTGGTGTCCTGTCAATCACACAGATCAGCCAAACGGGGAAATTCCACAGTTCCAAGTGACATATTTACAGAGCTCAGCAATGTTCTCACACTGGAGTGATATATTGACTTTTTTTCTACTTCTCTGACTGCCTTTGCTCCACAGTATTTTGCAGCAGCTTTATTAAGAGCCAAAGTCTACTTCTCTCCTCTTTGGATCTAGGAATGGTCATATAAAAACCTTTAGAGGAATAATAATAATAATAATAACAACAACAACAACAATAATAATATGAAGAAACAAACACACAGATTATTATCATTTATGCAAAATGTTACTTATTTACATAACAGTATGTCACATTTATTGGCAAGTCAGTAGGCAACAGTATTACCAAAAGCTCTCTGTTAAGAATAATTAGTTACCAAAAAATTCCATTTCCTTATGAGAATGAAGGAGAGAGTAAGACTACACTACATCTCATTTTTAAGAGATGGATGGCGGACGCAGAGCTGAGCCAGGCACACCTGCCACCCGAAACGGCAGCTCATAGAGGCTGAGCAACTGGTGAGTGGGAGACCTAGATAGCAGGGGAGCAGAGAGATCTCTGCGGAGTGCACACGGAAAGTGCACACCCGAACTTTTCCCTGCCATGCCTTGCCTGATCCAGCAATTGAGAACAGAAAATTAGAACTTCTGTTTCCACCCTGAGGCGACCTCAGGACACAGAGCAGAGCCTGGCCCATCTGCCACCAGGAACGGAGGCTCATAGAGGCTGAGCAACTGGTGGGTGGGAGACCTGGGCTGCCGGGAGCAGGGAGATCTCTGCTGAGTGCACACGGAAAGTGCACCTCCTGCCTTGCCCTGCCCTGCCGTGCCTGATCCAGCAACCAAAAACAGAACATTGGAACTTCTGCTCACACCCGATGACTCTGAGGCATAGAACAGGGCTCGACCCATCTGACACCTGGACCAGTGGAGAACCAGGGACACAGACCAGAGACTAGGGAAAGACAAGAACATATCACTGACAACAAAATGGCAAGAGGAAAGAGAAAGAGTATATTTCAAGGAAACCAAGACAATCTAGCAACACCAGAACCCAGCTCTCCCATAACAGCAAACATCGGAATTCCAAACACTCCAGAAAAAGAAGACACAGACCTGAAATCATACCTCAAGACACTGATAGAGTTACTTAAACAAAAACGGGAGGAAAAGCAAAAAGATTCAGAAGCTTTTAAAGAAGAAACAAGAAAAACACTCAAAGAACTCAAAGAACTAGAAGAAAACAGAACCAAAGAAATAAAGGAATGGAAGAGGGAAATTAAAACAGAAATTGACACAATAAAGAAAATGCTAAAAGAGATAACCCTAGAGTCAGAACACCAAAAAACGAAATCAGGAGTCACAGAAGCAAGCATTTTCAATAGATTACAAGAGATCGAAGAGAGAATCTCGGGGGCAGAAGACAACATTTGCAAACATAGACAAAACAGCCAGAGAAGATGCAAAAAACAAAAAGCTCCTAACCCAAAATGTCCAGGAAATCCAAGACACAATGAGAAGACCGAACCTCAGGATAATAGGAATAGAAGAGGGAGAAGAGTATCAACTAAGAGGCACAGTAAATATCTTCAACAAAATCATAGAAGAAAACTTCCCTACCCTCAAGAATGAGATGACCACTAGCATAAAAGAAGCCTTCAGAACTCCAAATAGGTTGGACCAGAAAAGAAATACCTCCCGACACATAATAGTAAAAACATAAAGTGCCCAAAGTAAAGAAAGAATACTAAAAGCAGTAAGGGAAAAAGGTCAGGTAACATATAAAGGCAGACCAATCAGACTCACACCCGATTTCTCAACAGAAACTATGAAAGCTAGAAGAGCCTGGAAAGACGTCATGCACTCCTTAAGAGAGTACAAGTGCCAGCCCAAGCTGCTATACCCAGCAAAACTATCAATCACCATCGATGGAGAGACGAAGATATTTCAAGAGAAATCAAAATTCACACAATATCTGACCACAAATCCAGCATTACAATGAATTATAGGTGGATAACCAAAACAATGAGGGAAAATACAGCCTAGTAAAAACAAGAAAACTCCTAAACAAGAAAACTAAAAGAAGAAAAAAACACAGACACAATTCAACCCACAAAAGCAATAATGGCAGGAAACAGAAACAACTATTCCTTGATATCTATTAACATAAATGGTCTCAACTCCCCAATAAAGAGACAAAGACTATCAGACTGGATACATAAACAGAATCCAGCCTTTTGCTGCATACAGGAAACTCATCTCAGATACAGAGACAGACACTATCTCAGAGTAAAAGGGTGGGAAAAAAACTTCTAAGCAAACAGCACCAAGAAGCAAGCTGGAGTGGCTATTCTAATATCGAATAAAGTAAATTTCCAACAAAAAGTTATCAAAAAAGATAAGGAAGGACACTTTTTATACATTTCCGGGGAAATCTGTCAGGAGGAACTCTCAATTCTTAACATATATGCTCCAAATAAAAAATCACCCACATTCATTAAAGAAACCCTACTAAAGCTCAAAAAATACATTTCACCCCACACAATAATAGTGGGAGACTTTAATACCCCACTCTCACCAATGGACAGATCCTGGAAACAGAAACTGAACAAGGACACTGCAAAACTAGCAGAGACTCTGAACCAACTAGAATTAATAGATATATACAGAACATACTATCCTAAAGTAAAAGAATACACCTTCTTCTCACCACCCCATGGCACCTTCTCGAAAATTGACCACATAATTGGACACAGAACAAGCCTCCATCGATCTAAGAAGATTGAAATACTCCCATGCATCCTCTCAGATCACCATGGTCTACGGCTGGTCTTTAACAACAACAAAGACAACAAAAAGCCCACATACACATGGAAACTAAACAATGCTCTGTTAAAGGATAGCAGGGTCAAAGAAGAAATAAAGAAATTAAGGATTTTCTAGAATTCAACGAAAACAAAAACACAACATACCCAAACCTATGGGATGCAATGAAAGCAGTATTGAGAGGAAAACTCATAGCCCTAAGTGCTTCCAAAAAGAAGCTGGAGAGAGCTCACATCAGCAACCTGACAGCACAGCTAAAAGTCCTAGAACAAAAGGAAGCAGATATACCCAAAAAGAGTAGACGGCAAGAAATAATCAAAATTAGGGCAGAAATAGACCAAATAGAAACAAAAAGAACCATTGAAAAAATCAACAAAACAAAGAGTTGGTTCTTTGAGAAAATCAACAAGATTGATAAACCCCTAGCCAGACTAACTAGAGGGCAAAGAGAGATTATCCAAATTAACAAAATCAGAAAGGAATGTGGTGACATAACAACTGAAACTGAGGAAATTCAAGAAATCATCAGATCCTACTACAAAAACTTATACTCCACAAAATTGGAAAATCTGGAGGAAATGGACGTTTTTCTAGACAGATACAAGGTCCCAAGGTTAAACCAGGACCAAGTAAACCATCTAAATAAACCTATAACACCTAAAGAAATAGAAGAAGTCATCAAAAGCCTCCCAACCAAGAAAAGCCCAGGTCCAGACGGGTTCAGTGCAGAATTTTATCAGACATTTATTGGGGATATAGCACCAATATTCGCCAAACTATTCCAAAAGATAGAATCAGATGGAATATTACCCAACTCATTTTTTGAGGCTACAATAACCCTCATACCAAAACCACACAAAGATCCTACAAGGAAAGAGAACTTCAGACCAATCTCACTTATGAACATTGATGCAAAAATACTCAACAAAATCCTTGCAAACCGAATCCAAGAACACATCAAAACGATCATTCATCATGACCAAGTAGGCTTCATCCCTGGGATGCAGGGATGGTTTAACACAAGGAAATCCATCAACGTAATCCACCATATAAACAAACTCAAAGATCAAAATCACATGGTTACCTCACTAGACGCTGAGAAACCATTTGACAAAATCCAATACCCCTTCATGTTAAAAGTCCTGGAAAGAACAGGAATCCAAGGCCCATACTTAAACATAATAAAAGCAATATACAGCAAACCAACAGCTAACATCAAACTTAATGGCGAGAAACTTGAAGCAATCCCACTAAAATCAGGGACTGGACAAGGCTGCCCACTCTCCCCCTACCTATTCAACATAGTACTGGAAGTCCTGGCTGGAGCAATTAGACAGCAAAAGGAGATCAAGGGGATACAAATCGGAAAGGAAGAGATAAAAACATCACCAGAGAATCAAACAACCCTATTAAAAAATGGGCTACAGAGCTAAACAAAACGTTTTCAGTTGAGGAACACCGAATGGCCAAGAAACATCTGAGGAAGTGCTCCACATCCTTAGCCATCAGGGAAATGCAAATCAAAACAACCCTGAGATTCCACCTCACACCAGTCAGATTGGCCAAGATCCAAAACTCCGATGACAGCAGATGCTGGCGAGGCTGCAGAGATAGAGGAACACTTCTCCACTGTTGGTGGGGTTGCATGCTACATACATCCACTCTGGAAATCTGTCTGGCGATACCTCAGAAAATTGGATATAGTACTACCTGAAGACCCAGCTATTCCACTTCTGGGCATATACCCCAGAGACACTTTAATACACAACAAAGATATATGCACCACAATGTTCATAGCGGCTCTATTTATAATAACCAGAAGCTGGAAGGAACCCAGATGTCCTTCAGAAGATGAATGGATACAAAAATTGTGGTACATATACACAATGGAATACTACTCAGCCACCAGAAACAATGACTTAACCAAATTCTTAAGAAAATGGCTGCATCTAGAGAATATCATCCTGAGTGAGATAACCCAGTCACAAAAGAACAGACATAATATGCAGTCACTGATAGTGGGATGCTAACCCCAGAGGCTCGCACTGCTCCAGAAACAACTCACAGACTGTATGACGTCCAAGAAATAAAGAAAACAAAACAAAAAAAAAATTTACAAAACAAGAAAACTTCAACTATTTCCATGTTACATTTTGTTTTACATGTACTTTAGCTCATTGTAACTATTAAGTTTTCAAGGCATACAACCAAACCTTGAAAAAAAATCAAGTACTGACTAAAAAATATATTCATATAGTTTTATGTAAAAATTATGTTAAAATCTGAAAAAAAGGTACTGACAAAAATGTATAATTTTAAACAAAAAATGTTTAAAATCTGTACATTTATCTTTGTTTTGTAAAATAAAGTTGTTTAAAAAAAAAGAAAAAAAAAAGAGATGGATGGACACATGTGAATATACAAGCAGGCATACACACATGCACACACATGAGATGGGTACAAAGCTTCATTATATTATGTGTGCAAAATATGTCTCATTTAAATGAAGAAAAACCAGTGAAGCTCTTACCTCCAAGCCGAGGAGAAAAATGGAGCAACAGTCCACATCAAGACTTGCGATGGGCTACATTAAACATCAAATATCTCTTTCACACCAATTTTTACCAGATAAGAATATTTCTTATTTTATAAGAAAATACACCATCCACGAGGATACAAAATATAAAATTCCTTAGAAAATGTTACAAAGTTGCAATGCTGTCTGCTTTAGTCAGTCTCTTACAAATCTCAGTGAGGATTAATTAGTGATCCCGAGTTGAGACTGGAAGTTTCAGTACTATTGGAGAAGATCCCCAACAGATAGGATAATTTTTAATAAGGAAGTATGAAGGGCCTAGGAGCATCGATAATGAAAAAGAGTGCTGCTAAATCTTTAATGAACCTCGATTCTGAGGGAAAAATGTGCAAGGAGCTCAGAGTCATGGACATTTACTTTGTAATCCTGTTGTGCAAGACATGAAAACAAAGACCTTTTCATCCCATGCAGGTGTGGAATAGAGCTGACCAACAGCTCACAGTATGCTGACTAAACCTCAGGCACGCTAATCACCTGAAGGAGAAGGAAGCAACTACCATGAATTAAGTCTCCAGGATCTTCTTCAAAGATATAAATGTGGGGTAAGGGGAACCCAGTTCTCTAACACCAAAGATATACACAAGGACACCCCCTACATACAAATACAGGCATAAATATATATATCTAGGCAGATATACACAAAGACAGACACAAAACCATGGGGAAAGTTACTCAAACACAGCCAGTAGTTTTCAGGGAAGATGAAATCTCTGGTCGCAAAACCTGCAGAAGCCAACAGCCATGTTCTAGATGACGAGTTTCTCTTCCATCTTAGATTTATACTGCATTTACTCTTGTTGTTGAGAAAGGGTCTCTCTATTTAGCCTCCCCTTCAGCAAAGTAGGTCTTAACTGGGTAGCACAGGATAGCCCATCTGGAGTTTCAGAAGTCTCTCACCATACCTGGTTTCCCTGTATTCCTTATGTCTAAGCCCTTAGCACAACACAGGCCACTGGAGGGAAAAATAACTCCAGATTCCAACATTAGAGCAGCCCCTGCAGAAAAAATAGGATAAATGAAGACAGAAAGCAGACTTTAAAATACCTAATGTGAATAGTTTCTTGGATTCACATTAGGCCATGGTAACAATAAACACAAGAGGAGGGTCTCAAGATGGCTAGGCTCCTGTTCTCCTTGCCCTGTGCAGTCTCTGTCTCAAGTTTCCCACTTACAACCAGGATGTTCCTTCTTGTTTTTATTATGGATTGCCCTGGTGCTATTTGTATTTTGATGCTAATTCTGCTTCTCCTAGAAGGGCTGCCTCATCAGTTTGTCCAGTACTCAGGTGACTTCATCGAAACCTTCTCCACTTTTTTTTTTTTTTTTTGTGAATATATGTATATTTTTGGTTTTCTTTATTTCTTGGACTTCATACAGTCTGTGAGTTGTTTCTGGGGGAGTGCAAGCCTCTGGGGATAGCAACCCACAATCAGTGACTGCATATTATGTCTGTTCTTTTGTGACTGGGTTATCTCACTCAGGATGATATTCTCTAGATGCAGCCATTTTCTTAAGAATTTGGTTAAGTCATTGTTTCTGGTGGCTGAGTAGTACTCCATTGTGTATATGTACCACAATTTTTGTATCCGTTCATCTTCTGAAGGACATCTGGGTTCCTTCCAGCTTCTGGCTATTATAAATAGAGCCGCTATGAATATTGTGGTGCATATATCTTTGTTGTGTATTAAAGTGTCTCTGGGGTATATGCCCAGAAGTGGAAGAGCTGGGTCTTCAGGTAGTACTATATCCAATTTTCTGAGGTATCGCCAGACAGATTTCCAGAGTGGTTGTATTAGCTTGCAACCCCACCAACAGTGGAGAAGTGTTCCTATTTCTCCGCAGCCTCGCCAGCATCTGCTGTCATCTGAGTTTTGGATCTTGGCCAATATGACTGGTGTGAGGTGGAATCTCAGGGTTATTTTGATTTGCATTTCCCTGATGGCTAAAGATGTGGAGCACTTCCTCAGATGTTTTTCGGCCATTCGGTGTTCCTCAACTGAAAATGATTTGTTTAGCTCTGTACCCCATTTTTTAATAGGGTTATTTGACTCTCTTGTGTCTAGCTTTTTGAGTTCCTTGTACACCTTGGATATTAGGCCTCTATCTGATGTGGTGTTGGTAAAGATCTTTTCCCATTCTGTTGGTTGCCGTTTTGTTTTCTTGACGATGTCCTTAGCCTTACAGAAATTTTTCAATCTCATTAAGTCCCATTTGTTAATCTTTGACCTTAGAGCTTGAGCCATTGGTGTTTTGGTCAGGAAACGTTCTCCTGTGTCTATGTGTTATAAGGTTTTCCCTACTTTCTCATCTAATAGTTCCAGTGTATCTGGTTTAATGTGGAGATCTTTAATCCACTTACACTTGAGCTTTGTACAAGGAGATAAGAATGGGTCTATTTTCATTCTTTTGCATGTTGAGTGCCAGTTGGACCAGCACCATTTGTTGAATAGGCTGTCCTTTTTCCATTGAATGTTTACTGCTCCTTTGTCAAAAATCAGGTGACCATATACATGAGGGCTCATTTCTGGATCTTCTATTCTATTCCATTGATCCACTTGCCTATTTCTGTACCAGTACCATGCAGTTTTCAGCACAATTGCCTTGTAATATAGCTTGAGGTCAGGGATAGTGATTCCCGCAGATATATTTTTGTTGTTGAGGATGGATTTCGCTATTCTAGGTCTTTTGTTATTCCATATGAAATTGCACATTGATCATTCCAATTCCATGAAGAACTGGGTTGGAATTTTGATGGGGATTGCATTGAATCTGTAGATTGCTTTTGGTAGGATGGCCATTTTTAAGATGTTGATCTTTCCAATCCATGAGCATGGGAGATCTTTCCATTTTCTGAGATCCTCCTAAATTTCTTTCTTCAGAGGTTTGAAGTTCTTGTCATACAGGTCCTTCACTTCCATAGTTAGAGTCACACAAAGGTATTTCATAGTTTTTGTAACGATTGTGAAGGGTACCTTTTCCCTAATTTCTTTCTCCACATGTTTGTCCTTTGAGTATAGGAAGGCTACTGATTTGTTTGAGTTAATTTTGTATCCGGCCACTTTGCTGAACTTGTTTATCAGCTGTAGGAGTTCTCTGGTGGAATTTTTGGGGTCACTCAAGTACACTATCATGTCATCGGCAAAGAGTGATGTTTTTATCTCTTCCTTTCCGATTTGTATCCCCTTGATCTCCTTTTGCTGTCTAATTGCTCCAGCCAGGACTTCCAGTACTATGTTGAATAGGTAGGGAGAGAGTGGGCAGCCTTGTCGAATCCCTGATTTTAGTGGGATTGCTTCAAGTTTCTTGCCATTAAGTTTGATGTTGGCTGTTGGTTTGCTGTATATTGCTTTTATTATGTTTAAATAAGGGCCTTGGATTCCTGTTCTTTCCAGGATTTTCAACATGAAGGGGTGTTGGATTTTGTCGAATGCTTTCTCAGCATCTAGTGAGATGACCATGTGATTTTGGTCTTTAAGTTTGTTTATATGGTGGATTACATTGATGGATTTCCTTATGTTAAACCATCCCTGCATCCGAGGGATGAAGCCTACTTGGTCATGATAAATGATGGTTTTGATGTGTTCTTGGATTCGGTTTGCAAGGATTTTGTTGAGTATTTTTGCATCAATGTTCATAAGTGAGATTGGTCTGAAGTTCTCTTTCCTTGTAGGGTCTTTGTGTGGCTTAGGTACGAGGGTTATTGTAGCCTCAAAAAATGAGTTGGGTAATATTCCTTCTGATTCTATCTTTTGGAATAGTTTGGCGAATATTGGTGTTATATCCCCAATAAATGTCTGATAAAATTCTGCACTGAACCCGTCTGGACCTGGGCTTTTTTTGGTTGGGAGGCTTTTGATGACTTCTTCTATTTCTTTAGGTGTTATAGGGTTATTTAGATGGTTTACTTGGTCCTGGTTAAACTTTGGGACCTTGTATCTGTCTAGGAATTCGTCCATTTCCTCCAGATTTTCCAATTTTGTGGAGTATAAGTTTTTGTAGTAGGATCTGATGATTTCTTGAATTTCCTTATTTTCAGTTGTTATGTCACCACTTTCCTTTCTGATTTTGTTAATTTGGATACTCTCTCTTTGCCCTTTAGTTAGTCTGGCTAGGTGTTTATCGATTTTGTTGATTTTCTCAAAGAACCAACTCATTGTTTTGTTGATTTTTTCAATGTTTTTTTTTTTTTTGTTTCTATTTGGTCTATTTCTGCCCTAATTTTGATTATTTCTTGCCGTCTACCCTTTTTGGGTATATCTGCTTCCTTTTGTTCTAGGGCTTTTAGCTGTGCTGTCAGGTTGCTGATGTGAGCTCTCTCCAGTTTCTTTTTGGAAGCACTTAGGGCTATGAGTTTTCCTCTCAATACTGCTTTCATTGCATCCCATAGGTTTGGGTATGTTGTGTTATCATTTTCGTTGAATTCTAGAAAGTCCTTAATTTCTTTCTTTATTTCTTCTTTGACCCTGCTATCCTTTAACAGAGCGTTGTTTAGTTTCCATGTGTATGTGGGCTTTTTGTTGTCTTTGTTGTTGTTAAAGACCAGCCTTAGACCATGGTGATCTGAGAGGATGCATGGGAGTATTTCAATCTTCTTATATCGATGAAGGCTCGTTCTGTGTCCAATTATGTGGTCAATTTTCGAGAAGGTGCCATGGGGTGGTGAGAAGAAGGTGTATTCTTTTACTTTAGGATAGTATGTTCTGTATATATCTGTTAATTCTAGTTGGTTCAAAGTCTCTGCTAGTTTTGCAGTGTCCTTGTTCAGTTTCTGTTTCCCTGATCTGTCCATTGGTGAGAGTGGGGTGTTAAAGTCTCCCACTATTATTGTGTGGGGTGAAATGTATTTTTTGAGCTTTAGTAGAGTTTCTTTTATGAATCTGGGTGATTTTTTATTTTGAGCATATATCTTAAGGATTGAGAGTTCCTCCTGACAGATTTCCCCGGTAATGAGTAAAAAGTGTCCTTCTTTATCTTTTTTAATAACTTTTGGTTGGAAATTTACTTTATTCGATATTAGAATAGCCACTCCAGCTTGCTTCTTGGAGCTGTTTGCTTGGAAGTTTTTTTCCCACCCTTTTACTCTGAGATAGTGTCTGTCCCTGTCTCTGAGATGAGTTTCCTGTATGCAGCAAAAGGCTGGATTTTGTTTATGTATACAGTCTGATAGTCTATGTCTCTTTATGGGGGAGTTGAGACCATTTATGTTAATAGATAACAAGGAATAGTTGTTTCTGTTTCCTGCCATTATTGCTTTTGTGGGTTGAATTGTGTCTGTGTTTTTTTCTTCTTTTAGTTTTCTTGTTTAGGAGTTTTCTTGTTTTTACTAGGCTGTATTTTCCCTCATTGTTTTGGTTATCCACCTATAATTCGTTGTAGTGCTGGGTTTGTGGTCAGATATTGTGTGAATTTTGATTTGTCTTGAAATATCTTCGTCTCTCCATCGATGGTGATTGATAGTTTTGCTGGGTATAGCAGCTTGGGCTGGCACTTGTACTCTCTTAAGGAGTGCATGACGTCTTTCCAGGCTCTTCTAGCTTTCATAGTCTCTGTTGAGAAATCGGGTGTGAGTCTGATTGGTCTGCCTTTATATGTTACCTGACCTTTTTCCCTTACTGCTTTTAGTATTCTTTCTTTACTTTGGGCACTTTATGTTTTTACTATTATGTGTCGGGAGGTATTTCTTTTCTGGTCCAACCTATTTGGAGTTCTGAAGGCTTCTTTTATGCTAGTGGTCATCTCATTCTTGAGGGTAGGGAAGTTTTCTTCTATGATTTTGTTGAAGATATTTACTGTGCCTCTTAGTTGATACTCTTCTCCCTCTTCTATTCCTATTATCCTGAGGTTCGGTCTTCTCATTGTGTCTTGGATTTCCTGGACATTTTGGGTTAGGAGCTTTTTGTTTTTTGCATCTTCTCTGGCTGTTTTGTCTATGTTTGCAATGTTGTCTTCTGCCCCTGAGATTCTCTCCTCGATCTCTTGTAATCTGTTGGAAATGCTTGCTTCTGTGACTCCTGATTTCTTTTTTTGGTGTTCTGACTCTAGGGTTATCTCTTTTAGCGCTTTCTTTATTGTGTCAATTTCTGTTTTAATTTCCCTCTTCCATTCCTTTATTTCTTTGGTTCTGTTTTCGTCTCGTTCTTTGAGTTCTTTGAGTGTTTTTATTGTTTCTTCTTTAAAAGCTTCTGAATCTTTTTGCTTTTTCTCCCTTTCTTGTTTAAGTAACTCTATCAGCATCTTGAAGCATGATTTCAGATCTGTGTCTTCTTTCTCTGGAGTGTTTGGAATTCCGATGTTTGCTACTATCGGAGAGCTGGGTTCTGGTGTTGCTAGATTGTCTTGGTTTCCTTGGGATATACTCTTTCTCTTTCCTCTTGCCATTTTGTTGTCAGTGATATGTTCTTGCCTTTCCCTTTTATCTGGTCTGTGTCCCTGGTACACTTTCCGTGTGCACTCCGCAGAGATCTCTCTACTCCCCGGCAGCCCAGGTTCCGGGTGGCAGCTGGGCCAGGCTCCGCTCTGCGTACTGAAGTCGCCTCCGGGTGGGAACAGACGTTCCTAAGATCTGTTCCTGGTCACAGATGCTCAGCCTCTCCGAGCCACCTTTCCGGCTGGCAGGTGGGCCAGGCTCTGCTCTGTGTCCTGAAGTCGTCCCAGGGTGGGAACAGAAGTTCCTAAGATCTGTTCCTGGTCACTGGATTGGGGAGGACAGGGCAGGTCAGGGCAGGGGGTGCCCTTTCCGTGTGCACTCTGCAGAGATCCCTCTGCTTCCCAGCAGCCTAGGTCTCCCACTCACCAGTTGCTCAGCCTGTTCGAGCCGCCTTTCCGGCTGGCTGTTTGGCCAGGCTCTGCTCTGTGTCCTGAAGTTGTCTCCGGGTGGGAACAGAAGTTCCTAAGATCTGTTCCTGGTCACTGGATCGGGGAGGACAGGGCAGGTCAGAGCAGGTCAGGGCAGGGGGTGCCCTTTCTGTGTGCACTCCGCAGAGATCCCTCTGCTCTCCCGCAGCCTAGGTCTCCCACTCACCAGTTGCTCAGCCTGTATGAGCTGCCTTTCAGGCTGGCAGTTGGGCCAGGCTCCGCTCTGCATCCTGAAGTAGTCTCCTCCCTTCTCCACTTTTTAACTTGTAAATTAAAGGCTAGAGCTGATTACTGGGCAGGGAAGGGAAGATGAAGCTAAAAAGTTTGAGGGGAAGGCAAGAGAAGAAAGAGGGAGTTAATGGAGGAAGAGGAGGTGGAGAGAAGATGGAGCTGAAGCACATGGCCTGGAGAAACCAAAAGTTCTAAGGGATCTCATAGCTGGGGAACGGAGTTGTGTAGTGGTAGATCTGCCCAATCTAGGTATGCATCTTGTATTCCTATTAATTGAGTTGTGTTTTCTTTGCATGGGCTTATTTGGGTTAGAGAGGTTATTGGAAAAAATTGGTGCCCAGGATGGGCTGCCACCTGTTGTGGTAAATATTTTTAAAAAGTGGCCAGTTTCAGCATGGCTCCAAGCCATTGCTGCCCCCAAGTACTCTCTGACTCCATCTCTCCCACATTAGTTCTACCACTGGGGGCCATATAACACTAACATTATCTCATCAGTGGCCACCCTCTGATTAGTCTCTCTCCCGGCATTGTGCCAGCCGCAAACTCTACCCACACTCCATCCAGCCCAACAAATTCAAAACTCTAGAAACTTGTAATTTAACAATGGTTTTATCTAAGATTTTTTCAGTAAATTTTACACAACACAAAATGTCCACACTATAAACTCTGAGACAAATGGTATGATATAATTTGCCCATTTAGACGAGTCATCCTGTACAAATCCATCCTTTATAAAATATTCAAAATAATCTGTAGCTATGCAGAGCCACACAGAGAGGTTCATCCTCCTCCTCCTCCATCTTGCCTCTTCCCTCCTTCTCCCTGGCTTTTCCCTTCTTCCTCTCTAAAACTGTGTCTCCACCTAGATAAGACAAAGTGTCTTATCACAGGCCTTGTGCCAACCCTCCTTGCATAAAGACAATAACATACACTTTAAAATCCAGGTATTCCAATATTAAATACCAAATAGAAAGAGTAGAAAAGGTAAGAAACTAAAGAAATGTGTGTGAGAAATTTCTAGAGCAAAAATAACATACCTGCATGAATACAATACATCCTCTTGTCTGTGTGTGTGTGCTAGTTTATTCTTTCAGAGTGTCACTGATAACCCCAAACTGTCAAGTTATTGTGTACCCAAGAGTGTCTTGAACCCATAACCCTTTTTCCTCTACTTCCTAAAAACTGGGATAACAGGCCTATACCACCATCTTTCTCTGCTGTTAAATATTTTAATTACAAAGATAAAAGTTAGGATGCTGTAAGTTTTCACATTCACTAGCATACTCATGAAACATTAATGAGAAAGAAATCATCCAAATAAATCAAAATACATCATAAACAAAAATAAGCCAATAATCAATAAACCAAACAAGCCAAAAGCAAGCAATAAATGAACTAAATGGCACAGGTCTTCAAAGGAGAGAATCATGGTGGCTCTGGTAACAGGTCATTTACAGAGACAGGGACAGTGTTAGCCAACCCTTCAATAGCTGTAGCTGTAATTCAGTAGGGAATAGAAAAGAAAGGTAGAAAAGTGAAAGAATATATAACATTTAATTTTTAGTTGCTGTTAATACATTTTGCCCTCAGGAATGTTTCCTGTTAGCAGTTATGGAAAATGTTTGACTTCTTTAGGTATTTTAAAATTAATTTACCCTTAATTATGTGGGAGAGTTATATAAATGAGTGCACATATCTGCAGAAAATAGAAGGTGTTGACTCCCCTAGGTCTGGAGTTATAGGTGGTTGTGAATGTTCTGGCATGGGTCTTGGGAAATGGACATGGGTCCTCTGTAAGAGAATCAAATCCTCCTAAGCACCAAACTCTTTAGTCCTTCAGTAGGCATTTTAAACAAATCAATACAATGAATGAATTAACTCATATTGGTTGGAACTGATCACTGTGGTTTTCCTGCTTTCCAGAAACTCATTCTCAGACTATAGATGGGAAAGAGAAAAGGCAATTAAGGGGAGACAGCAATATGGAAAAAATTCTCTTTGTGGTGAATGTATTATCAAGGAACACATTGCAGAGCTCCTGACCGATTCTTAAGCAAGTATGTGAGAAGGTCAAGTCTTAAGGTGCAGCTCCGTATCTACAGCAAAGGCATAACCATCCTGGGCAGAAGCAGAAACAAAAGGCAGTTGGAGCATAAGCTAAAAGAAGGACAAAAGCTGAGCCACTGCAAGACCCTTCAAAAGATGAGTCACTGTGTGGGAAGAAATGGAACTGAACAGCTTATTTGGGTCCAAGCCACAGTCAGCCCCATGTTCCAAAGCTCAAAAACTTTAAGCAATTCTGTAGAGTGTGACTCCTCAATATTTATTGGTAAAATACCCCTTTCAAATTTCTAGATATTAAGGACATAGAATCATAAAAACATTGTTCCTTGTAAGTTTAGTTACATGGACTTACATGGTCAAGAATATAGGCAAAAGCGTGGGGCTGGAAAGGTGGTTCAGCATTAGGAGAACCAGCTGTACCTACAGAGGACCGAGACTTTATTCCCAGCTCAAAGATGTCTAAGCTCCAGAAGATCAAATGTCCTTTTCATGCATCTGTGAGCACCTATACTGACAAAGAGACTATTTGTAAATACATAATTAAAAATGAAATAAATCTTAAAAATTAAATGTTCTTCATCCTCCTCTGATCTTCCAAATTATAGCCCTCAACATAAAAATAGTCATGAATTGGGGAATCACCACTTAAGATTTATTAGACATAATTAAAAAGAAAAGCCTAATGCTAGGGCCTAGGCAGAGGACAAGAGAAATCCAATGCAAACCATGGATATCATTATTCATAGATTCATCATGTTGAACTATTTAGAGGAGCTCACTAGGTTTTCGTTCACAGACTTAAATATATATTTATGGTTACTAATGGTAGATGGAGTGCAGATTTTAAAGAAACTCTATGTTTAGCTTGGGAGATAGTAGTTTTTTAAGATTTAATTTATTATTTATATTATATAATTTATAAATATATGTGCATCAGCTGTCCCAGAGCTGGAGTTAAAGGTAGGTGTGAGCTATGCACTGTGGTGCTGAGAAGTGAACTCCCATCTTTGGCAAGAACAGCATGTAACTCTGAGCTAAAAGCCATCTCTCCAGCCTAGAGCATTGGAATATCTTTTCTATTTTATTTCTGCTCTTGTCTTTGTTTTGTTTGGCTTTTGTGTTTTAGTTCATCGTTGTATTGAACACTGGCATTAAAGGTGGGTTACCATAGCTACTCAGCATCTCTGAGAGCTCTGGGTATCAGAACAATGGTGACCTCAGCTTATATAGCAAGTGTTTTATCATTGAGCCATGTCCCTAGGGCTGTTTTGTTCCGACTTATGGTTTTTAATATTTTTGTTTGAGAGAGTCTCAAGGGTTAATATGGTTGGGCTAGTCTAGAATTTACCATTTAGCTGACAATGACCTTGAACTCTTGATCCTATTGAATCAAGAATTTTGGATAAGCATTTTAGCAGCTGAGCCTCATTCCTAACTGTACACAAACACATACACAAACACATACACATATACATACACATATGCATACATTAGCTCCATTCCCCTTGGCCACCTTGATTCACAGCTGAATTTTTGGAAGCCATTATCTTTATTTCATTGAGCTTTAAGCTTATGTTTAACTTCACTCTATTTTAAGAGCAGTTTCTTAACTTCTGCACCACATATTATAGAAGTGTCTATTAATCACAAACTCACAACCCAGACATCAGTTTTCCACAGCACTTCATCTCTTAATTTGGATTATGTTAAAAAACAAAAGGGACCTTGAAAATGTCAAAAGGTACCCAGTGACCAGCATGTAGCACATTCAAGGATCAATTGAGCCTACCTCCTTCCAGATTCTGCAGGAGATAGCCCCACTCAGATTCAGAATGAAGCAGACCACTTAAGCAAATACTAAGGCGTATTTCCTTCGCCTTATGGTTTAGCCAAACCATCCTGTGAAAAGAGTGATCTCATTTTTCAAGAGAAGGTGGTATGCAAAATGCAAACACAAAGACGAGGAACCTCATGTGGCCCAAGGAGATAATAAGACTTGTTTGAATTCCTACTAAGGACGATGTGTGACAGAACTTGCTCTAAGAGTCTCCTTCATTTATTAAAATATTCTGTATTTGCCAAACAGAGAGACCAGAAAACCAAAAAAAGTATCTCCTACCACAAGAAGGCAGTCTGCCCGAGTCTAACCTAGGAATGGGAAACACAGAATCACTGTAGCATGTTCATTCGTTTCCAGAAGCCTGGTGGGGCTGGCACGTGATCCTCAGCTGGTTGTGAAAATATGAAGCAGAAATAACTGAGAACCAGAGACGATTAGTAAACTGCTGTTTCCTCGAGCTTGTTTTGGATTTAGAGCTTAAAATACTTTGGGGGAAAAGGGATAATTTCTAGTTTGCTGATGACGAAAGTATTTATTTCCGTTTAGAAATCCATGTAGCCCGGGCCATGAGGTTCCTGTCCTAACACTGGGATGCTTCTGCTTGGCTCACATGCTCATGCCCTGAGCAACCCCCTTCCAGCTTCTGTTTTCTTCATTCGCTGCTAGTCTTGAGACATCATCAAGTTCATTTTAAACACATTGAACATTCCATGCTGTTGATTTGTTGAAGACCAAGCACTGTAGTCATATTCTGCTGATGTGGTAAAGGATCAGCCATGCTGTCTCTGAGGTGCTTGCATGTAGCAGGCATGTCAAAGCTGCTGATGGAGCTGAAGGGGAAGTGTTAGGGTGACATGAGAAATGGAAGAGATGCTCAGATACAGCTTTGAAATTCAGGCTTACCTTGTATGGAAAGTGCAGTGTTCCTGGGAGAAAGACAAAACAGAAAGCTACAGTAAGACAAATGCATCCGAGTGCAGTCTCCTTCTACCATGATATGGACTATTGCACTATTCATTTGTATTTTCTTGGGTTTTGTTGTTTGCTTGTTTGTTTGTTACAGGTCAACTACACTATAAATTGCAAGAGACAAGAGACTGTGTCTGTGATAGTGTTTGCTGTGACCACTGTGCAAGGGACAGTTTTCACTAACATGGCTGAAAGACTGAAACTAGAATTATGTTTAGTAGTTGTTCGTCTTGACAATGTGAAATGTGAGGTTTTTCTCGTGTTTGTATTTATCATTTGCCAATTTCATACATGTATATAGTTTTTAATAAAGTGTCAGTTCCATACTATCTTTCTCTGAGTTCACTTGGGACCTGCCAAATTACCTCAGGATTATTATTATATTATTGATAACCCACTGGAACTAATTGGCACTGTCCATGCATAAGTGAGTGTAAGGCCACCCAATGGGGTATGAAAACATACAACCTCCCCAAGGAAACATGAATCTCCTCCCTCTCCCAACAGACACTGAGTGCCAATTGCTTCTCAGGAG